>NC_091990.1:57390853-57690853 GCF_044704955.1 Pristiophorus japonicus | reverse complement strand
CAAGGACCCCCAGGTCCCTCTGCACCGCAGCATGTTGTAATTTCTCCCCATTCAAATAATATTCTCTTTTACTGTTTTTTTTTCCAAGGTGGATGACCTCACATTTTCCGACATTGTATTCCATCTGCCAAACCTTAGCCCATTCGCTTAACCTATCTAAATCTCTTTGCAGCCTCTCTGTGTCCTCTACACAACCTGCTTTCCCACTAATCTTAGTGTCATCTGCAAATTTTGCTTCGCTACTCTCTGTCCCCTCTTCCATGTCATCTATGTATATTGTAAACAGCTGTGGTCCCAGCATTATGTTTTGCGCAAGTTTACTTTCGTAATCTATCTTTCCTTTCTTTATTGCTTTCTTAGTCAGTCTTTGCTGTCGTTTAAAATGTTCCCAATCTTCTAGTTTCCCACTAACCTTGGCCACCTTATACGCATTGGTTTTTAATTTGATACTCTCCTTTATTTCTTTGGTTATCCACGGCTGGTTATCCCTTCTCTTACCGCCCTTCTTTTTCACTGGAATATATTTTTGTTGAGCACTATGAAAGAGCTCCTTAAAAATCCTCCACTGTTCCTCAATTGTGCCACCGTTTAGTCGATGTTCCCAGTCTACTTTAGCTAACTCTGCCCTCATCCCACTGTAGTCCTCTTTGTTTAAGCATAGTACGCTCGTTTGAGACACTACTTCCTCATCCTCAATCTGTATTACAAATTCAACCATACTCATTCCGAGAAGATCTTTTACTAGGAGATTGTTTATTATTCCCCAACAGCAATAGCAAACACTCCCCCTAGGACATTGGTTCCGGTCCTGCCCAGATGCAGACCGTCCGGTTTGTACTGGTCCCACCTCCCTCAGAACCTGTTCCAATGCCCCAGGAATTTGAATCCCTCCCTGCTGCACCACTGCTCAAGCTACGTATTCATCTGCGCTATCCTGCGATTCCTACTCTGACTAGCACGTGGCACTGGTAGCAATCCCGAGATTACTACTTTTGAGGTCCTATTTTTTAATTTAGCTCCTAGCTCCTCTAATTAGTCTCGTAGGACCTCATCCCTTTTTTTTACCTATTTCATTGGTACCAATGTGCACCACGACAACTGGCTGTTCACCCTCCCTTTTCAGAATGTCCTGCACCCGCTCCGAGGCATCCTTGACATTTGCACCAGGGAGGTAACATACCATCCTGGAGTCTCGGTTGCGGCCGCTGAAACGCCTATCTATTCCCCTTACAATTGAATCCCCTATCACTATCACTCTCCCGCTCTTTTTCCTGCCCTCCTGTTCAACAGAGCCAGCCATGGTGCCATGAACTTGGCTGCTGCTGCCCTCACCTGATGAGTCATCCCCCTCAACAGTACTCAAGGCAGTGTATCTGTTTTGCAGGGGGATGACCGCAGGGGACCCCTGCACTACCTTCCTTGCACTGCTCTTCCTGCTGGTCTTCCATTCCCTATCTGGTTGTGTACCCGTCACCTGCGGTAAGACCAACTCACTAAACGTGCTACTCACGTCATTTTCAGCATCGTGAATGCTCCAGAGTGAATCCACCCTCATCTCCAGGCCCGCAACGCGGTCCATCAGAAGCTGGAGGCGGATACACTTGCCGCACCCGTAGTCGTCAGGGACACCGGAAGTGTCCCTGAGTTCCCACATGGTACAGGAGGAGCATATCACATGACCGAGCTCTTCTGCCATGACTTAACCCTTAGATACACTTAATTTGGCGACAACAATGTTAACAGGTTACTTACTGATATAAAAAAGAAAAAGAAAAGTTACTCACTAATCACCAGCCAATCACTTACCCCTTTAGATGTGACGTGACCTTTTGATTTCTTTCTACTTCTTTTTTGCTTTTTCTCCCGGCTGGAGCTGCACAAGTTGGGCCTTTTGTAGGCCTCACCAACGCCACGAACTCCCGCCTCTGACTGTTGCTGCCTCTCGCTGCCGCTGGGCCTTTTGTCGGCCTCTCCACGCACCTCGAGCTCCTGCCTCTGATCTGCCGCTGCCTCGCGCAGCCGCTGGGCCTTTATAGGCCTCTCCACTTTATCCACATCATCAACATGATTCACCAGAGACAGACCTGCAAAATGAAATGTTATTGAACCACAGTTCTGTCCAATGTCCTAAGTGGGAGCAGCAACTCATTGGGCCTAACAGGGAGTTTTTGAATCCTGGTAACCAATCGGACTGGTGCCTCAGTGTCAGTGTAAACGTGCTTCTTGTCAGCCTGCTGCTCTGTTTGCTCTTTCTGGAGCAGATTGTATATTCGAGCACTGTTCCCTCTCATTTTTCTTAGTACTGAGCGGGCCACGAACTCCTTTGAGCGCGACCTTTTCATCCGTGGGAAAATTTTACAACAACAACTTTTACAACACCAGCAACAGCAACCACTGAAAAGCCTATATACAGTAATTCCATATCGCCACCCCAACATCTCAAATCATGAGACAGACAAGGGTCGATACAAGTTTAACAGAACTTCTCTGATTTTGAATTCTATTCCTCTAGAAATGAACTCCAGTGCTTTATTTGCACTTTTATGGGTTTTTTAACCTGCGATGCTACTTTTAATGATTTGTGAATCTTTACCTCGAGAACCCTCTACTTCATTTAGACTTATTTTCCAAGAAGCAGGTAGCCTTCTTATTCCTCCTATAAAATGTGTGAGGTTAATGGAAACACGGGTTCTGTAATGATGTATAAAAATTGCAGGAAGCTACTTGAGATGAAACTACTATTTGTTTATCGAGAAAGGCACTTCGATAAATGTTTGAAATAGGAGATTAAAAATTGAGAGTACAATGACGCTTGTTTCCCACTATTTAGTTGGGAAGTTGATTAAAACTTCACACTTATCTATATTGAAATTCATTTTAATTTACATGCCCATTGTGCAAGTTTGTTTATGGTAGAATTAATTAAAAGCTTTTAGTTCGTCATTTACAAACTCAATTTAAAAAAAATACCTGTCAGAAATAACTGGGATATTAAAGAACTGCAGAATAATGCCAGCCCACACTGTGATAAGTGTGTGCTATGGGTCCGTGCAGCAGAGCTGGTCTCCAGTCGTCTTGGTTAATCCTTGCCAATGGACCAAGATCTAGCTCTGTCAAGCCCGTGTGGTGGCTGGTGTGCAATGGCCACCATATAAGGTGCATCGGAGAGGCGGGAGTCGGAGTGGCAGTGGCCTATAAAAGGCCCAGCAGTTCGGGGACCAGCGAGGAGCGTCGGAGGCCCAGCCGGTGCAGCTGCAGCAGGGAGGCAAAAAAGAAGTAGAAAGAAATCGAAAGGTGACGTCACAGCCAAGGGGGGTGAATACTTTTTCTTTTCTTTATCAGTAAGTAACCTTTAGCATTATTGTTGCCAAATTAAGTTTATCTAAAGGTTAAGTGATGGCAGGAGAGCTCGGACACGTGTTATGCTCCACCTGTATTATGTGGGAAGTCAGAGACGCTTCCGGTGTCCCTGACGACTACGTGTGCGGGAAGTGTATCCGCCTGCAGATCCTAACAGACCACATTGCGGCACAGGAGCTGCGGGTGGATTCACTCTGGAGCATCCACGATGCTGAGAATGATGTGAATAGCACGTTTAGCGAGTTGGTCTTACCGCAGGAAAAGGGTACACAGCCAGATAGGGAATGGAAGACCAACAGGAAGAGCAGTGGAAGGAAGGTAGTGCAGGGGTCCCCTGCGGTCATCCCCCTGCAAAACAGATACATTGCTTTGGGTACTGTTGAGGGGGATGACTCATCAAGGTAGAGCAGCACCAGCCAAGACCATGGCACCGTGGGTGGCTCTGCTGCACAGGAGGGCAGGAAAAAGAGTGGGAGAACGATAGTGATAGGGGATTCAATTGTAAGGGTAATGGATAGACGTTTCTGCGGCCTCAACCGAGACTCCAGGATGGTATGTTGCCTCTCTGGTGCAAGGGTCAAGGATGTCTCGGAGCGGGTGCAGGACATTCTAAAAATGGAGGGTGAACAGCCAGTTGTCGTGGTACATATAGGTACCAACGATATAGGTAAAAAATGGGATGAGGTCCTACGAGCCGAATTTAGGGAGCTAGGAGTTAAATTAAAAAGTAGGACCTCAAAAGTAGTAATCTCAGGATTGCTACCAGTGCCACGTGCTAGTCAGAGTAGGAATCGCAGGATAGCGCAGATGAATACGTGGCTTGAGCAGTGGTGCAGCAGGGAGGGATTCAAATTCCTGGGGCATAGGAACCGGTTCTGGGGGAGGTGGGACCAGTACAAACCGGTCGGTCTGCACCTGGGCAGGAGCGGAACCAATGTCCCAGGGGGAGTGTTTGCTAGTGCTGTTGGGGAGGACTTAAACTAATATGGCAGGGGGATGGGAACCAATGCAGGGAGACAGAGGGAAACAAACTGGAGACAGAAGCAAAATACAAAAAGGAGATGAGTAAAAGTGGAGGGCAGAGAAACCCAAGGCAAAAAACAAAAAGGGCCAATGTATAGCAAAATTCTAAAGGGTCAAAGTGTAATAAAAAGGCAAGCCTGAAAGCTTGGTGCCTCAATGCGAGGAGGATTCGGAATAAGGCGGACAAATTAACTGCGCAGATAGCAGTTAACGGATATGATGTGATTGGCATCACGGAGACATGGCTCCAGGGTGACCAAGGCTGGGAACTCAACATCCAAGGGTATTCATCATTTAGGAAGGATAGACAGAAAGGAAAAGGAGGCGGGGTGGCGTTGCTGGTTAAAGAGGAAATTAATGCAATTATAAGGAAGGACATTAGCTTGGATAATGCGGAATCGGTATGGGTGGAGCTACGGAATACCAAAGGGCAGAAAACGCTAGTGGGAGTTGTGTACAGGCCACCAAACAGTAGTAGTAAGGTTGGGGACAGCATCAAACAAGAAATAAGGGATGTGTGCCATAAAGGTACAGCAGTAATCATGGGCGACATTGATCTACATATTGATTGGGCTAACCAAACTGGTAGCAAAGCGGTGGAGGAGGATTTCCTCGAGTGTATTAGGGATGGTTTTCTAGACCAATATGTCGAGGAACCAACCAGAGAGCTGGCCATCCTAGACTGAGTGATGTGTAATGAGAAGGGACTAATTAGCAATCTTCTTGTGCGAGGCCCCTTGGGGAAGAGTGACCATAATATGGTAGAATTCTTTATTAAGATGGAGAGTGACAAAGTTAATTCAGAAACTAGGGCCCTGAACTTAAGGAAAGTAACTTTGACGGTATGAGGCGCGAATTGGCTAGATTAGACTGGCAAATGATACTTAAAGGGTTAAAAGGTAGGCAATGGCAAACCTTTAAAGATCATATGGATGAACTTCAACAATAGTACATCCCTGTCTGGAGTAAAAATAAAACGGGGAAGGTGGCTCAAGGGAAATTAAGGATAGTGTTAAATCCAAGGAAGAGGCATATAAATTGGCCAGAAAAAGCAGCAAACCGGAGGACTGGGGGAAATTTAGAATTCAGCAGAGGAGAACAAAGGGTTTAATTAGGAGGGGGAAAATAGAGGATGAGAGGAAGCTTGCCGGAAACATAAAAACTGACTGCAAAAGCTTCTATACATATGTGAAGAGAAAAAGATTAGTGAAGACAAACGTAGGTCCCTTGCAGTCGGATTCGGGTGAATTTATAATGGGGAACAAAGAAATGGCAGACCAATTGAACAAGTACTTTGGTTCTGTCTTCACGAAGGAAGACACAAATAACCTTCTGGAGGTACTAGGGGACCGAGGGTCTAGTGAGAAGGAGGAACTGAAGGATATCCTTATTAGGCAGGAAATTGTGTGAGGGAAATTGATGGGATTGAAGGCCGATAAATCCCCAGGGCCTGAGTCTACATCCCAGAGTACTTAAGGAAGTGGCCCTAGAAATAGTGGATGCATTGGTGATAATTTTCCAACAGTCTATCGATTCTGGATCAGTTCCTATGTTCTGGAGGGTAGCTAATGTAACACCACTTTTTTAAAAAGGAGGGAAAGAGAAAACGGGTAATTATAGATCGGTTAACCTGACATCAGTAGTGGGGAAAATGTTGGAATCAATCATTAAGGATAAAATAGCAGCGCATTTGGAAAGCAGTGATAGGATCGGTCCAAGTCAGCATGGATTTATGAAAGGGAAATCATACTTGACAAATCTTCTGGAATTTTTTGAGGATGTAACTAGTAGAGTGGACAAGGGAGAACCAGTGGATGTGGTGTATTTGGACTTTCAAAAGGCTTTTGACAAGGTCCCACACAAGAGATTGGTGTGCAAAATCAAAGCGCATGATATTGGGGATAATGTACTGACGTGGATAGAGAACTGGTTGGCAGACAGGAAGCAGAGAGTCGGGATAAACGGGTCCTTTTCAGAATGGCAGACAGTGACTAGTGGAGTGCCGCAGGGCTCAGTGCTGGGACCCCAGCTCTTTACAATATATATTAATGATTTAGATGATGGAATTGTGTGTAATATCTCCAAGTTTGCAGATGACACTAAACTGGGTGGCGGTGTGAGCTGTGAGGAGGACGCTAAGAAGCTGCAGGGTGACTTGGACAGGTTAAGCGAGTGGGCAAATACATGGCAGATGCAGTATAATGTGGATAAATGTGAGGTTATCCACTTTGGGGGCAAAAACACGAAGGCAGAATATTATCTGAATGGCGGCAGATTAGAAAAAGGGGAGGTGCAGCGAGACCTGGGTGTCATGGTTCATCAGTCATTGAAAGCTGGCATGCAGGTACAGCAGGCGTTGAAGAAGGCAAATGGTATGTTGGCCTTCATAGCAAGGGGATTTGAGTATAGGAGCAGGGAAGTCTTACTGCAATTGTACAGGGCCTTGGTGAGGCCCCACCTGGAATATTGTGTTCAGTTTTGGTCTCCTAATCTGAGGAAGGACGTTCTTCATATTGAGGGAGTGCAGCGAAGGTTCACCAGACTGATTCCAGGGATGGCTGGACTGACATATGAGGAGAGACTGGATCAACTGGGCCTTTATACACTGGAGTTTAGAAGGATGAGAGGGGATCTCATTGAAACATATAAGATTCTGACGGGACTGGACAGGTTCGATGCGGGAAGAATGTTCCCGATGTTGGGGAATCCAGAACCAAGGGATACAGGATAAGGATCAGGCCATTTAGGACTGAGATGAGGAGAAACTTCTTCACTCAGAGAGTTGTTAACCTGTGGAATTCCCTGCTGCAGAGAGTTGTTCATGCCAGTTCATTGGATATATTCAAGAGGGAGTTAGATATGGCCCTTACATCTAAAGGGATCAAGGGGTATGGAGAGAAAGCAGGAAAGGGCTACTGAAGGAATGATCAGCCATGATCTTATTGAATGGTGGTGCAGGCTCGAAGGGCCAAATGGCCTACTCCTGCACCTATTTTCTATGTTTCTATGTTAAAAACATCCACGAACAGGCATCTTCCACCCTTCAACAAGCAGTTCGGGATCCAGAATATTAGGTCCTTCATTGGAACACCAGTGAACTCCTCTCTTTTTGGCATGGAAGCAAGTCACCTCGATACGAGGGACCGCCTGTGATGAATAATGCATTAACACTTCAGAAACTTCACTCAGTTACATGGTCGTGCATCAACAAACAATCCAAAAGCCCAGGGTGAGCTGAAAGAGGCATATCTATTCATGCAATTTGCATTTCAACGTATTAGCCCATCCCTCATGTCACTATAGCAACGGCCGTACAAGCAGCAGGAGCAGCGGCATTCCTATACGTCCACATCAGTAATTAGAATATTATTCACAATGCAACCAGACAACTCAACAAATATAAAGTGCTTTCGTTCACAGTATTAAAAAGTAGCACTTATTCATAAGTGCAGAAAAACGCATGACAATTTGTGTCACCGAATTGAAACAAAAAGCAGGAAAAGCTATGATTAACAGAAATAAACATTCGTCTTTCTTCCTGGAGAGAACCAATCAGACTGACATGGAAATATTTGCTAATATGTTGACATAAAGATGTCAATTTATGAATTTCGCTTCTAATGTCTTTCTCTCAAACACTCTCCACAATATTAATCCCTGGTACTTCCCAATTAAATAATGGGAAACAAACTTCATTGTTCTCTCAATTTTTAATCTCCTATTTCAATCATTTATCGAAGTATTTTCTGTGACTTTCTTGAGAAACAAATAGTAGTTTCTTCTCAAGTAGCTTCCTGCAATTTGTATACATCATTACATCACTCGTGTTTCCATTAACACTCCACTAAACGTTTAAGAGGAAATCCGTATTTACGTTATTCCTGGGACTTGTTAGGACTGCAGAACGACAGACAAAATAGAATGATTTGTGTTTTCCCCTTTTTTGGTTCTCTTCCTAAATATCTTAATGATATATTATGTTTTAATTCAATAACAATATGTAACTCCAACAAATCCTCCCCACCCTTCCCTCCCCTCCCTCTCCCCCCCACACTCCTCACTCTCCTCCCCTCCCCACCCTCCTCTCCCCACTCTCCCCTACCCCCTCTCACTCCCTCCCCTCCCCACCCACACCTACTTCCTCTCCCTCCCTCCCCTCCCCACCCTCCCCTACCTCCTCTCCCTCCCTCCCCTCCCCACGCTCCCCGCCCTCCCCACCCTCCCTCCCCTCCCTCTCCCCACCCCCTCACACTCCCCACTCTCCCCTCCCCACCCTCCACTACCCCCTCTCCCTCCCTCCCCTCACCACGCTCCCTCCCCTCCCTCCCCTCCCCACCCTCCCCTACCCCCTCTCTCTCCCTCCCCTCACCACGCTCCCTCCCCTCCCCACCCTCCCTCCTTGCCCTCCATACCCTTCCTGCCCTCCCCACGCTCCCCCCCTCCCCACCCTCCCTCCCCTCCCCACACTCCCCATCCTCACTCCCCTCCCCACCCTCCCCACCCTCTCCCCACCCCCCCACACGCCCCACTCTCTCCTCCCCTCCCCACTCTCCCCTCCCCTATCCCCTCTCCCTCCCCTTCCCTCCCCTCCCGATGCTCCCGGCCCTCCCCACGCTCCCCAGACTCCCCACGCTCCCTGCACTCCCCACGCTCCCCGCCCTCCCCATGCTCCCTCCCCACCCCACGCTCCCTCCCCACGCTTCCTGCCCTCCCCACGCTCCCTCCTCTCCCCACCCTCCCAACGCTCCCTCCCCTCCCCACTCTCCCTCCCCTCCCCACCCTCCCCACGCTCCCTCCCCTCCCCACGCTCCACCCCTCCCCACGCTCCCCACCCTCCCTCCCTTCCCCGCCCCATGCTCCCTACCCTCCCCACCCCACCCCTCCCCACGCTCACCCCTCCCCACGCTCCCCACCCTCCCTCCCCTCCCCATGCTCCCTACCCTCCCCTCCCCTCCCCACCCCACCCCTCCCCACACTCCCTCCCCTCCCCACGCTCTCCCCCTCCCCATGCTCCCTCCCCTCCCCACGCTCCTCCGCTCCCCACGCTCCCTCCCCTCCACGCCCTCCCCATGCTCCCTACCCTCCCCACCCCTCCCCACCCCAACCCTCCCCACCCCACCCCTCCCCCCTCCCCACGCTCCCCACCCTCCCTCCCCTCCCCTCCCCATGCTCCCTACCCTCCCCACCCCACCCCTCCCCACGCTCCCCCCCCTCCCCACGCTCCCTCCCCTCCCCACGCTCCTCCCCTCCCCACGCTCCCTCCCCTCTCTGCCCTCCCCATGCTCCCTACCCTCCCCACACCTCCCCACCCCACCCCTCCCCACGCTCCCACCCCTCCCCACACTCCCCACCCTCCCCACGCTCCCTCCCCTCCCCACACTCCCCACCCCTCCCCTCCCCACCCCTCCCTACCCTCCCTAGGTTGCATACTTGTGTAAAGCTACACTTCAGTTAATCCTTCAAAATCAAATATTGAGAAATTTCAATTTTTAAATGTTTTAAAGAAAGACTTGGATTTATGTATAACCGGGCGTCTCGAAGCGCTTTACAGCCAATTAAGTACTTTTGGAGTGTAGCCACTGTTGCAATGTAGGAAAAGTGACAGCAAACTTGTGCACAACAAGTTCCCACAAACAGCAATAGATAATGACCAGATAATCTGTTTTTGTTATGTTGATTGGCTAGGACACCAGGGATAACACCCTGCTCTTCTTCAAAATAGTACCATGGAATCTTTTACATCCACTTGAGAGAGCAGATGGGACCTTGGTTTAATATCTCATCTGAAAGACAGCACCTCCGACAATGCAACACTCCCTCAGCACTGCACTGGGAGTCAGCCTAGATTATGTGCTCAAGGCCCTGGAGTGGGACTTGAACCCACAACCTTCGGACTCAGAGGCAAGAGTGCTGCCCACTGAGCCACGGCTGACAGTGAAATTAAGCATTTCAGAACCTTTTTAAAAGCATTTGGGCTTCAAGACCTGGTTGAAACTTGTTTGGATGAGGGGAAAATTGATTTTTGTTTCTGTTTCTTCTATAATCATACTTGAAACTTAGGGGCGGGGGAAGTGTTTTTAATACTAATTTTTTATAAAATGTTCAAAAAAAATCTTTAAATTCTTTCAAATCTCATTGCAGCCTTGACAGAAGAAGTAGATCCAAATGTGTCTTTCCCTCTTCAACGCTGTCGTTGAACATACAACAAAAAATAATAAAATAAACTCTTTCCCAACCGAAGCTCAAATAACAAGGTGAATAAAGTAGTTAAACTTCCTAGGATGGCGGTGAGGTTATCGACCCCCAGCCTTGGCGATGAGTTGGGATCAGTTTTGGAGATGTTGTTTCCTCTTTTTCTGCTGCCGGTCCCTCCCTCTCACAGACGCAGGTATAAACAGAGGCACAAACTTTTCCCCCTCTCTCATAACATGATTGAAATGACCCTGATAAACTCTTTCAAAAAGGGGACAAGACCCGGAAAGATTTAACTGGAACTTACTGCAGGACATTCAACATCACTTTCCCATAGTTTTTTCTGGCATTAACATTTTTCCTGATTTAAAAAAAAATTTCTCATTTTAGTTTCACCATGGGCCTAAACGTTGTTTGCTTTAACCTCCTTCCAGCGGCTATTGCACACATGCTGCACCTGTGTTGTTCCCAAGTAGGAACAGACTACACACATCTGACCCTCACTCCTCTCTCCCTCCCTCTCTCACTGTCTTTCTCTCTCTCTCTGTCCCTTTCTCCCTCTGTTTCGCTCTCTATCTCTCTGTCCCTGTCTCTCTCTCTCCCTCTAGCTCTATCTCTTGCTGTCCCTATCTCTCTCTTCTCCCAATCTCTCTTCCCCTAATCTCTCTCTCCCCCAATCTCTCTCCCCCACATTCTCTCTCTCCCCCACATTCTCTTTCTCCCCCACACTCTCTCTCTCCCCCACACTCTCTCTCTCCCCCACACTCTCTTTCTCCCCCACTCTCTCTCTTTCTCCCCCACTCCCAGTCTCTCTCTCTCTCTCTCTCTTCCCCCACTCTCTCTCTCCCCCATTCTCTCTCTCCCTCACTCTCTCCTCCATTCCCCCTCTCTCCCCCACTCTCTCTCTCTTACCCCCCTACTCTAACCTTTTACCCCACTCTCTCTCTCCCCCCCCAGTCTCTCCCTCACTCTCCCCCACACTCTCTCTCTCCCCGTCCCCCCCTCTCCCCCAGGCTTTCTCTCTCTCGCTCCCACAGTCTCTCTCTCCCCAAGTCTCTCACTCTCTCTCTTTCTCTTCACCAGTCTTTCTCTCTCCCAATCTCTCTCTCTCTCTCTCCCCTCCTGCCCCCTTCCTTCCGTCACTCTCTCTCTGCCACACCCCCCCAGTCTCTCTCTCTCTCTCTCTCTCTCTCTCCACCAGTCTTTCTCTCTCCCAGTCCAGAAGGAATACATCCATGCATTTTAAAAGAATCTAGGGAAGAGATAGCAGAGGCATTACTACACATATTTAATAATTTGTTGAAAAAAGGTGTAGTGCCATAGGACTGGCAGATAGCTAACGTAATACCTATATTTAAGAAAGGGGAATTATAGACAAGTCAGCTTAACATAGGTGGTAGGAAAAATAATGGAATTCCAACTAACAGAGAAAATAGAATAACATCTAGAAATGAAAAATATAATACTGAATAGTCAGCATGGATTTCAAAAAGGAAAGTCTTGCTTGACCAACCTCATTGAATTTTCTTGAGAGGTAACAGAGAGATTGGCAATGGTGATGCAGTAGATGTAATTTATTTAGATTTTCAAAAGGCCTTCGATAAGGTACCCCATAATAGACTGATGAACAAGGTCAAAGAATGCAGAGTCAGGGGATCAGTAGCAGAATGGATCGCTAGCTGGCTTCAAGACAGAAAGCAGAGGGTCGGGGTAAAGGGTAGCTATTCACCGTGGCTGAAGGTGGGTAGTGGTGTTCCACAAGGATCAGCACTGAGACCGCTGTTGTTCACAATTTATATTAACGATTTAGAATTTGGAATCAAAAACACAGGGCCCAAGTTTCCACCCTCTGGAAAAACGGCGCATCTCGATAAGGTGCGCCGACTTTCTGAAATAAAAAGGGCGGCGAAAACTTACCTTGTGATTCTCCAGTCTCCTCGGGACATCTTCGTGCTTGGCGTGGCGCAGCACAGGGGTCGGGGGCGGAGCCAGGTCCCAGCGCTGAAAACATGCGCTAGAGTGTGCGCGCATGTGCAGTAGCTCCAGGCCCCCGAGGCTGCGTGGGAGGGGCCTAGCCCTGGCCGAATGGGCTCACCGGGTGAAGATCGGGACTCGGACCTCCCTCCTGTTCAGCTCCCTCCCCACCTCCCTCCCTCACTCCTGTTCAGCTCCCCCCCACCCCCTCTTCTCCCTCCCCCCTCTTCTCCCTTCCCCCTCTTCTCTCCCCCTCCCTTCTTCCTCCCCTCCACCCCTCCCCGCCCCCTCCCTCCCCATCGTCGGCAGGGCCCGCCTGTCCGCCCAGCATCTCGCTGGGGGGCGGGCCTCCCCCGAAGTGTAGGCGGTAGTGGCGGTCCAACCCGATCAGCCTTCCCCCCCTCCCTCTTCTCCCCCCCTTCTCTCCCCCCTCTCTTCTTCCCCTCTCCCTCCATGTTGGCGGCGGCAGCCCGACCCGGCCCGTTCAGCCTCTCCCCCCTCCTCTCTCCCCACTCCTCTCTTCCCACACCCCCTGTCCTCGTCCCTCCCTCCCCCCTCTCTCTCCCCCTCCCTCCCTCCTCTCTCTCCCTCCCTCCCTCCCTAACCCTCCTCTCTCTCCCTTCCACTCTCCCCCCTCCTCTCTCTCCCTTCCACCCTCCCCCCTCCTCTTTCTCCTTTCCACCCTCCCCTCCTCCTCTCCCTTCCCTCCCTCCCCTCCTCTCCCCCTCCCCCTCCTCTCCCTCCACCCCCCCTCCTCTCCCTCCCTCCCCTCCCCGCCCCCCTCCCCCCTCCTTTCTCTCCCTTCCCCCACCTCTCCCTCCTCCCCCCTCCCCTCTCTCCCTCCCCCCCCCCAATCTCTCGCTGTCAGAGACAGAGAGAGACACTGGGGGTGGGGGGACGGGAGGCTGTCCCAGCACACTGATGGAGGGCTCCCGCTGCTGCAGTAGATGAATAGAAATAATTTTTTATTTACCGATTGAATTTTTAATTATTTTTTATTTATTAATTGATTTTTATTATTTTTTTTATATGTTATTTTTTTGATTGATTTATTGGTTGATTTATTGATTTATTTATCATTTATTATTAATGATGGCTTTTTATTTGTAAAAGTGAAGTGTTTAATGTTTGTAAACACCGCCCCCCCATCTCTCGTTCCCTACGCCTGATTTATAAGTGTAGGCAAGGTTTTTCTGAGCGTACAAAAATCTACACTTACTCCATTCCATGTTAGTTTGGAGTAAGTTTTCGCTCCCTAAACTTGTAAAACAGGCGTAAGTGTCCAGACACGGCCCCTTTTGAAAAGAAAAATCTGTTCTAAAATGAAACTATTCTAACTGACTAGAACAGGAGCAAACTAAATACCGAGAATTGCAATTTCTAAGATGCTAAATTCTAAACTAGTTGCTCCAAAAAAATAGGAGCAACTCAGGCCGAAACTTAAGCCCACAATTTCTACATTTGCGGATGACATCACGGGGGCGGGAGGGAGGAGAGGGGATAGTCAGTACTGTGGAGGACTGCAACACATTACAGGAGGACATTAATAAACTTGCAGAATGTGCATATAATTGGCAAATTAAGTTCAACGCAGATAAATGTGAGGTATTACATTTTGGTAGGAAGAATAGGGAGGTCACTTATTACTTGGAGGGTGAGAGTCTGGGTGGGGTAGAGTACAAAGGGATCTCGGAGTACAAATACTCAAATCACTAATAGTTATGACACCGGTTAGCAAGGCCATAAAAAAAAGCAAACCAAGCACTAGGGTTTATTTCTAGAAGTATAGAATTGAAAAGTAGGGAAGTTATGTTAAACCTGTATTGAACCTTGGTTAGACCACACTTGGAGTACCTGTACTGCATACAGTTCTGGTCGCCATATTATAAAAAGGATATAGAGGCACTGGAGAGGGTACAGAGAAGATTTACAAGGATGATACCAGAAATGTGAGGGTATACATATCAGGAAAGGATGAACAGGCTGGATTGCTTTCCTCCTTGTAAAAGGCTGAGGGGTGACCTAATATAGGCCTTTAAAATTATGAAAGGTTTGGATCGAGTGGATACAGAGAGAATGTTTCCACTTGTGGGGAAGAGCATAACTAGGGGCCATCAATATAAAATAGTCACCGAGAAATCCAATAGGGAATTCAGAAGAAACTTCTTTACCCAGAGAGTGGTGAGAATGTGGAACTTGTTATCACAGGGAATGGTTGAAGTGAATAGTATCGATGCATTTAAGGGGAGGCTAGACAAGCATATGAGGGGGAAGGGAATAGAGGGTTATGCTGATAGATTTAGATGAGGAAAGTCGGGAGGAGGCTCGAATGGAGCATAAACACTGGCATGGAGTGTCTGAATGGCTTGTTTCTGTGCTGTATATCCAATGTAATGTAATCCTATGTAATTTCACTCTCTTCCCCCACCCCCTCTCTCTCCCCCCATCTCACTCTCACTCCCCAGTCTCTCTCTCTCTCTCTCTCTCCCCCCAGTCTCTCTTTCCCCACCCCGTCTGTTCCTCCCCCCCCACCCCCAGTCTCTCTCTCTCCCCCAGTCTCTCTCTCACTCTCTCTCCCCCAGTCTCTCTCTCACTCTCTCTTTCCCAGTATCTCTCTCTCTCTCTCCCACAGTCTCTCACTCTCTCTCCCCCAGTCTCTCTCTCACTCTCTCTCCCCCAGTCTCTCTCTCACTCTCTCTCCCCCAGTATCTCTCTCACTCTCTCTTCCCCAGTATCTCTCTCCCTCTCTCCCTCTCTCTCCCACAGTCTCTCACTCTCTCTCCCCCAGTCTCTCTCTCACTCTCTCTCCCCCAGTCTCTCTCTCACTCTCTCTCCCCGTCTCTCTCTCGCTCTCTCTTCCCCAGTATCTCTCTCTCACTCTCTCTTCCCCAGTATCTCTCTCCCTCTCTCTCCCTCTCTCTCCCGCAGTCTCTCACTCTCTCTCCCCCAGTCTCTCTTTCCTCTCACTCCCCAGTCTCTCTCTCTCTCTCCCCCCCAGTCTCTCTCCCCACCCCGCCTGTTCCTTCCCCCCACC
Source organism: Pristiophorus japonicus (assembly GCF_044704955.1). NCBI lineage: Eukaryota > Metazoa > Chordata > Chondrichthyes > Pristiophoridae > Pristiophorus > Pristiophorus japonicus. The sequence goes on along the minus strand of NC_091990.1, from coordinate 57,675,270 downwards.
CCCAGTCTCTTCCTCCCCCCCAGTCTCTCTCTCTCTCTCTCTCCCCCAGTCTCTATCTTACTCTCTCTCCCCCAGTCTCTCTCTCTCTCTCTCTCTCTCCCCCACTCTCTCACTCTCTCTTCCCCAATATCTCTCTCTCTCTCTCTCCCTCTCTCTCCCACAGTGTCTCTCTCTCTCTCTCCCCAGTCTCTCCCCCAACAGATCCCCTGACCTCTGGACGAAAGCTGGATAGTGCGGGGCGCGGCCCGGTGTCCCGAGCCGAGGCTCAAGGCCGAAAGGCGAATAATCCGCGGGCAGGGGATCGTCCCGCTGAAAGGTCCAGGGAGAAAACCAAATCGTTCCCGGCACAACAACCCAGCAACCATCACAACACACACTTTGCGACCGGCCCTGAAGCTGCAAAACTTGCACACGGCTGTATGTGTTACCCCGGGCCATTGGGTATGGGGCCCCTGTCCTGCTCCAGTCGCTGACTGGCTCTCTGCGAGGCCCTGCACAAGCTCAGGGATCGGTGCTGGGCACAGTGTATGGCAAGGCAAGCTGCCAGCCCTGGCTTACCTCACTCACTCACTCACTCTCACCTCTTGGGGCAGAAGGGTAAGGGCTTGAAGCCCAGAATCTCGCCTGGCACTCCAATGCAGTACTGGCGGAGTGCCGCACTGCCGGAGCTGCTGTCTTCTCTTTCAGAATTGAGGAATTGGCTGCCCTCTCAGGTGGATGTACAATATCCTCCTGCACTATTTGAAGAAGAGCTGGGGAGATTGCCTGGTGTCCTCAACCAATCTCATAAAAAACCATCAACCAGTTATTTATCTCGTTGTTTGTGGGAGCTTGCTGTGAGCAATTTGGCTGCCGTGTTTTCCACATTACAACTGTGACTGCACTTCAAAAAGTCATTAGTTGGCTGTAAAGCGCTTTGGGACATCCTTGAAGATGTGAAAGCTCTTACCTTAAAACATCAGGGAATGTACTAATTCTCAATGTATTCCCTGAAATTGTTAAATCATACGTTGTACACAGCACCGATGGATGGAAAAGATCCTATAGCACTATTCAAAGAGGAGCAGGGCAATACTTATCCCTTAACCAACATCTAAAACAAATTATCTGGTCATTCTCACATTGCTGTTTGTGGGAGCTTGCTGTGCACAGGTTGAATCTACGCTGTTGTAATGTAGATTCCCTACATTACAGCAGTGACTACACTTGAAAAGTACTTTGTGGCTGTAAAGTGCTTTGGGTCGTCTTGAGGCCACGAAACATGCTATTCAAATGCAGTCTTCCTATTTATATAGTGCCTGTGACATAGTAAAATGTGCCAACGTGCTTTAGAGAAGTGTAATCAAAGAATGAACTGACATCGAGCCAAAGAAGGAGACACAAGGAGGGCTGACTAAAAGCTTGGCCAAAGAGGTGGGTTTTAAGGAAGGTGTTAGAGGAGGAGAGATAGAGAGGCTGATTGGTTTTGGGCCTAGGTGGCTGAAGGTATGGCAGGCAATGGTGGGGCGAAGGGAGTGGGGGTTGTCCAAGAGGCCAGAGTAGGAGGAATGTAGATCCCTTGGAGGGATGCCGGGCTGGAGGAGGTTACAGAGATTGGGGGAGGGCGTGGTGTGGTGGCAAGGGATTTGAATAAGATGTTGAGAATTTTAAAGTGGTGGAGTTGGGGCCCCGGGGACCAATCTACGAGCACTAGGGTGATTCTTGGCGGCAGAGGCGCTTGCCGCCGAGGATGGAGTCGGGCCCACAGAGGGTCGAAGAGCTGACAATAAAAATCATCAGGAAAAAATGTTAAAAACTATCGGAAGAACTTCAGGGGACACCTTGCAGGTAAGTTGCTGTGGGGAAAAAAATGTTCACTAACCTTTACTTCAGGATCTTCAGACTTACCGTCAGAGGCAGACCAGTCTCCAGCCAGCGGTCCACCCCCGTTCTGGCGCTGACTCCCGCCCGTGTTAATATGGGAGCTCGGCGGGCGGGAGGTCAGTTGCGCTACTCGGCCGTCCGCTGACATCGGCGGGTGCTTCCCGGCGGATCTCCCCTCCCGCCCACTCCAGGCCACCTCAAAAGTGGCACTGGGCGGATCTTGCAGAGGAATGTCGGCGGGAGTGGGCGGTAAGTTGATCAATTTCATCCCCCTTGAGTTTAACTGGTGGAAACCAGGCGGGGAGATAGTTAAGTTAACAAGCGTTAGTTACCCCTACCAATCCCACTTCCTTCCCAACGTGTCCCCATATTAACCCATATATGAGCAGGTGAACAGGGCACCCGCAGTAAGGAAGCAGGGTCCTGGTTTAAATAGGCAGATCAGGTCCACTGATGTCAGGAAGAGAAGTTGGGTGGTCAGCAGTTTAATGGAAATGGGGTCAAGAGAGCAGAAGGTGGGTCTCATGAACAAGGTGAGCTTGGAGAGGTCATGATGCAAGTTCAGGGCTAGAGCAGGGGTGTACCTTGGCTTGGTGGTTGAGTGGAAGGGAGGGATTTTGCAGTGGCAGCTGAACGGATGCTCTCAATTTTAGTGACAAAGAATTCAGTGAGCTACTTGCACTTGTTGTTGGAGGTGAGGGTGGAGGGGACAGGAAAGCAGGGTTTCAGGCAGAGGAGAAAAGAAGCCGGGGGTTATCTTTGCATTCCAGGATGATCCTGCAGTAGTGAGCGGTTTTGGCAAGAGAAATCAAGGCCCGATTGTGTTTGATGTGGTCCAGGCAGATCTGGCAGTGGATGGTTAAACCAAGTCTGCTCCTCTTGGTAGTGAGGGAGCGAAGTTGGGGGCCATATCTGTTGTGTTCCTAACACAGATGAGGCTGCACACAGGGAGGTTAAAGTAACAGGCCTCAGGGGTCGGTTTATATACAGTGCTCCCAAGGGATGCTGGGATTCCTTGGGACTTCAGGGGATGCACTCCCTGGTGGCGGAACATGGGAGTGCATGCTGTAAAGATACACAACAATATCGGATGGAGTTACCAGGGTGAGAGAGAGTAAGGCTTTTACACCGTCCTGGGGCACTAAGCGGGCGGACACCTCAGCAGCGCCGCCGCGTCCGAGGGGCCCGTCCCTCACTTAAAGGGAATGCCCACGCTGCCGACTCTGCAGAAGAAAAAGAGACCTATCTGGACCACCGGGGAGCAGGGGTGCCGGGCTGAGCGATCTCGGCCTGGACCCCGCAAAGAAACCAGATCAGCAGTGGGTAAACAAAGCCTCAGGATCTACATCAGAGAATTGCATTCAAGGTCGGCGGGAGATCGTGGCGGAGGTGCGGCAGGAAATCGTGGTGGAGGAGCGGAGAGGGATCATGGCAGAGGTGCAGTGGGAGATCGAGGCGGAGGAGCGGCGAGGGATCATGGCGGAGGTGCGGTGGGAGATCGAGGCGGAGGAGCGGCGGGAGATCGTGGCGGAGGAGCAGCAGGAAATCGTGGTGGAGGAGCGGAGAGGGATCGTGGCGGGGGTGCGGCGGGAGATCGTGGTGGAGGAGCGGCGAGGGATCATGGCGGAGGTGCGGTGGGAGATCGAGGCGGAGGAGCGGCGGGAGATCGTGGCGGAGGTGCGGTGGGAGATCGAGGCGGAGGAGCGGCGGGAGATCGTGGCGGGGGTGCGGCGGGAGATCGAGGCGGAGGAGCGGCGGGAGATCGTGGCGGAGGAGCAGCAGGAAATCGTGGTGGAGGAGCGGAGAGGGATCGTGGTGGAGGAGCGGAGAGGGATCGTGGTGGAGGAGCGGCAGGAAATCGTGGTGGAGGAGCGGAGAGGGATCGTGGCGGGGGTGCGGCGGGAGATCGTGGTGGAGGAGCGGCGAGGGATCATGGCGGAGGTGCGGTGGGAGATCGAGGCGGAGGAGCGGCGGGAGATCGTGGCGGGGGTGCGGCGGGAGATCGTGGTGGAGGAGTGGCGAGGGATCATGGCGGAGGTGCGGTGGGAGATCGAGGCGGAGGAGCAGCGGGAGATTGTGGCGAAGGTGCAGTGGATGAGGGTACAGGGCCCAGAAGAGGCGAGGGCCCAGGGGCAGCACGGGCCAGCCCACACTGCGATATGTGTGCGCTAGGTCCGTGCAGCAGAGCTGGTCTCCAGTTGTCCTGGTTAACCCTTGCCACTGGACCAAGACCTAGCTCTGTCAAGCCCGTGTGGTGGCTGATGTGCAACGGCCACCACACATTAAAAAAATCCACGCACAGGCATCTTCCACCCCCTCAACTGGAGTTCAGGACTGGAACATCGGGTCCTTCATTGAAACATCTGTGAACCCATGTGGAAGCAAGTCATCCTCGTTCAAGGGACCGCCTATGATGATGAATTCTAACGCAAAGGATGTGTGGTTTGTGGGTGAGTGGGAAATAAATCTTTTTAAAATCTCAAATATGACTCCAACCTTCAACCTAAATACTTCCGGTTTTAATGGAGGCGGGTGGGGGAGATGGGGGCGGGCGACCACTCCACTTTCAGGAGGCGGGTCGGTCAGTAAACGCTTTGAATGAGACTGCGTGCCTCCATTTTTACAGAATTTTAATTTTTAACCTGCAGAGGCCAGGTTTCCTGGGCCCCAGGAATCCCAGCACCTAAATGGAAGCGGGAATGGCCGGATCCAAGCGAGAACTTCTTGTCTGACTCCCCTCAGCGCCCCCCCCCCCACCCCGTGATATCTAACTCCCCCCCACTCCACAATCTGCCCGTGATCTCAGACACCCCCCACCCCCACGCGATCGGCCGACCCGTCCCCTCACCCCACACACCCACCCATCATCTCAGACTCCCCCCACCCCCACACGATCGGCCGACCCGTCCCCTCACCCCACACACCCACCCGTGATCTCCGACTATCACCGCCCCCCCCAGTCTCTAATACCTCCAATCTCCGGCTTCAGGTAAATATCGGGCCCATGGACCACGGGCACAGAAACAGGTAAATTCAGCCCCATGCCAGCGTTTATGCTGCACACGAACTTCCTCCCACCCCTCTTCATCGAACCCCATCAACAGATCCTCCTATTCCTTTTTCCCTCAAGTGCTTATCTAGCTTTCCCTTAAATGCATCTGTGCTATTTGTCTCAACTACGCCTTGTGGTAGCGAGTTCCACATTCTTAGGGCAGCAGGCACATGGGAACACCACTACCTCCACGTTCCCCTCCAAGTCACACGCTATCCTGACTTGGAAATATATCATCGTTCCTTCATCGTCCCTGGATCAAAATCCTGGAACTCCCCCCCTGACAGCACTGTGGGAGTACCTTCACCACACAGGTGAGATTGAGTGTGGATTTATGGATAACAAACTGGACTGAAATAATGACATTTTGTGCTTCTGTCCATATTTTTAAGGTGCTCTTTGCACTTTGTAATTTGCACTATGGGCAGGTAGAGGTTTTTACTCACCGTTCACCCTGATATGTTTTACTTCTAACGGGTGGGAATTGAGTGGTTGAACCCAAAATGTCTATTTGCTGACGGAGCAATGTGAAAACCTGTTTTGTAGATTTAACACCTGGGAGATGCTCTCCAGGTCACATCAATCCTTTCCTGCTCAGGAAGGTCAGGCCAAGGGCAGCCCAAGAAAACAAGCTTTGTGCTTTTGTTTATTCCCCAAGTAAATTGTCAGCAGGGACTTCAAACAACACTCTGTGTAAAAAGAATATATTTGTTCGATGTAAAAATATAACCGAGAACATCTACTGTGATGTTGTTAATGAATGTGTGCAGATCGGGCTGCTCCATCTGTCACACTCCTACTCAGCCGTGAGAGAGCGTGGTGCCAAGGCTGAGCGCGTGTCGGGACAATTATGGCTCTGTTTGAAAGGTGGGTGTAGCTAAGTGAAGATCTCTTGTGGTGGCGCATCCCATTATCCCCACAACGAGATTGGTTGCTTTTTTTGTAAATTGTGATTGGTTGTTGCTTTTGTAGAATGAGATTGGTTCATCAGAAAGGAGAGCTTTTACTTTAAAAGATTATGATTGACCATTCTTATGCAATGCGGTTGAAACTTGTAAGATATCATTCGCTGTAAAAGTTTGCTGTAACTTGATCAAACTTTAAAATTGACCAAATTTTATGTACCAGCATGCTTCATGAGGCCAAGAGACTGGTTGCTGAGAAAACTTTGTAAACATAAAACTGCTGTGGTTGCAAGGCATTAATCACAGATAAGCGAAGCTTCAGACCTTCCGAGTTTTGCGAGAATATACAAGTGAACTGTTACAAAAACAAGAATATCTGCAGACATGAAGTATCCAACCTTGAGAACCCTGACAAAACAGATAAGGATAGAGAGAGAAAGCAACTGCTGATCATTATTCACACAGCTTAAGATATGCACGCAGTGGGCGGGCTGCCAAGTTTTGGGGTATAAAAAGTGCTGCGAGAAGACACTCGAGGCTGCAGTCAGGCAACTTGGTCAGTTGCCAGGTACTAGTTATCACTGAACCGACCACTCTCTGGTGTTAGCACGTAAGTGTTTCGCTTATAATCGCTTGTGTTTCTAGTGCGGGTTGTTGGCGGTGTATACTTACTTACAACAACAACAACAACTTGTATTTATATAGTGCCTTTAATGTAGTGAAATGTCCCATGGCACTTCACAGGAGTATTGTGCGATAAAAATTTGACACCGAGCTGCATAAGTAGAAATTAGCGCAGGTGACCAAAAGTTTGATCAAAAAGGTATGTTTTAATGTGGGAGGCCAGCCAGGAGTCCGGTGGAATAGTCAAGTCTAGAGGTAACAAAGGCATGGATGAGGGCTTCAGCAGCAGATGAACTGAGGCAGGGTGGAGATGTAGAATTAGAGTGCGGATCATAGGCTGAGCACGCTTATTTCTAATAAATATTCTTGTGTGAGCTTGCCTGTAACCTCTTGTTGATTTATAAGCAAAGGACACGTATTCCAGAAATCTTTGTCTTGAAATGTCTGTTCCAGGGGTCCGAACTCTATAGACTGTTGAATGGGTTAAAGAACAGAGGAATCAGGAAGCAGAAAAACACAGACGTTATAGATACTCAATAACAATTTCTACTTATATACCTCCTTTAATGTAGACAAATGTCCCAAGGCGTAAGGGGAAAATGGATGCAAAGCCAATTAGAAGGGTGAAAGTACAGGTTTTAACTATGTTCTTAAAGGAGGAAAGGGAGTTAGAGTGGTGGAAGAGTTTAGGGAATGAATTCCAAAGTATGGGAGGCCGATTTTTGGCAATGCAATCAATCACCAAATTGGCATTTAACACTTTGTGGCACTTCAGGAAATGTCTTTCCAATGCTGGGCCGGGACCTTGTGCCAATTTATGATGTAGCTATGTTCTGCAGCTCTCTCCATCCCCCCTTGGATAGACGGTGGCTCTAGCAGTCCCACTAAAGACACTGTCACTCACCTAAAGTATTTAAATGTCTCCGACTCGAGGAAATGGAGTGGAATTGGGCACACAGGCAAGGGCCAGGCAGCTTTCCAGTCCTGAATACTGTCCCATGGGTGCTTTCCCCAAGTTCATTCTTCATGTCTGAGCCTTGACTGTGTGTGTTTTTAAATTCTCAACCATGATTTTGCCTCTTCCTATCTCTGTAACCTCCTCCAGCCCTGCATCCTCCGATATATCTCCGCTCCTCCAATTCTGACCTCTTGAGCAATTCCGATGTGAGTGCTCTGGATGAAATATAGCCATGTTTCTTTCTCCTGATTGCTACCTAGCAACCCCTACAGGAAATGGACCTATATGCACAGGATTGAGCTTGGCTGTGATACCCTTTGCTGTCGAATAGCTTCCTGACACAAACATAATGGCAACATGGAGCTATAGACTAGCAAGGAGGGTTGAACAAGTGTCTATGCTGCCCTGTAACACAGTATATAGTGTGAACAGCGTAGTGTTAATGTGCTGTAATACACAGTATAATATATGCAGGCAAATGTTATTACCCTGTACCACAGAATGAAATATATACAGGTGACTATTACTGCTCTGTAAAACAGAGTATCATATAAGGGAATAGCATTGCTCCATCACACTGTGTATATGATACACTTGAATGTATTTTCCCATAACACACAATATAATAAATGGTTTCATTAGTCTGTAATATAGAATATAGAAGGACATAGCACAGAAGGACGCCATTTGGCCCATCATGTCTGTGCCGGCTCTTTGAAAGAACTTTCCAATTAACCCTCACTCCCCTGCTCTTTCCCCATAGCTCTGATCTTTTTTTCCTTTTCAAGGATTTATTAAATTCCCTTTTGAAATTTGCAATTGAATCTGCTTCCACCACGCTTTCATTCCAGATCACAACAACTCGCTGCATAAAACAAATCTCCTCATCTCCACTTGTAAGCAGTTCGATTTCAACACCAAAATATGGTTTGCAAATACTCTGTTTATTGTATTCGACCAAGTCCAGATACACACAATATCTTTCAGCAGTAGACATACAGAGACATAAACAATATTACCCCCTGTCTGTTTCCCCGGGGAGAAACATAACCTCTGTTGTTCCTTCTCGAATCCAACTCTCTCTGCAACTTGTTAAAGAAAAATTCAGGATCTTTACAGTTTGTTTCTCGTGAGTATTGTCAGTGCTGATTAATTATGGCATAACAAGTGTTATTGTGAACAAGAACCCCAGAAAAAATGTATTTCCTTCAAAACAATAGATACCAATTGCTTTTCATCCTATTTTCTTTGTTCTACTTCTTGTCTCAAAACTGCATTGTTTCACAATGTGGCTATGAATATATACAAATCATATAGTTTCAGCAAACACCTAAACCACAATGTCAGCTAAATTGTACCTTGAAAAATTAAACCCAAAAGCATCTTGGGAATGAACAACTTTCAAGCATTCATTATTTGTCACTACAGAACAAATCTACAAGCTATCTATGAGTAAAATGAGACCAAAAACCTTAATCATATGAGATTAAACCAAATCCTAATTCTACGTAAATATGTATACACAAAGGTACCTTACACCCTCTGATGAATCAAACTGCTACTAGCAGTTCAAGAAGAAAGCCCATCACCACCTTCTCAGAGTAACTAGGGACAGGCAATAAATGCAGCCCTTGCCCACAGTGACGCCCACATCTTGGGAAGGAATGTTATTAAAGTACAGCATGCCCTCAGACACGTGCAGCCCTCGGTTGTTTGGGTGATCATGCTCGAGGATGGGATCTGCTTGCCAAAAGAGTCAATACACGTGCAGACATTGGTCTCAAATGCCAGCTATCGGTGATTGTCGTCCGAATCAAGAGCCAAACAATGCTAAAGATAGGCTCAAAAAAGAGGAGTCTTGTTAGCACTAATGCACAAAAAAAAGATTAGAACCCGGAAGGAGCTTCGATTCAAGTTGTTGAGTGACACCAGCAGAAGGTAACGCAAGCTGAATGTTGTTTGTGGGTTAGGATGAGGGACGTCATTACTCTAGAGTCAGAGAAATTTATAGCACGGAAGGAGGCCATTTCAGCCCATCGTGTCTGCGTCGGCCAACAAAGAGCTATCCAGCCTAATCCCACTTTCCAGCTCTCGGTCCGTAGCCCTGTAGGTTACGACACTTGAAGTGCACATCCAAGTACTTTTTAAATGTGGTGAGGGTTTCTGCCTCTACCTCCCTTTCAGGCAGTGATTACAGACCCCCACCACCCTCTGGGTGAAAAAATTCCCCTCAAATCCCCTCTAAACCTCCTACCAATTTCTTTAAATCTATGCCCCCGGTTGTTGACCCCTCTGCTAAGGGAAATAGGTCCTACCTATCCACTCTATCTCGGCCCCTCATAATTTCACACACCTCAATAAGGTCTCCCTCAGCCTCCTCTGTTCCAAAGAAAACAACCCCAGCCTATCCAATCTTTCCTCATAGCTAAAATTCTCCAGTGAAGGCAACATCCTCGTAAATCTCCTCTGTACCCTCTCTAGTGCAATCACATCTTTCCTGCAATGTGGTGACCAGAACTGCACGCAGTACTCCAACTGTGGCCTAACTAGTGTTTTATACAGTTCAAGCATAACCCTCCTTGTCTTGTATTCTATGTCTCGGCCAATAAAGCTCGGGACTGGCACACTTCCCCATTCCTTGTGGCTCATGGGAATTTAGTTAAGGAAGACAAGTGCATGATAACTGCTTGAAAGTGAATGTGCCGATGCCTGGGGAGAAGAAAGCAGCTCCCAAGAAAGGAGGCAAGAAAGCCTTGAATAAATTGGCAGCATGGGGCAGGAAGAAGCAGAGAAGGTCGAGGAAGGAGAATTTCTCCATCTATATCTACAAAGTGGTGAAGCAGGTTCACCCTGACACCGGCATCTCCTCCAAGGCCATGAGTGTAATGAACTCCTTTGTGAACGATATTTTCGAATGCGTCGTGGGCAAGGCTTCCTTCCTGGCCCATTACAAGTGTTTGACCACCAGCTCCTGGGAGATCCAGATTGCCGTGTACTGAAAACACACAAGTGCAGCTGACACTTTGCACCCATCAGTACCCAAGGACCTGTTTTTACAGACTCCTTCTGTTGTGTCCTTATAATAATGCTCTAATAATGACTCCACGAGGCAGTGTGTTGTATTTGAACTGTAGTGACCTTAGTCCTTTATTTGTTAACTCCAGAGTGAGGATCACACCTGGTGGCTTGCCTTTTATACTAGGCCAGGCACAGCTGTACAGGTAACCTATAAGTCTCCCACTGCTTGATGGCACACGGTGTGATAGTACCAAAAGTAGCCATGTAGGATACATGACACCTTCCTACCTGGGCGATTCAGAGGCGATCTCTCTCTTCGACACCTCTGCCCTAGGAGAGCGCTTACCCTTGAGCTTTGCCATGGCAGGGGTGCTGAGCTACAGGGAACCTACACCACAGGGCTAGCTCCTCCCAGAGCTGTGCAGCTGACCATAAAGTTGTCCATGAGTAGTGTCTTCTTCTTCCCTGGACAGATTTCTTTCAGTGATGCTCCGTTTCAGTTCTCAATTGTTGATATTTATTCCCCTTGGTGTCCAAACTATTTTTCTCCAGTGCACATTTTCCTTTCAATCTTCGCTTCTCTCTGCACTTCAATAATCTCTTTTGATTACTCTCAGATCCCCTTACCAGTGACATTGCCCTTCCCTCAGTCTGTTTTCTTCAGCGCTTCTAAATATTTCAGGCCCTCCTGGATATCATGCCCATTCTCAGGGCTTCAGTTGTGTCTGTAGTTAAGCTGATCACAGCTCCCTTCCCTTCCCTGCACACAGCATGTCAGCTCCAGTGACTTCTCCTCCTCCTCATGTCACCCCCTCCGCGGTGCGCCACAGTTTTATGAAACAAGTTGAGGGGGAGTGGGGGGGAGAGAAGTGTTTATCTGAGAGAGAAGTTCTCGGCTTGTATTGGAACCCAGCCTGGCCTGCTGGGATGATGTCTCCTCTCTCGCTCTCTCCTGCTTGTCAGGATCCTGCATTTGGGCAGTGTTAATCTAACCCTCAGTGGGCACCAACTCACACACAGCGACAGCAATAAAACACTCACCAATCAGCACTGAGTTGGCAATCTCTCTTTGGGAGATGGTGAGGATGGATTGCACGACACACGGTAGTGTTTAATTGTAATTGTTCATTCTCAGGATGTGGGCAAAGCTGGCGAGGCTGGCGTGTATTGCCTGCCCCTAGTTGCCCTGGAGAAGGTGTTACATAGAAACATAGAAAATAGGTGCAGGAGTAGGCCATTCGGCCCTTCGAGCCTGCACTACCATTCAATAAGATCATGGCTGATCATTCCCTCAGTACCCCTTTCCTGCTTTCTCTCCATACCCCTTGATCCCTTTAGCCGGAAGGACCATATCTAACTCCCTCTTGAATATATCCAATGAACTGGTATCAACAACTCTCTGTGGCAGGGAATTCCACAGGTTAACAACTCTCTGAGTGAAGAAGTTTCTCCTCATCTCAGTCCTAAATGGCTTACCCCATATTCTAAGACTGTGTCCACTGGTTCTGGACTTCCACATCATCGTGAACATTCTTCCCGCATCTAACCTGTCTCGTCCTGTCAGAATCTTGTAAGTTTCTATGAGATCCCCTCTCATCCTTCTAAACTCCAGTACAGTTGGTGGAAGGTGGGTGGGTTTGAGGGACAGCGATGGGCAAGGAAGGGGAGCTGTAACTGAGCTGCACTCCTTCCTGACCAGGGAATCATTGACAGCAGCCACGGGAGTTTCCCAGCAACCACAGCCACCCTGCCCTTCACTCTGCCGAACACGCACCGAAATCAGCAAAACAGGGACATTCAAAAGTCGAAGCAAGGCAGAAAACCTCAATTAGCACATTCCAGAGTCAGAGAGACAGCGAGAGATCCAGTCGGACGTGTTGTTCGTGCTGCTGTTGCTTGGGAAACCTGTGCAGCAACCTTCCTGGGTCTGCGCCTCAAGGTGTAAAGTGCGTGTGCTTTGACAGCAGGAAAGCCGGAGAGCTCAATCCGGGCTGAAGGCATTTCATTCTCATCCTGGGCAGTGGGCTGAATATTTAACGAGCAGCAGTGACGTCTCTGGGGCACAGAGTCACTGGAAAGGCTCTCCTCGCTCTTCTCTCTCTGTGCCTGCCAGGGCTGCGCTCTCTATTCACTCTCTCGGCAATGCCTTCTTCATCTCCCCGCTGAACCTGCGCAAGGTTGGAGCAGATGCGTGTCCCGCCCTGTGACCCTGCCCCGCTGACATGCAGCGCCCTGAATCGGGACCATCCAGGCAAGGGAAGAGGCTGAAGAGGACATCCGATAGACACTGCCTGTCCACGCCGAGTCTGCGAGGCCTGTTCACCATCAGCGAGGAGGAAGAGCGATGGAGAGATGCAGCACTGAGGAGGCTGAGTGGTGAGTACCGAGCTGCTGAGAGGGCGAAAATCACCAGCGTGACCCACAAACCCTGGTGCAATCGCATTTATATTCTTCCGCTCTCAAGTTGGCAATGGTATGAGGCCAGGTTTGTTTACACTCTCAGAAAGCCTTTGGATGAGATCTACCAGGAAAGACTTTCTACATGTATCCCGGTTGTGAGTTGAGTAATACCAATATCTGCCCGCAGCTGGCCAGTGGCAGTAGGGGTGCTGCAGTTAACACTGGCGCACTTGGGCTAGAAGCCGAAAAATCTCATCATAGGCAGTCCCTCGGAATCGAGGAAGACTTGCTTCCACGCTAAAAAAAAATGAGTCCTTAGGTGGCTGAACAGTCCAATACGAGAATTACAGTCTCTGTCACAGGTGGGACAGTCGTTGAAGGAAGGGGTGGGTGGGACTGGTTTGCCGCACGCTCTTTCCACTGCCTATGCTTGGTTGCTGCACACTCTCGGCGACAAGACTTGAGGTGCTCAGCGCCCTCCCGGATGCGCTTCCTCCACTTAAGGCAGTCTACGGCCAGGGACTCCCAAGTGTCAGTGGGGATGTTGCACTTTATCAGGGAGGCTTTGAGGGTGTCCTTGTAACGTTTCCTCTGCCCACCTTCGGCTTGTTTGCCGTGAAGGAGTTCTGAGTAGAGCGCTTGCCTTGGGAGTCTCGTATCAGGTATGGCAATCTACCAGTGTTCCCAACTTCTGGCGGCTATCCACTGGCGAAACATTGGGCAAGGAAAGGTGTCAGGGTTCAGGTATGGCTCAGTCGGTCGCGGTCTCTCTCTGAGTCAGAGGGTTGTGGGTTCAAGTTTCACCCCAGAGATTTTAGCACATAGGCTACTCCGGTCTGTCCACACAGATGGATGTGAAAGATCCCATGGCACTATTTCAAAGAGGAGCAGAAGAGTTCTACCCGTGTTCTGACCAATATTTATCCCTCAACCAACATCACGGCAACAGATTGTCTGGTCATTACAGGTTGAACCTCCCTAATCCAGAACTCCCTTATCCGGAACCACCCCTCATCCAGAACCATTCCCGGCCACCGGGTGACACATGCGCAGAACTCCGACATGAACAAATTGAAGTCCTTCCCGCGCCGACTCCCGCAATCGCTGGCCTGACCCCACTGGCCCCCTCCCCCCACCCCACCCCCCCCCCCACCCACCATGATCTCTCTGCCGCACTCCCAGCCCCAAGCCAACCAGCCCCGATATCCCCTTGCTTAGTACCTGTACCATCGAATTTAATCTGACCTCATCTGGAAAGATCCATTATCCAGAACAGGCCAGGTCCCGAGGGTTCCGGATAAGGGAGGTTCAACCTGTATCACATTGCTGTCTGTGGGACCTTGCTGTGTGCAAATTGGCTGCCACGTTTCCTACATTACAACAGTGACTACAATTCAAAAATACTTCATTGGCAGTAATGCGCTTTGGGATGACCTGCGGTTTTGAAAGGCACTATATAAACGCAAGTCTTTATTCCTTTCTGAAGGATCTCCTAAGCTGTGATGCCCACCGTAATCAAATAGCCTCCCAGTGTACACTGCCCAGGGTTACACAAGAGGACCCGAGCAAGGCTGGTGGTCCGGAGGAACTGTATCTCAAGAGTCAGTAACTGCTTAGAAACATAGAAACATAGAAAATAGGTGCAGGAGTAGGCCATTCGGCCCTTCGAGCCTGCACCACCATTCAATAAGATCATGGCTGATCATTCCCTCAGTACCCCTTTCCTGCTTTCTCTCCATATCCCTTGATCCCCTTAGCCATAAGGGCCATATCTAACTCCCTCTTGAATATAATGAACTGGCATCAACAAATCTCTGCGGCAGTGAATTCCACAGGTTAACAACTCTCTGAGTGAAGAAGTTTCGCCTCATGTCAGTCCTAAATGGCCTACCCCTTATCCTAAGACTGTGTCCCCTGGTTCTGGACTTTCCCAACATCGGGAACATTCTTCCCACATCTAACTTGTCCAGTCCCGTCAGAATCGTATATGTTTCTATGAGATCCCCTTGCATCCTTCCAAACTCCAGTGTATAAAGGCCCAGTTCATCCAGTCTTTCCTCATATGTCAGTCCAGCCATCCCAGGAATCAGTCTGGTGAACCTTCGCTGCACTCCCTCAATAGCAAGAACGTCCTTCCTCAGATTAGGAGACCAAAACTGAACGCAATATTCCAGGTGAGGCCTCACCAAGGCCCTGTACAACTGCAGTAAGATCTCCCTGCTCCTATACTCAAATCCCCTAGCTATGAAGACCAACATACCATTTGCCGCCTTCACCGCCTGCTGTACCTGCATGCCAACTTTCAATGACTGATGAACCATGACACCCAGGTCTCGTTGCACCTCCCCTTTTCCTAATTTGTCCCCAGTCAGATAATATTCTGCCTTCGTGTTTTTGCCCCCAAAGTGGATAACCTCACATTTATCCACATTATACTGCATCTGCCATGCATTTGCCCATTCACCTAATCTGTCCAAGTCACCCTGCAGCCTCTTAGCGTCCTCCTCACAGCTCACACCGCCACCCAGTTTAATGTCATCTGCAAACTTGGAGATATTACGCTCAGTTCCTTCATCTAAATCATTAATGTATATTGTAAAGAGCTGGGGTCCCAGCACTGAGCCCTGCGGCACTCCACTAGTCACTGTCTGCCATTCTGAACAGAACCCGTTAATCCTGACTCTCTGCTTCCTGTCTGCCAACCAGTTCCCTATCCACGTCAGTATATTACGCCCAATACCATGTGCTTTGATTTTGCACAACAATCTCTCGTGTGGGACCTTGTCAAAAGCCTTTTGAAAGTCCAAATACACCACATCCACTGGTTCTCCATTGTCCACTCTACGAGTTACATCCTCAAAAAATTCCAGAAGATTTGTCAAGCATGATTTCCCTTTCATAAATCCATGCTGACTTCGATTTATGAAAGGGAAATCACGATCCTGTCACTGCTTTCCAAATGCGCTGCTATTTCATCCTTAATAATTGATTCCAACATTTTCCCCACTACTGATGTCAGGCTAACTGGTCTATAATTACCCGTTTTCTCTCTCCCTTCCTTTTTAAAAAGTGTTGTTACATTAGCTACCCTCCAGTCCATAGGAACTGATTCAGAATCGATAGACTGTTGGAAAATTATCACCAATGCATTCACTACTTCTAGGGCCACTTCCTTGAGTACTCTGGGATGCAGACTATCAGGCCCCGGGGATTTATCGGCCTTCAATCCCATCAATTTCCCTAACACAATTTCCCGCCTAATAAGGATATCCTTCAGTTCCTCCTTCTCACTAGACCCTCGGTCCCCTAGTACTTCCGGAAGGTTATTTGTGTCTTCCTTCGTGAAGACAGAACCAAAGTATTTGTTCAATTGGTCTGCCATTTCTTTGTTCCCCATTATAAAACCACCTGAATCCTACTGCAAGGGACCTCCGTTTGTCTTCACTAATCTTTTTCTCTTCACATGTCTATATTTTTTGCAGTCAATTTTTATGTTTAATGCAAGCTTCCTCTCATACTCTATTTTCCCCCTCTTAATTAAACCCTTTGTCCTTCTATGCTGAATTCAAAATTTCTCTCAGTCCTCAGGTTTGCTGCTTTTTCTGGCCAATTTATATGCCTCTTCCTTGGATTTAACATTATCCTTAATTTTGCTTGTCAGCCACGGTTGAGCCACCTTCCCCATTTTATTTTTACTCCAGACAGGAATGTACAATTGTTGAAGTTCATCCATGTGATCTTTAAATGTTTGCCATTGCCCATCCACCGTTAACCCTTTATGTATCATTTGCCAGTCAATTCTAGCCAATTCTCACCTCATACCATCGAAGTTACCTTTCCTTAAGTTCAAGACCCTAGTTTCTGAATGAACTGTGTCACTCTCCATCTTAATAAAGAATTCTACCATATTATGGTCACTCTTCCCCAAGGAGCCTCGCACAACAATTGCTAATTAGTCCTTTCTTATTACATAATACCTAGACTAGGATGGCCAGCTCTCTAGTTCCTCGACATATTGATCTAGAAAACCATCCCTAATACACTCCAGGAAATCCTCCTCCACCGTATTGCTATCAGTTTGGTTAGCCCAATCAATATGTAGATTAAAGTCACCCATGATAACTGCTGTACCTTTATTGCACGCATCCCTAATTTCTTGTTTGATGCTGTCCCCAACCTCACTACTACTGTTTGGTGGTCTGTACACAACTCCCACGAGCGTTTTCTGCCCTTTGGTATTCCGTAGCTCCACCCATACAGATTCCACATCATCCAAGCTAATGTCCTTCCTTACTATTGCGTTCATTTCCTCTTTAACCAGCAATGCTACCCCACCTCCTTTTCCTTTCTGTCTATCCTTCCTAAATGTTGAATATCCCTGGATGTTGAGTTCCCAGCCTTGGTCACCCTGGAGCCATGTCTCCGTGATGCCAATTATATCATAACCGTGAAATGCTATCTGCACAGTTAATTCGTCCTGCAGGGCAGGGAGGGAGAAAATTAAGAAACAAATAACTCTCTGTTACAAGCACATATCGGCATAAGGCTATCAGTTATCAAACTCTCTCTCTTATATTCAATGGTGGGTGCACTGGGTGTGTGTGCCGTGTATATGTGCTGGGTGTGCGTGTGCTGGGTGTGTGTGCTGTGTGTGTGCTGGGTGTGTTGGGTGTGTGTGCTGGGTGTGTCGGGTGTGTGTGCTGGGTGTGTGTGCTGGGTGTGTTGGGTGTGTGTGCTGGGTGTGTCGGGGGTGTGTGCTGGGTGTGTCGGGGGTGTGTGCTGGGTGTGTGTGCTGGGTGTGTTGGGTTGTGTGCTGGGTGTGTGTGTGCTGGGTGTGTGTACTGGGTGTATTGGGTGTGTGTGCTGGGTGTATTGGGTGTGTGTGCTGGGTGTGCTGGGTGTGTGTGCTGGGTGTGTTGGGTGTGTGTACTGGGTGGGTGGGCCGGGTGTGTGTGCTGGGTATGTCGGGTGTGTGTACTGTGTGTGTTGGGTGTGTGTGCTGGGTGTGTGTGTTGGGTGTGTGTACTGGGTGTGTTGGGTTGTGTGTGCTGGGTGTGTGTACTGGGTGTGTGGGCCGGGTGTGTGGGCCGGGTGGGTGAGCTGGATACTGGGTAGTTACAAAATCAATAAACGCAAAAGATAAATTCAGCAAATAATACTTTAAAAAGTGACATCAGGTAAACATGGAATCTATCCCAAAAAGCCTTCCCCATTACAGCAGATTGCAATGCAAACACATCAACTGGTAAGCAGTGTGACGTGGGTTGAGTGCAGCCTGTGCACAGCGTGTGGGGAGGTGTAATTGGTCTTGCATGGCACATAAACTGACAGGTTTTCCAAACAATTGTGGAGGGGGTTTATACGTGCCAGGTGCCCCAGCTCTCAGTCTCTTTGCTTCTAACACTCATTGCCAGTGATTTCCTCGGCAATTAAAAGTATTTTCTGGATTCAATTTATGTTGGAAATGCTGACTTTTGTTGAGGTAACCAACGTTTCCAACCATTCCACAATAAACAAAGTCAGTCCAGCAAAGAGTCCGTCCTCGATGGTCAGATAGTTTCCCGTTGCCTTGGTCATGGTTTTTATGTTTGGAGTATTTTCTCCAAGGTGGGCTGCAAGCAAGGATGAAGGGACCCAGCAACCCTTTACAATGGACAGTATCTGCACCCATCAGATGTAAGTACCTCCGCTGGACATCAACCCAGTATTGAGAGGCTGTGCTCTGGTCTGGCTCGCTGGGACTGTCTGGAGAAAGGCCCGAGCACAAATCTCCTGATTCAGAGGCGTGAATATTACCGCTGAGCCAGTGGTCACTGCGTCCAGATGTGCCTACCTCACTGGATGCCAATCCAGTATTTAGAGACCATATTCTACTCTTCATTGGCCGGGGCTGTCTGGTGTGAGGCTTGACCCCTTAGGGGGAGAAATTGGCCTGGTTTGCGCCTCCCACTAGCGCCTATGGAGGGTGGTAACAGGGCACTAAGGGGTTACCGACCGGGCACGACTAAATCACCAACGCCCGCGAACGTCCCTGGCAGTTTTGTATGCGCGTTAACACCACCTCGCTCTCTTGTAGACCATGACATGATCGAATGCACAGCGCCCCGTTACCGCCCCAGATGCAATATTCGCTCCCGCCCCCTGCAGTATCGCCGGGCGTCAACATCGGCAGCTGCAGGAAGCGTTGTCACGTTTGCTTCCCGCTTGGGGAGCGCTATTTAAAGACAGTGGTAGTCAGGTAGGGCAGAATGTATTTATCTCCTCCTTCTGGTGTCTCCTGAGTTCTTTTGCCCCCGCAATTGCTCAGCCCTGCACACTCTCAGCGTGCTTGGGGCTGCTATGCACATAACGCAGGTGCCATGGCCCAATACAGACAGCATGAAAACTCATTCACCCCAGCATTGGCCGTTGCCTTTAAGCGAGGGAAGGAGCCTGTACAGACAGCGGTGCTGCACTGAACATCGCTCAGCACTGTGCTGATACCGCCCCTCTCACTCCCTCTCGCGCTATAAGGGAAGTGGTTAGAGCTTGATTTAGTGCTCCACTTCCCTCTTGGAGCGCTAAAGCGGGAGTTCCCGTCAGAATCAAATCTTTACCGCCTGGTGATACGTTTGTGCTCTCTGAGAAATTAACGCCCCAAATGGGGCGCCACGCAATTTCTAGCCCTTAGCCTTCTGACTCAGGGACAGGGAGTCTGCCACCGAACCAAACGCCTGCTCCCCTATTCAATCATGGAGAATGCCACAGCCAAGCCCAATCCCACTCTTACCCGATGTGCACACACCCACACTTGGGTAACTATTGGGTGCAGGACTTGGCTTGATTTTTTCCCCCTTTCCTAGCTCAGTGACACTAAGATTCCTCAGAACATCCCAACGACTGATGTCAGCTGACACAGGATCTTGCAGAGGCAGCACTGGTGGTACTTCTCCAGCGTTTTGAGGTGTCTGCTGTTTATAGTCCACATCTCTGAGCCATATAGGAGAGCGGGTATCACTACTGCTCTGTACACCATAAGCTTGGTGCCAGATTTGAGATCCTGTTCTTCGAACACTCTCTTCCTCAGGTGACCGAAGGCTACGCTGGCACACTGAAGGCGGTGTTGGACCTCATCGTCAATATCTGTTCTTGTTGATAATAGGCTTCCGAGGTATGGAAAATGGTTCACATTGTCCAAGGCCTCGTCGTGGATTTTGATAATCGGGGGGGCAGTGCTGTGTGGCAGGGTCAGGTTGGTGGACTAGCTTTGTCTTAGGGACGTTTAGTTATGGCCCATGCTCTCGTACGCCTCGGTGAAGGTGTTGACGATGACTTGGAGTTCGGCCTCCGAGTGTGCGCAGACGCAAGCATCGTCTGTGTACTGTAGTTCGATGACAGAGGATGGGACTGTCTTGGATCTGGAGGTGGCGGAGGTTGAACAGATTCCCATTTGTTCCATAATTTAGCTCCACTCCAGCGGGGAGCTTGCTGAGGGTGAGATGAAGCATGGCAGCGAGGAAGATTGAGAAGAGGGTTGGTGCGATGACGCAGCCCTGCTTGATCCCAGTCCAGACATGGATTGGGTCTGTGGTGGATCCATTGGTCAGGATCACAGCCTGCATGTCATCGTGGAGCAGGCAGAGGATGGTGACAAACTTTTGAGGGCAGCCGAAACTGAGGAGGACGCTCCATAATCCCTCACTTTAAGATTATGAAAGGGTTTAATGGGGTAGATGTGGAGAAGATGTTTTCACTTATGGAGGAGACCAGAACTAGGGACCTTAAATATAAGATAGCCATTAATAAATCCAATCGGGAATTCAGGAGAAACTTCTTTATCCAGCGAGTGTTTAGAATGTAGAACTTACTGCCACAGGGAGTGATTGACACGAATAGCATATTAAAGGGAAGCTAGATAAACACACGAGGGAGAAAGGAATAGAAGGATATGCTATTGGGTTCGATGAAGAAGGGTGGGAGGAGGCTTGTGTGGAGCATAAACACCAAATGGACCAGTTGGGCCAATTGGCCTGTTTCTGTGCTGTGCACTCGATGTAATTCTATGTAATAATTATTGTTGCAAAATAAACAGGGAAAGGAAATCTTAATCGACAAACACTTTCGTACTTTGGTCAGACACAGCAACATGTGACATGCTGTCAATTGACTTTATGAGTAATGTGACTGACATTGATGTCAATATGCTGACAGACACTCAGCACACAATACATTGCATCAACAAGTCTACTTATATCCTGCATTGAGGGTGGGGCAGCCTGTCCCTTATAATTGCATATTATACGATGAAACTTAACCCAGAGACCGATAGCAGAATTATATACTGTGTCATGATTTGGCCATTGCACTATTTTCATCGCGCCAGCATGTTACATCTAGGTGTTAGTTTTAAGCTCATTTAAGACTTATGCTTTCCTTTCAGTCCATCACCTGCTGTACTGTTTCCATACTGTATTTCTGCAATCCTGGTTTGTAGACCTCACTGGCTGCCTCAGCATGCATGACCCAAAATACTGAGCCTATGGTTCTGGCCAGATCCCTTTCCCCATCCACAGCCTGTCACCTACCCCCATCCCATTGGGTGAGATCCTGGCCAGATCGCTGTCCCCATGGACACCCTGACACCTGCCACGTCCTGCTGGCTAGCTGCCCTCGTCAGATCCTTTCCTCCCACTGTAAACACACCATGTACCCCCAGGCCCCGTACCACTGAGCCACAATTCAACCAAGGCAAGAGAGGAGAATAGAGTGAAAAGAGAGTCAGAAAAATATGAGAGCGAGAGACCAGGGGAAGAAATACAAAGAGACCAGCACAAGACCACGAGACAAAAACGGAACTGAAAAGCAGACCAGGAGACGGAGTGAGAGAGAAGCAGCAGCAAGGAGATTGTAAAAGAAAGACTCTGTAATGTATGCACCTGTTGAATTTGAAGGGGCTGTTCCTTGATTTTTGGCTGCATTTCAGTTCCATGCTCCTGATCTTTGGGCACCCTGTGCGGAGGGGATCGGGCAGGTCGGAGAGCCTCCTTGTAAGACTGCTCCTGTCCTGGCCAAGGTGTCCATTAACCGGTCCAGGCAGCGGGCGGTCGAGGAAGTCGTTCAGCCCGACTGCCTGCCTCTCTTCCGCGATTACATCCGAGCCAGGGTGTCCCTGGAGATGGAGCACGCGGTGTCCACCGGTACGCTCGCGGCCTTCCGCGAGAGGTGGGCGCCGGAGGGACTGGAGTGCATCATTTCAACAGGAACAAAATTTTAGTTTTAATTCGATTTGTTACGGTTCACTTTAATGTTTATTAGTTAATTTGTGGATTTTTGTGCCCTTACAAAAGGGGGCACTTGACTTAAAGTTACTTTTAAAATAGTTGTATAGCTGTTGCATTGTGAGTGGCTGAGCCAGTCACGTGATGTTCACAAGACTCAATAAAACCCCAGCCAGTTGGGGGTTGTGAGTCTGGTGGATGAACTGGTAATGTGTAGTGAGATTGTTAAACCTTTGCTAATAAATCAACTAGTTCTTAATAGCAATGTGTTGCTATGAATTCTTAAGCAAAGAACCCATGAAGCAAATACATCACAGACTCTTTTTCGCTCATTGTCAGCAAAACCACAGGGGATTCACTAAATATGTTAAAACTTTGAGATTCCATGTTCGGTTCGTGCTTACTTTCTCTGTCACAATTTAGCTGTAATCCTATTTCTGCCATGCCTGGGTGTTAGATTTAAGTCATAAGATATGCATACTTAGCATTACATTTACGTTCTATTGATCCTGAGGTATGGCCACAGCCCCACCTCCCTTACTTTCCTGCTACAATCCAGGCCTCTGGACGTTGCCAGATGCATCCCCACATCTGTGATCGGAAAACCAACTGTGGCACTGGCTGAGTCCCTCTCCACACCAACAGCCTGCCACATGCCATAGCCTTGAGGTTCTGGCCAGATTTGTTCCCATTTCAGCAACAACAACAACAACTTGTATTTATATAATGCCTTTAATGTAGTGAAACATCCCAAGGTGCTTCACAGGAGTGTTATGTGATAAGAATTTGACAACGAGCCACATAAGTAGAAATTAGCGCGTGCCCAAAAGCTTGGTGAAAGAAGTATGTTTTAAGGAGCGTCTTGAAGGAGGAAAGAGAGGTAGAGAGGCGGAGAGGTTTAGGCAGGGTGTTCCAGAGCTTGGGGCCTAGGCAACAGAAGGCACGGCCGCCAATAATTGAGCGATTATAATTAGGGATGCTCAAGAGGGCAAAATTAGAGGAACGCGGACATCTTGGGGGGTTGTGGGGCTGGAGGAGATTACAGAGATAGGGAGGGGCGAGGCCATGGAGGGATTTGAAACTAAGGATGAGAATTTTGAAATCGAGGCGTTGCTTAACCGGAAACCAATGTAGTTCAGCGAGCACGGGTGATGGGTGAGCGGGACTTGGTGCGAGTTAGGACATGGGCAGCCGAGTTTTGGATCACCTCTAGTTTACGTAGGGTAGAATATGGGAGGCCAGGCCAGGAGTGCATTGGAAGAGTCAAGTTTAGAGGTAACACAGGCTTGGATGAGCAGATGAGCTGAGACAGGGGCGGAGATGGGCGATGTTACGGAGGTGGAAATAGGCAGTCTTAGTTATGCTGTGGTGATGTGGTCGAAAACTCATTTCAGGTTCAAATATGAAACCAAGGATGCAAACAGTGTGGTTCAGCCTCAGACAGAAGTTGGGGAGTCAGTGGCTAGGGAACGGAGTTTGTGGCGGGGACCGAAAACAATGGCTTCGGTCTTTTCAAGATTCAAATTGGAGAATATTCCTGCTCATGCAGAACTGGATGTTGGACAACCAGCCTGACAATTTAGAGACTGGAGGGGTGAGAGAAGTGGTGGTGAGGTAGAGCTGGGTGTCGTCAGCGTACATGTGGAAACTGATGCTGTGTTTCGGATGATGTCGCCAAGGGGCAACATTCGATGAGATATAGGAGGGGGCCAAGGATAGATCCTTGCGGGAACACCAGAGGACACCCAACCTGCCACTTCCTGTGGCGCTGGCTCGATCCTTCCCTCGCCTTCACGGGGAACCTGGAATCAACTATGTCCTGCGGGTCTGAGCCCTTGGGTGGATCGCTCCAGCCCACCAACATTCTTCTGCCCACCATTCTCCAGCCAAACATAAAAGAAGGAAAAAAGTAAAGGAAAGACTTGCATTTATATAGCACCTTTCACAAACTAAGAACGTCCCAAAGTGCTGTGCAGCCAATAAAATACATTTGAAGTGTAGTCACTGTTGTAATGTAGGAAACGCAGCAGCCAATTTGCGCACAGCAAGCTCCCACAAACAGCACTGTGATAATGACCAGATCATCTGATTTAATGCTATTGGTTGAGGGATAAAGATTACCCAGGGCTCTGGGAAAAAACCCCCTGCTCTTCTTCAAAATAGTGCTGTGGGATCTTTTACGTCCATCCAAGAGGGCAGACTGGGCCTCGCTTTAACGTTTCATCTGAAAGACGGCACCGCCAACACTGCAGCACTCCCTAAGTACTGCACTGGAGTGTAAGTCTAGATTATGTGCACAAGTCTCTGGAGCAGGGCTTGAACACGTGACCTTCTGGTTTAGAGAGGAGATTGCTACTCACTGAGCCACGGCTGAAAGAGGAGCACAGAGAGGAGGAAAGCGAGAAACTGGAGAGCTGACACAAGCAGAACTGGTGACAGAAAGAAGCAGCAGAAGAGGATAAAAGACAGATACGAGAAAGACTGCTTGGATTCACTGTGAACAGTGCAGTGTGAAAATGACTGATAATACGTGTAGACAGTAAAAATCTGGAAGGTATTCAAAGGAATTCAGTACTGTGTGTGATGTCATGAATCCACAAGAACGTCGAGAATCATTGGCTGATTCAAACTCTCTGTTTGGCATTTGTTGATCTTTCTAAAAACAGTGCTAGTTTACTGAATATAGTGCACTCTTTATATACTATTTAGTATACCAGATGTCATGTATTCAACCAGCATTGTAATCCATGTATAAACTGACCTAAGTTGTACACCATGAGAACACTGACCACGAGGTGGGAGACACTCCTAACCTGGACCTTCAGGTATAAAAGGGGAAGCTCCACCCACCTTCATCACTTGAGTGCTAAGGAATAAAGGACAGGTCACAGAGTGACCTTTTCTCAAGCATGGGCCTCGTGTGCATTTATACTGTATAGTAAGGACGTATCAATGGCGACAAGAAACTGGGATTTAAACCACGCGAGCATGGCCACTAGCAGAACAGACGAGAGGTACTGTGTTAAGGAATGGTTGGGACAGAGATTCAACATTGTTAAAGCAGCACACAGTTCTCCAGGCAGACAAGGGCAGTCGGGCATGCCTCAACATGTAGTCGAACCCAGAGGGGGAGTTCGACAGAGACAATGGCAAGCTGAACAGCGATTCACGCCATTGCAAGGGACAATGCGGCCAGTAATGGGGCCATCAACACCTGTTAATGATGCACTCAAGGACAATAACAGGGGCAGTCAGGGACGATCGACTGGCAAGGGACCTCTTGTTTCAAACCGCAACTCATGCTGGAGGCGTGGAGGCACACACTTAGCCGGAGTTTACAGAAGTGAGCAAAATACCTGCAGAAATTGCAGAAATGGACACTGGGGGAAATCGCTGGAAGCTGAAGTTCAGCGAGTTCGTGTGGAGCACGTATACAGTTCATACACCAGGACGCCACCGATAATGATGAAAGTGCTCCTCAATGGCATCCCAGTATCAATGGAGTTAGACACGGATGCCAGCCAGTCCCTGATGGGTATCAAACAGTTCGAAAAGTTGTCGGCATCCAAGGCCAGGAGGCCAAAATTATCGCCGATTGACGCACAGCTACGGACTTACACAAAGCAGATCATTCCGGTGCTTGGCACTTGGCAGCGTCACGGTAGTCGTGACCCACAAAGATTCGGAGAACAGACTGCCACTCTGGATTGTCCCAGGGGACGGTCCCGCGCTACTGGGGAGGAGTTGGCTTGCTGTCATGAACTGGAAATGGAGCGATGTCAATGCAATTTCCTCTGTGGAGCGAGTATCATGCTCACAGATCCTGGACAAATTTGACTCATTATTTCAACCCGGCATTGGCACTTTCATGGGGGCCAAGGTAGTGATTCACATAAACCCGGACGCCAGGCCAGTACACCACAAGGCCAGAGCGGTGCCGTACGTGATACGGGAAAAGATAGAAGGCGAATTGGACCGCCTGCTGAAGGAAGGCATCATCTCGCCAGTCGAATTCAGTGACTGGGCGAGCCCGATTGTGTCGGTGCTCAAGGCGGATGGGTCGGTCAGGATATATGGTGATTACAAGGCCACCATCAATCGGGTGTCATTCCAAGACCAGTACCCGCTACCGAGAGCGGAGGACCTCTTTGCGATGCTATCTGGTGGCAAACTTTTTTCAAAATTGGACCTGACCTCAGCTTATATGACCCAGGCGAGTGAGTCGAAGAAGCTGACCACCATCACGACACACAAGGAGTGGTTTGAGTACAACAGATGTCCGTTCGGGATTTGCTCGGCTGCCGCGATCTTCCAACGAAATATGGAAAGCCTCCTCAAGTCGATTCCAGGGACGGTGGTTTTTCAGGACGACATCCTCATTACAGGTTACGATACTGCAGAACACCTCCACAACCTGGAGGAGGTGCTACGCAGACTGGACCGGGTAGGTCTGCGACTGAAAAAGGCGAAGTGCGTCTTCCTAGCTCCAGAGGTAGAATTGCTGGGGATGAGGGTAGCAGCAGACGGGATCAGCCCTACTGCGTCCAAGACGGAAGCGATCCAGAGAGCACCCAGATCCCGTAACACGACGGAGCTGCGTTCGTTCCTGGGGCTCCTGAACTATTTTGGTAACTTTCTTCCCAAATTGAGCACGCTTCTAGAGCCGCTACACGTGCTCCTACGCAAAGGTCGTGAATGGGTCTGGGGGGGACAGCCAGGAAAGGGCTTTTAATAGAGCACGCAATTTGTTATGTTCCAACAATCTGTTAACGCTATATGACCCATGTAAGAAACTTGTGTTAACGTGCGATGCATCGTCCTATGGTGACGGGTGTGTGTTGCAGCATGTCAATGCCAAGGGTCAGTTACAGCTGGTAGCTTATGCCTCCAGAAGTCTGTCCCAGGCAGAAAGGGGCTACGGGATGGTAGAAAAGGAGGCGCTCGCATGTGTATATGCGGTAAAGAAAATGCACCAGTACCTGTTTGGCAGGAAATTTGAGCTGGAGACAGATCACAAACCCCTAACGTCCCTTTTGGCCGACAACAAGGCCATAAATGCAAACGCATCGGCCCGCATACAGAGGTGGGCACTCACGTTAGCCACCTATGACTACACAATTCGGCACAGACCGGGCACCGAAAACTGCGCCGATGTACTCAGCTGGCTCCCACTAGCCACCACTGAGGGGGCTACCGAGCATGCTGCTGAGATGGTCATGGCTGTTGAAGCTTTCGGAAGCGAAGGCTCACCCGTGACAGCCCGTCAGATTAAAGTCTGGACAAATAGAGACCCACTATTGTCTCTAGTCAAGAAATGTGTCCTGAATGGGGACTGGGCAGCCACGTACAGGGCATGCCCTGAGAAATTTAAACCATTTCACAGGCGCAAGGATGAACTCTCGATTCAGGCCTACTGTGGGGAAACCGCATAGTCATGTCCCAGCTGGGCAGAGAGGTGTTCATCAGAGAACTCCACAATGGGCACCCGGGCATTGTCACGATGAAGGCAATTGCCAGGTCACACGTTTGGTGGCCAGGGATAGACGCAGATCTGGAACTTTGTGTTCGCAGGTGCAACACGTGTGCCCAGCTGGGCAATGCGCCCAGGGAAGCCCCCCATTAGCCCCTGGCCATGGCCCGCCAAGCCTTGGTCACGCATCCATGTGGACTACGCAGGTCCTTTCATGGGGAAAATGTTTTTGGTTGTAGTAGACACCTGCTTCAAATGGATCGAGTGTGACATTTTAAATTCAAGCATATCCTCTGCCACGGTAGAAAGTCTACGGGCAATGTTCGCCGCCCACGGTCTACCGGACATCTTGGTCAGCGACAATGGCCCGTGCTTCACAAGCACTGAATTCCAGGACTTCATGGCAGGCAATGGAATTAACCATGTTAGAACGGCACCGTTCAAGCCGGCCTCAAACGGCCAGGCAGAACGAGCAGTGCAGATAATCAAACAGGGGATGCTCAGAATCCAAGAGGGTTCCCTACAAACCTGCTTACCACGCCTCCTGTTGGCCTATAGATCTCGACCACACTCGCTTACAGGGGTTCCACCCGCAGAGCTACTAATGAAAAGGACGCTCAAAACCCGGTTATCCCTTATACACCCCACCATGAAAGAAATTGTCGAGAGCAGGCGCCAGTCACAATATGACTGCCATGACAGGAATGCGAGGGCGCGATGTATTGATGTAAATGATCCTGTTTTTGTCCTCAACTACGCTGCAGGGCCCAAATGGCTCGCAGGCACTGTGGTTGCCAAAGAGGGAAATAGGATTCTGGTAGTTAAACTTACCAATGGACAAATCTGCCGCAAACATGTGGACAAACAAAAAGGAGGTTCAGCAACCCCATAGAAGAAGCAGAGGAAGAACACGATATAGAGTTCACTCCACCACAGGTGACCGAACACTGGAACCAAAGGGAGGAGAGCCCAGTCACTGTGGGCAGTCCGGACAGGCCTGAGGCACCACAAACAGCAGACACTCAGGCCAGCGCCCAACAACCGGAGCCCCAACTCAGGCGCTCTACAAGGGAGCGTAAACTACCAGAGAGCCTCAACCTGTGATCCCAATAAGACTTTGGCGGGGGAGGTGATGTCATGTATTCAACCAGCATTGTAACCCATGTATAAACTGACCTAAGTTGTACACCGTGAGAACACTGACCACTAGGTGAGAGACACTCCTAACCTGGACCTTCAGGTATAAAAGGGGAAGCTCCACCCACCTTCATCACTTGAGTGCTAAGGAATAAAGGACAGGTCACAGAGTGACCTTCTCTCAAGCGTGGGCCTCATGTGCATTTATACTGTATAGTAAGGACGTATCACCATTGATGTGAGGTAGTGTATACAGAATAATTAGTGCACAAGGTAAACGTTCACGGGGTTGGGGGTAATATATTAGCATGGATAGAGGCTTGGCTAACTAACAGAAAACAGAGAGGCGGGATAAATGGTTAATTCTCTGGTTGGCAATCAGTAACTAGTGACGTGCTGCACGGATCAGTGCTGGGACCCCAACTAGTTATAATCTATATCAACGACTTGGAAGAAGGGACTGAGTGTAACGTAGCCAAGTTTGCTGACGATACAAAGATGGGAGGAAAAGCAATGTGTGAGGTGGACACAAAAAATCTGCAAAAGAACATAGACAGGCTAAGTGAGTGGGCAAAAATTTGGCAGATGGAGTATAATGTTGGAAAGTGTGAGGTCATGCACTTTGGCAGAAAAAAATCAAAGAGCAAGTTATTATTTAAATGGAGAAAGATTGCAAAGTGCTGTAGTAGAGCAGGACCTGGGGGTACTTGTGCATGAAACACAAAAGGATAGTATGCAGGTACAGCAAAAGATCAGGAAGGCCAATGGAGGAATCTTGGCCTTTATTGCAAAGGAGATAGAGTTTAAAAGCAGGGAAGTCTTGCTACAGCTATATAAGGTATTGGTGAGGCCACACCTGGAATACTGCGTGCAGTTTTGGTTTCCATATTTATGAAAGGATATACTTGCTTTGGAGGCAGTTCAGTGAAGGTTCACAAGATTGATTCCGGGGATGAGGGGGTTGACTTATGAGGAAAGGTTCAGTAGGTTGAGCCTCTACTGATTGGAATTCAGAAGAATGAGAGGTGATCTTATCGAAATGTATAAGATTATGAGGGGCTTCACAAGGTGGATGCAAAGAGAATGTTTCCACTGATGGGAGGAGACTAGAACTAGAGGGCATGATCTTAGAATAAGGGGCCACCCATTTAAAACAGAGATGAGAAGAAATTTCTTCTCTCAGAGGGTTGTAAATCTGTGGAATTCGCTGCCTCAGAGAGCTGCGGAAGCTGGGACATTGAATAAATTTAAGACAGAAATAGACAGTTTCTTAAACGATAAGGGGATAAGGGGTTATGGGGAGCGGGCAGGGAAGTGGAGCTGAGTCCATGATCAGATCAGCCATGATCGTATTAAATGGAAGAGCAGGCTCGAGGGGCCGTATGGCCTACTCCTGCTCCTATTTCTTATGTTCTTATGTTCTTATAATACTCAATGTGTAATATATGGGGTGGGGAGGGGAGAGATTCTTTTGTGCGTCAGAGCTGATTTAGTGCATGCAGTAATTTGATGCTTAAGCATTTTAGTGTACTTTCCCCCCTAAATTCCTTCCGGGACCAAACAATGTCTCTGATGTTGGGCCACACCAAGAATGCTCTGCAGTGTGACTGAGACTGCTGGTAGCAGTGTGCGATGTGCTGCACAACATAGCTATCAAACGAGGTAGATGTGTGCTCCTGGAAAATGAGCAACAACAAACCGAGGCCCAAGAGGAGGAGGCAGATGAAGCTCAACAGGTCCTACAGGAAACAGCACAGGTCCATCAGGTTCTGACGGAACAGTTACACCTCTGGAGCGTCCCTTTGATGCGCATATAAATGATCAGTCTCAGTAATGTTGTTTATTAGGGACAATGTCAGATTGGCCAGACCATCCCTGCCAAGTACCCAGGACCAGAGACTTCCCAACCAAAAGGGTGTGAGGTGTGTGTGCTGACCGCCAAGATAGATGAACGAGTTGCTTATCATTTAATCTTTGGGGAAACAATATTGTGGAGTATTTAAAATAAACACACACACCAGGTCTATGTTCGAAGATTCAAATAGTCTTTATTTTTCACCAGTGGGGAGTCTGCCTGCTGGTTGTCTGTAGCCATGCTTCTCCGATGATACAAAGTTCCAAGCAACCTTTTATATACTCACGTAGCATCTCTGACTTGTTGTCTGTGAATTTTCACTGCCTGTCTAAATGCAGCCTTCTTGAATTCTCTATCAATCCCCCCTTTGATTCTTTCACAAACTGAATCATAAAACATCAGGTATCACTGGTTAAACATTCTACAAAATAATTTCATACATGTTAATAGAGTTTCCTTCTAAAATTTGTTGATGTGTTTCGCCACATGTCTGGACTAGCAGCTTCCACACAAATTTACACCAACCCGAGTTCCATCGTGGCCACAATGGAAGTCTGGTTTTAGTAGGTTAATTAACCTTATTCCAATTTAATCCAAATCAATATCTTAGTTCAACCAGTAAACAACCTTCCCTTAAGCATAACATACCCCTGTGCCACGTACAGATGGTATGCTGGGACCCGCATTATGTCTCACATGCGGGACAGCAGCTGCAGCCGCCTGGTCGCAACAACATTTAATCAACATAAACAAACAATATAAAAGTAAAATAATTACAACAAATAGAATTAAACCTTCCACCAATGAAGTTCCTATTGAACCTAGCCTTTCAGTGGCTCCGCTCCACAAAGTGAATGATGGGGGTTGCTTAAGTTTTTCTACCTCCTTTTGGATGTGCTCCGCTAAGTGGGTAATTTCTTCAGAGCTATCTGGGATATATGTGCAACACTCAGTTCCGAGTAGGGTGCAAGTACCTCCCTTTTCAGCCAGGATGTAATCAAGGGCCAGTCTATTCTGTAGGGCTACTGTGCGGATTGCTACCATTTCTGCATTGATTTTAACTAGGGCCTCTGAGATATCATTGGCTACCCGTTCCACAACGGATGCCATGTTAATGGATTCCCTTGTCAGTCTGGCGGTCCCATACCTCTCTGTTTCTCTGATAGCTCTCTTAGGATGGTGTAAATGTTCCGACAGTGACTTTATATGATACATATAAGGCACAATGTAGGCTAAATAGCAGGATCCAGTCCAATTCTGGGGCAGCCAAGGGTAGGCCTTGTGGCTACACACCCAATAGGTGCCATTATAGGCAATGAAGGTTAGTTGTTTCTTTGTCAGCAACACTCCGGGGCCTGTCCAGGCTTTTCCATCTTTTTATTCAGAATCCCCGTTACGCTAAAAATTCCCACATCGGCCCAGTTTGGACGGTTCCGTGGCTTGATTATATTACAATTCCGGGAGCAGTTACTACACCCCATATTTTGGCCGCCTTTGATGTTTCTAATCAGACAGACCGATTCCCCCGGTCTTCCTATTCCCGTTGTATTAGTGATAACAAAAAATGCGGGGCCGTTTGGAATTATTGTCGCATGGTTGGTATCCCCCTTCAAAGGTAGTCAGATTGTAACCTGCTGACTCCCATTTACGTGCCCAGTTTTCCGTAACCTGAAACGCATTGCCTGTTTTGTTTTGGTTAATTATCCACTCAGCCATTTCCGAGATATTCAAGGGAACTGGCCTCAAGGGAATCCCTCCCTTTGAGTGAATAGGAATATGCGCACACACCCAACACCTAGAAATGTTACCTTGTTTGGCACAAATGTATGACATATATAAAAAGGTATTTACATGTAATTCCCTTGCTACCCTACTATTTCCCTTTGGTGCAGAGGGTCGGCTAGTAAGAAGTAGGCATATGCCTAGAATACCTACAATCAATAATACAGTAAATTTATATATTTTCGCAAAATGTAATTGTCCTTATTAGATTTTAGCTTCAGTTACGGGTGCTCGTTTAACGTGTGAAGCGTGGATCCAGGCTTTCTTTCCTTGGACTTTAACAGCTGCCTGGGTGGTCAATAACACTTGGTAAGGTCCCTCCCACTTGGCACCCAAAGGTTCTTTATGCAACTTTTTCACATACACCCAGACTCCCGGGATGATGTCGTGTCCTCCTTCGGGTGGATTAACCCAAGCTGCCGATACCTGTCGGGAAACAGAACTAATAGCATTGGTTAAGTTCTGACAGTATGATAACAAAGTGTCACTCATTAAGTGAACATCAGCTTTCCTTAAATCGATAGTTCCTGGCAGCGACATGGGTCTTCCTGTTATAATTTCAAATGGGCTTAGACCTGTAGTTCTGTTCGGGGTTGCCCTAATGCTACATAGCACTATTGGTAGTGCCTCGGGTCATGGTGTTCCTTCTTGGTGATATTTGACAAGCCGTTGTTTCAGAGTTCGATTCATTCGTTCTACTTGTCCTGATGATTGTGGATGATAAGGACAGTGTAAATCCCACGTAATGTTCAGTAACCTACAGACTTCTTGGCAGACAGCACCTGTGAAGTGTGTTCCCTGATCTGAGTCAATGATACTCGGGACTCCCCATCGGGGAATGTAATCCTTACACAAGACCTTTGCAGTGTGATTGGCTGTGGCTCTTTTAGTTGGGACAGCTTCTACCCATCTAGAGAATCTGTCGACCATGACAAGAATGTTAGTGTATCCTTGGCATGAAGGAAGAGATATATAATCAACCTGCAGATGCTGGAATGGTCCGACAGGGGCAGAGGGCCTCAGTTGGGGCATTACCGTGATGGGTCCAGAATTATTTTTCTGGCAGACCACATAGCGGTCTGTTACCAGCTGGGCATGTTTTTTAAATCCCCAACCCCACCAGCTTTTCTGGAACCGTGCTGTCATCTGTTGTGAGGCCAAGTGTCCCCATGAGTGGATCTGTTGGACTAAAAAAGGCATAAGTGCTTATGGCGCGACTGGCTTGTCGGTAACTCTTTGTCTCCAGACACCATCTTCACATAGCTTAATTCCTGCCTCAATCCATGTCTATTTTTCCTCTCGGGAGCACTCGCCTTGCATTGTTTGAAGGTCTCGTGTCAGAGTCCTGCGTTGCTTTCAATCTGCACATCTGTGTTGGTTCTTCTGGAGGAATGCCCTGTGAGGCGGCATGTTTAGCTGCCTGGTCGGCTAGGGCATTTCCCTGTGCTTCTGTGGTATTTTCCTTGGTATGGGCCTTACACTTCAGGATGGACACTTCCTAAGGTAATTGTATGGCCTCTAGTAAGTCTCGGACTTCTTTTCCATTTCGGATAGGTGTACCAGCAGCAGTGAGGAATCCTCTTTTTCGCCATAACAGACCAAAGTCGTGAGTGACTCCAAAAGCATAACGCGAATCTGTGTAGACATTAGCTGTCTGTCCTTCTGCTATTCGACATGCTTCTGACAGGGCCCGTAACTCGGCCTGTTGTGCTGACGTTCCTGAGGGTAAACATCCTTTTGCCACTACCTCATATAAGGTTGTAACTGTCCATCCTGCATTTCTGGTACCATTGTCAACAAAGGAGGAACCATCTGTAAACAGGTTGTGCAGAGGCTCCTCTGCTGCTAAGGCTGCTTCTTCTGTTTCTTTTAAAATCTCCACGCAGTCATGCTCTTCACATTCTCCCCCCTCTTGCTCCCTTGATTCTGACATCGGGAGCATAGTTGCAGGATTAACGGGCTGGCCCGGACGATATGGAGATTAGGAGCTTCTAAAACTGCTGTCCAGCGGGTCCATCTAGCTGCCGTCACCTGAGACATTCTAGTCATAGACAGCAAAGCATGTACGGTGTGTGGACACTTGACAATCAGCTTTTGGTCGAGGACTAGACCCGCAGTGGTCATTACCGCTCGACATGTAGCTTCCATGGCCCTTAGGCAACTTCCCCATCCGAGGGCTACCGCATCCAATTTTGCCGAATAATAGCCAATAGGTCTTTGCTGATCCCCATGTTCTTGTGTCAGTATAGCTGTCATATATCCTTCTTTCTCAGGGACAAACAGGGTAAATGGCTTACCACTGTCGGGGATTCCCAGAGCCAGTGCCGAACACAAAGCCTTTTTCAAACTCAGGAAGGCCTCTTGCTGTTCCTTAGTGAGGGTGATGGTTTCTTTAGAGGCACGTTTCCCCTTTAAAATATCATTCAGTGGCTGAGCAAGCTGTGTGAAGAAGTCAATCCAATTTCTGTTAAAGTTACACAATCCCAAAAAAGACCTAAGTTCCTGAATAGTGGTGGATTTTTAGCAGCCCGAATGGCTGCAGTTCTATCCTGGGTAAGTTCTCTCTTTCCTTGTGAAATCTTTTGTCCCAGGTATACAACCTCTTCTTGGGATATTTGTGCTTTGTCGATGCTGGCTTTATGTCCTTTCAGCCGAAGGTGGTCTAGCAAAGCTCGTAAATCTTGTTCATGCTGTTCTTCCATGTTTGAAGCTAGCAAGATATCGTCTACATATTGGATGACTGTGGATGACAGGGGAGGTAATTCTCACAAATGGCTTTGTAAAGCCATGTGGAATACCGCAGGGCTGTTGTGGAAACCCTGCGATAACCGGGTCCAAGTATACTGTTGTCCTTGGACCGTGAAAGCAAACCACTGTCGAACCTCCGGTGCCAGAGGCACTGACCAAAATTCGTTGGCCATATCTATAACCGAGAAATATTTATGTTCCGGTTTGAGGGCATTAAAAATGGTGGAGGGATCTGTGACCAAAAGAGCTTTTTGATCAATACACTGGTTAGCTTTCCTATAATCGACAGTCAAACGTCAAGTCTCATTAGATTTCTGTACCGGCCACATGGGGCTATTTGAGGAGCTATGCGTTTTAATAAGCACCCCTTGTTTCTCCAATTGCTGAATAACCGGTAAGATTCCCGCGATGGCAGTTGGACTGATGGGATACTATTTAGTGCATGGAGGCTAGCTCCCGGTAAATGACGCAGGCTCCATCTGGAGTAGGCCACAATCGTTCTTATCTTTAGCCCATATCGGTTGTTCCTTCAATTCTTCTTTCTTCAAAGTTCTAATTAACCATGTCACCCGACCATCCTTGAAATGCAACGATGAATCTATTTGGATTAGAACGTCCATTCCCAAAAGGGGTTGATCTACTGGGCCTATCCAGACCGGCGTGGTTAGTTCATGTGGACCCAGCCCTATAAGTATCGGTGTTGTCCTTTTAATTTCCATTTTATGGCCCTCAACTCCATAGGCTGTACGTGCCCTATCATCCAACGGCAAAAAGTCTCCATATTGTAGGGGTAAGCATGTTAATTCCGCCCCTGTGTCTAAAAGACAGTCCACATCCTTATCGCCCACCCTCACAGTTATATATAGCCCATCTCCCCTTTGTTGTATTAGTGCGAGGAGGGGGGCCAAGGTGGGCTCTAATCGTTTTTTGCTATCCCAAATAACTCCTTCTGTTGTTGTATTGTCAGTCGCTTAAATGCTTCTATGAGGTCGGTATCTTGTGACAAGCCTGGTTTGTTGGCTGAATTGTATCCCTGGCTGCGTCCTCTTCCCCAGCCACGACCTTTCTGTTTTGCCCTGCACGTCTTGGCCCAGTGACCTTCTTTCCCACAATAATGACATTTTCTGGGTAATTTTCCGAATGACTGTTTATCGGAATCCTGGGATTTCCATCCCATAGCCTGTACAGCTCGGACTTTAACTCCCATATCCCTATCTAATTGGTTACATCGATCCACCAATTCTGCAAAGGTAGTTCCTCTACCTTCCCAGTCCGGTAACACTACCTGAAGCATTTTGGACAGTTCTGGCTTTCGACCTGCCACGAAAGCTGCTTTCAGGGGTCCAAACACTTGTTCATCCATTTCCTCATCCGTTTTATTCATACCCGAATGTTCTAGCCACGTGCATCTAAACTGCTCGTCATACTCCAGGACCTCCTCTGTTCCTTTCTGTTGGCAGGCTGCAATTTTTCCCCAGTCTGTCTTAGCTGGACTGAAGGCTTGCAGCCAGTGTTTAATCGCCTCCCATCCTGCATCTAATTCTTGCTCAGCCTGCCCCAAAGCTTCATCTACCTTGTCGTGCAATTTTCTTCCCTGTGTTTTTGGCACCATTATGGTCAAAATTTGCACTCCATCCCGGGATGAAGTTGATATATATTTCTTAAGCGGTCCAATTGGTCCCACATTTTCACTCCCCCTTTCTTTGGATCGGGCAATTCCTTGGACCATTTATCAATTTTCTCTGGGTCTGCCGGATCATGAACTAAGTATTTTTCGTACACCCTTTTCCTCGTTTTTTTTGTTCCGCCCTCATCTGCAGTCTCTTCTGATTTGACTACAACTCGTTTTTTTTTAAACGGGGCAAAGCGCACCCCTAATTCTTCATCCTCTGACCCTGTATCATCGGAGGATTCAGAATCCGTATCTATTCCTCGGTCGTGTCTTCGGGTTTGCTCTTTTAATTTATCCAAACATGGGTACCTTGGGAATTGACCGATACATTTTCCTTTTCCTATTACTGTCTCTTGACCTAATGATTTTTTCCATTCTTTAATTTCACCTTTAAGATCTTTAACTTCCGCTTCCAGCTTTTCAAGTTCAAGCTTTTTCTATCGCAGCTGCGCACAAACAGCTTGCAATTGATCCTTTGTACTGGTCAGTTCTCGATCATGTTGGGAACACATTATAATTTCATTCCGGTTTCGGATCTTTCCCATAACCGCTAGGGACCATCTAGTTCGCTCTTTATTTTTCATACGGGTCATTTTTTCCCAGACCTTTTTAATCTCGTCCAAGGACCATTATCCTTTGGAGGTTCCGTACTTTTGTTTGATCTTAATATAGGTTTTAGAAAAATTGAATTGTTGCTCTATGTATTCTTTCAACTGTTCGAGAATTAAATCTAGCGAAACTTCAGGTGGTGCTTGCCCACCTTTAACAGTTGTAGGCAATTCTTTGCTCTTATCTCCTGCTGCCATAATATTGATTTCTTTACTGGGGTCTCGAGTTGTCGGCTTTCTAGCCGATCAATAGGTCGGTGATGAATTAAGTAACACACCGCCGAAGTTTAGACGTCTATGGGACCTCGAGCCGACTACCAACCGGAGGGTTCGCAAACTGGAGGCTTTCGGAATCGCGTAGAAGGAGAGGCGAATTTAGACTTTTGACCGAGGACTTTTATAAAGAGGTGTCCTTACCTCAGTATGTGGGTCCGATGTCCAAAATTCAGTTTCTTTCCTCAGCGATCCTGTTCGTGACGCCAAAATTGTTAGATCTCTTAATTTCCAATGAAATACGAACTCCGATTGTAGTTTTAATGTCACTTTATTTCTTGGCAGACAACAACAAGCTCTTGCCTTTAAGCCAGGTCTTTGTC
This sequence comes from Pristiophorus japonicus, assembly GCF_044704955.1. Taxonomy (NCBI): domain Eukaryota; kingdom Metazoa; phylum Chordata; class Chondrichthyes; family Pristiophoridae; genus Pristiophorus; species Pristiophorus japonicus. Next base: position 57,637,325 of record NC_091990.1, on the reverse strand, counting down.
CTTCTGAGACCACATGGTCAAAATGGCTGTACTTATACCTGGATCAATTTACAGAAAAGAACTCGCCTTCTTTGACCTTATTGGCTCAATTTATTTAATTGGCTCGCTACCCAAGGGTCCTAAAATGTCAAGTTGATTGATGACTTAATGCAACATGCTACCACTCACGTAGCATCTCTGACTTGTTGTCTGTGAATTTTCACAGCCTGTCTAAATGCAGCCTGTTTGAATTCTCTATCACACTGCCTGATAGGGCGGTAGATACAGATTCAATAGTAGCCTTCAAAAGGAAATTGGATAAATACTCGAAGTAGAAAAAATTGTCGGGATATGGAGAAAGAGCGGGGTAGTGGGACTAACTGGATTGCTCTTGGAAAGATCCAGTGCAGACTCGATGGGCCGAATGGCCTCCTTCTGTGCTGTGATTCTATGATTCTATATAAGATGTACATAGGGTGCACTCTCTATGATGCTCTACATGCTGCCTAAGCACTACATGTGCAGTCACAAGATGTTCCTAGAATGATCTGAACCTTTACATACAATCAAATGAAGAAATTATCCAGGGGGAGGGTTCATCGTCTCAGTAGCTTTCAGCTCGCATGTCTGGATAGAAATGTGGGCCCGGATTTTGCGATGGAAATAACAGTGAAGTCAACAGCGCTCACCGTCATTGTGGAATAAATCTGACTGCAGCTTCCAGCATCCACACATGCGTGGTTAAATACAGGAATCCAGAAGTTTCTGTCAGTGATACCTTGCTTCACCACAGGGTGAGCTGTATGGCTCAGAGACATGGACCATGTACAGCAGACACCTCAAGTCGCTGGAGAAATAGCACCAATGATGTCTCCGCAAGATCCTACAAATCCCCTGGGAGGACAGGCGCACCATCGTTAGTGTCCTTGACCAGGCCAACATCCCCAGCATTGAAGCACTGACCACACTTGATCAGCTCTGCTGGGCAGGCCACATAGTTCGCATACCAGACACGAGACTCCCAAAGCAAGCGCTCTACTCGGAACTCCTTCATGGCAAACGAGCCAAAGGTGGGCAGAGGAAACATTACAAGGACACCCTCAAAGCCTCCCTGATAAAGTGCAACATCCCCACTGACACCTGGGAGTCCCTGGCCAAAGACCACCCTAAGTGGAGGAAGTGCATCCGGGAGGGCGCTGATCACCTCGAGTCTCATCGCCGGGAACATGTAGAAATCAAGCGCAGGCAGTGGGAAGAGCGTGCGGCAAACCAGTCCCACCCACCCTTTCCCTCAACGACTATCTGTCCCACCTGTGACAGAGACTTTAGTTCCCGTATTGGACTGTTCAGCCACCTAAGGACTCATTTTTAGAGTGGAAGCAAGTCTTCCTCGATTCCGAGGGACTGCCTATGATGATCATGATGACAAGGTGTGCTGTATCCATCCTCACTGATAGACTTGGCATTGAGAGCTGTGCAATGGCATGAAGTTGTCGGGGTAGAAATTCAGCGCCACCCAAAACGGGTCGTACCTACCACTTCTGATGTGTTTTCACCATAGCCATGGATGAGGTGGCCTCCTGCGTGAAACTCAGCTCTTTGGCATTTTTTTGGGAGTGGACCGGAAGTTGGTCATAATGGGGGCAGTAGTGCAGTGGTGAGCACTCTAGCGGGACGGAAGTGGAGGCGGGACAGAGTCTCCGCCGCTGTCAGACTGACATCATGGTGCGTGTGCATCACCACGTCTCTCCCCTTCACTTAAAGGGGAGAGCCTGCGCAATTATTTTAGTTCGGTCCACAGGGTTTAGGCCGGGCCAGCGGCCTAGCACCCAAGAGGTGGTGTCAGGCTGCCTGTTGGCGGCCTGGCTGAAACGGGGGCAATAATTGTCGGGCCGAACTGGCAGTCGGCTGACAAAAAAAAAAAAAATGGCAGCCGCAGCAAAGCGCCCTTCCTTTGACTAACCGCTGCACAGCCATGTCGCACACACAGCGAACACAGTGCACCGACAGAAAAAGCTGCTGGGGGCACCACTTGGCAGCCCGAAGATTTTTATAGCTGAATTTCGACTGCGCCGCTTGGCCGCCACTTTCCGACGGTAAGAGGCCTTTTTGGGAGGCTGAATTTCAGCCCTGTGATATTTGCCGTTAGTTCCCCACTAACGCTGCCATAAAACGGTATGACTGGTACATTCAGGAGTAAGTGAATTTGTAACAGCATGATGTGATAATTACTGCCAAACAACCTATCTGGCCCTGAAAATTGAATTTTACAAGTGTGGAGACTCATTCCTTTAGAATCTTATTCGTGTTGGAGATTTAAAAAAAATAAATAGTGATTATCTCTCTCTCTTAATCCCATCTTTCTTTCCCAGCCTTTCTGTACATGATTTAAATCTAATTTATACTTCCTGGTTTATACTTCCTGGTTTGGATTCTGCATGTCTCAGAGAGGATTCTTCAACTTGATTGGTTGAAGAGCCTTGCTATCCTTTGTTCTGCTCACAGATCCACTGTCGAGGGTGCCGCGCTGGATCAGACGCCCGATTGGAGCAAGTTTCCGCTTCAGCCCGCGAAAAGCCTGTGAGCAGCTGTCAGCGAGGTGATTGGCGAGTGTCATCCCTTCGCCGCTGACCGTGAAATCGGACTGGTTATACGTTCGGTGTGTGGAGATTTTGTTCAGTGAATTGTATCTCTATTGAAGAGTGGTCTCAATGTAATGGGGTGTGGAGGGTCCGTGGTGCTGGATTTCAGGGAATGTGTTGGATGTGAAGATGGTGCTGAATGTCAGTGAAAGTATTTGAACATTCTGGCAGTCGCGTCTGATCCACATCAGCTGCTGTTCCACGGGACAGAGCCTGGCTGATCATATGATATTGCCAAGTATTGATTGTATTCTGTGGAATTACACAAGGGGCCTTATATTAGATTACGACAGCTCGAGTAGCGAGCAGGATTGGTGTATTTTACCCCCACTTCATGCCCTGGTTTCACCACTTGCACTGGCTGCACAACAATATTTTTGATATTTTAGTTTAATCGGAGGGGTTGAGCATTCTATTTATCAAAAGGCAGGGGAATGGGGAATGAGAATTGGGTTTCTGTTTTCCAATTTTAGATTTGTGATTGGATTTACACATCTCCACTACAGCTCGGAGTGCAGGGGGGTCATTGTAACTTTGGGTAATGGTGTAAAACTGACCGTATCGGCTCACCCATCTGTAACGCACCGCTCCTGATTCTTATGTCTATTGATGTCAAATCAGGAGAGCTGTATAATGGACGGCTGAGCCGATATCACATGTTTTACACTATCACCAAAAGTTAAATACCCCCTGTGTGTGTCTGTGTCTGTGTGTGTCTCTCTATTTGTGTCTGTGTTTGTGTCTGTGGGAGCTTGCTTGTGCATGGGTTGGCTCCCGCGTTTCCCATATTACAACAGTGACTACACACCAAAAGTACTTCATTGGCTGTAAAGTGCTTTGAGACATCCAGTGGTTGTGAAAGGTGCTATATAAATCCAAGTCCTTCTTTCTTTCTTTCTCAGTGGCTGTGTGTGTGTCTCAGTAGCTTTGTGGTTCTGTGTCTGTGTGTGTCTGTGTCTGTGTATGTGTGTGATTCAGTACATGTAAGTGTTTCTCAATGGCTGTGTGTGTGTGTGTGTGTGTGTGTGTGTCTCAGTGATTGTGTGTGTGTTTCTGTGTATGTGAGCGGTGGTGTGTGTGTGCATGAGTGGCTGTGTGTGTGTGTGTGTGTGTGTGAGAGTAGCTGTGAGTGTGTGTCTCAGTGTATGTGTGTGTGTGTGTCTCAGTGTGTGTGAGTGTGTGTGTGTGTGTGTCTCAGTGTGTGTGTGTCTCAGTGTGTGTGAGTGTGTGTGTGTGTGTCTCAGTGTGTGTGTGTGTCTCAGTGTATGTCTGTGCATCTGTGTCTGTGTGTGAGTGTCTCTGTGTGTGTCTGTGTTTGTGTGTCTCAGTGTGTGTCTCAGTGTATGTGTGTCTCAGTGAGTGTGAGTGTGTGTGTGTCTCAGTGTGTGTGTGTCTCAGTGTGTGTGTGTGTGTGTCTCAGTGTGTATGTGTGTGAGTGTCTGTGTGTGTGTGTGTGTGTGTGTGTGTGTGTGTGTCTCAGTGCGTCTCAGTGTGTGTGTGTGTGTGTATGTGTGTGAGTGTGTGTGTGTGTGTGTGTGTCTCAGTGTGTGTGTCTCAGTATGTATGTCTCAGTGTGTGTGTGTCTCAGTGTGTGTGTGCGTGTGTGTGTGAGAGTGGCTCAGTGTGTGTGTGTGTCTGTCTGTGTCTCAGTATGTGTGTGTGTGTGTGTGTTTCAGTCTGTGTGTGTGTCTCAGTATGTGTGTGTGTCTGTCTGTGTGTGTGTGTGTGTGTGGCTGTGTGTGTGTGTGTGTGTCTCAGTATATGTGTGTGTGTCTCAGTGTATGTGTGTGTGTGTGTGTGTCTCTCAGTATGTGTGTAGAAACATAGAAACTTAGAAACTGGGTGCAGGAGTAGGCCATTCGGCCCTTCGAGCCTGCACCGCCATTCAATGAGTTCATGGCTGAACATGCAACTTCAGTACCCCATTCCTGCTTTCTCGCCATACCCCTTGATCCCCCTAGTAGTAAGGACTACATCTAACTCCTTTTTGAATATATTTCGTGAATTGGCCTCAACAACTTTCTGTGATAGAGAATTCCACAGGTTAACACTCTCTGGGTGAAGAAGTTTCTCCTCATCTCGGTCCTAAATGGCTTACCCCTCATCCTTAGACTGTGACCCCTGGTTCTGGACTTCCCCAACATTGGGAACATTCTTCCTGCATCTAACCTGTCTAAACCCGTCAGAATTTTAAACGTTTCTATGAGATCCCCTCTCATTCTTCTGAACTCCAGTGAATACAAGCCCAGTTGATCCAGTCTTTCTTGATATGTCAGTCCCTCCATCCCGGGAATCAGTCTGATGAACCTTTGCTGCACTCCCTTAATAGCAAAAATGTCCTTCCTCAAGTTAGGAGACCAAAACTGTACACAATACTCCAGTTGTGGCCTCACCAAGGCCCTGTACAACTGTAGTAACACCTCCCTGCCCCTGTACTCAAATTCCCTCGCTATGAAGGCCAACATGCCATTTGCTTTCTTAACCGCCTGCTGTACCTGCATGCCAACCTTCAATGACTGATGTACCATGACACCCAGGTCTCGTTGCACCTCCCCTTTTCCTAATCTGTCACCATTCAGATAATAGTCTATCTCTCTGATTTTACCACCAAAGTGGATAACCTCACATTTATCCACATTATACTTCATCTGCCATGCATTTGCCCACTCACCTAACCTATCCAAGACACTGCAGCCTCATAGCATCCTCCTCACAGCTCACACTGCCACTCAACTTAGTGTCATCTGTGTGTGTGTGTGTGTGTCTCAATGTGTGTGTGTGTCTCAGTGTGTGTGTGTGTATGTGTGAGTGTCTCAGTGTGTGTGTGAGTGTGTGTGTGTGTGTCTCAGTGTGTGTGTGAGTGTGTGTGTCTCAGTGTGTGTGTGTGTGTGTGTGTGTGTGCGTCTCAGTGTGTGTGTGTGAATGTGTCTCAGTGTCTGTGTCTCAGTGAGTGTGTGTGTGTGTATGTGTGTTTCAGTGTGTGTGAGTGTGTAGAAAGATAGAAACATAGAAAATAAGTGCAGGAGTAGGCCATTCGACCCTTCGAGCTTGTACCACCATTCAATAAGTTCATGGCTGATCATTCCTTCAGTACCCCTTTCCTGCTTTTTCTCCATACCCCTTGATCCCCTTAGCCGTAAGGGCCATATCTAACTCCCTCTTGAATATATCCAATGAACTGGCATCAACAACTCTCTGCGGCAGGGAATTCCACAGGTTAACAACACTCTGAGTGAAGAAGTTTCTCATCATCTCAGTCCTAAATGGCCTACCCCTTATCCTAACACTGTGTCCTCTTATTCTGGACTTCCCCAACATCGGGAACATTCTTCCCACATCTAACATGTCCAGTCCCGTCAGAATCTTATATGTTTCTATGAGATCCCCTCTCATCCTTCTAAACTCCAATGTATAAAGACCCAGTTGATCCAGTCTCTCCTCATAAGTCAGTCCAGCCATCCCAGGAATCAGTCTGGTGAACCTTCGCTGCACTCCCTCAATAGCAAGAACGTCCTTCCTCAGACTAGGAGACCAAAACTGAACACAATATTCCAGATGAGGCCTCACCAACTGCAGTAAGACCTCCCTGCTCCTATACTCAAATCTCCTATCTATGAAGGCCAACATACCATTTACCTTCTTCACCGCCTGCTGTACCTGTATGCCAACTTTCAATGACTGATGAACCATGACACCCAGGTCTCATTGCACCTCCCCTTTTCCTAATCTGCCGCTATTTAGATAATATTCTGTCTTCGCGTTTTTGCTCCCAAAGTGGATAACTTCACATTTATCCACATTATACTGCATCTCCAATGCATTTGCCACTCACCTAACCTGTCCAAGTCACCCTGCAGGCTCTTAGCGGCCCCCTCACAGCTCACACCGCAACTCAGTTTAGTGTCATCTGCAAACTTGGAAACTTGGAGATATTACACTCAATTCCTTCATCTAAATCATTGATTTATATTGTAAAGAGCTGGGGTCCCAGCACTGAGCCCTGCGGCACTCCAATAGTCACTGCCTGTCATTCTGAAAAGGACCCGTTTATCCCGACTCTCTGCTTCCTGTCTGCCAACCAGTTTTCTATCCACATCAGTATATTACCCCCAATACCATGTGCTTTGATTTTGCACACCAATCTCTTGTGCGGGACCTTGTCAAAAGCCTTTTGAAAGTCCAAATACACCACATCCACTGGTTCTCTCTTGTCCACTCTACTAGTTACATCCTCAAAAAATTCTAGAAGATTTGTCAAGCATGATTTCCCCTTCATAAATCCATGCTGACTTGGCCCAATCCTGTCACTGCTTTCCAAATGTGCTGTTATTTCATCTTTAATAATTGATTCCAACATTTTCCCCACTACTGATGTCAAGCTAACCGGTCTATAATTACCCGCTTTCTCTCTCCCTCTCTTTTTAAAAAGTGGTGTTACATTAGCTACCCTCCAGTCAATAGGAACTGATCCAGAGTCGATAGACTGTTGGAAAGTGATCACCAATGCATCCACTATTTCTTGAGCCACTTCCTTAAGTACTTTGGGATACAGACTATCAGGCCCCGGAGATTTATCGGCCTTCAATCCCATCAATTTCCCCAACACAATTTCCCGCCTAATAAGGATAGTTCCTCCTTCTCACCAGACCCTCGGTCCCCTAGTACCTCCAGAAGGTTATTTGTGTCTTCCTTCGTGAAGACAGAACCAAAGTATTTGTTCAATTGGTCTGCCATTTCTTTGTTCCCCATTATAAATTCACCTGAATCCGACTGCAAGGGACCTACGTTTGTCTTCACTAATCTTTTTCTCTTCACATATCTATAGAAGCTTTTGCAGTCAGTTTTTATGTTCTTAGCAAGCTTCTTCTCATACACTATTTTCCCCCTCCTAATTAAACCCTTTGTCCTCCTCTGCTGAATTCTAAATTTCTTCCAGTCCTCAGGTTTGCTGCTTTTTCTGGCCAATTTATATGCCTCTTCCTTGGATTTAACACTATCCTTAATTTCCCTTGTTAGCCATAGTTGAGCCACCTCCCCTGTTTTATTTTTACTCCAGACAGGGATGTACAATTGCTGAAGTTCATCTATGTGATCTTTAAATGCTTGCCATTGCCTATCCACCATCAACCCTTTAAGTATCATTTGCTAGTCTATTCTAGCCAATTCATGCCTCATACCGTCAAAGTTACCTTTCCTTAAGTTCAGGACCCTAGTTTCTGAATTAACTATGTCACTCTCCATCTTAATAAAGAATTCTACCATATTATGGTCACTCTTCCCCAAGGGGCTTCACACAACAAGATTGCTAATTAGTCCTCTCTCATTACACATCACCCAGTCTAGGATGGCCAGCTCCCTAGTTGGTTCCTAGACATATTGGTCTAGAAAACCATCCCTAATACACTCCAGGAAATCCTCCTTCACCGCACTGCTACCAGTTTGGTTAGTCCAATCAATATGCAGATTAAAGTCACCCATGATAACTGCTGTACCTTTATTGCACGCATCCCTAATTTCTTGTTTGATGCTGTCCCCAACCTCACTACTGCTGTTTGGTGGTCTGTACATAACTCCCACTAGCGTTTTCTGCCCTTTGGTATCCCGCAGCTCCACCCATACTGATTCCACATCATCCAAGCTAATGTCCTTTCTTACTATTGCATTAATTTCCTCTTTAACCAGCAATGCCACCCCGCCTCCTTTTCCTCTCTGCCTATCCTTCCTAAATGTTGAATACCCCTGGATGTTGAGTTCCCAGCCTTGGTCACCCTGGAGCCACGTCTCCGTGATGCCAATTACATCATAACCGTTAACTGCTATCTGCGCAGTTAATTCGACCTTATTCCGAATACTCCTCGCATTGAGGCACAGAGCCTTCAGGCTTGTCTTTCTAACACACTTTGCCCCTTTAGAATTTTGCTGTAATGTGGCCCTTTTTTCTTTTTGCCTTAGGTTTCTCTGCCCTCCACTTTTCTTCTTTCTATCTTTTGCTTCTGCCCCCATTCTACTTCCCTCTGTCTCCCTGTCATCCCCCTGCCATATTAGTTTAACTCCTCCCCAACAGCATTAGCAAACACTCCCCCTAGGACACCGTCCGGTTTGTACTGGTCCCACCTCCCCTAGAACCAGTTCCAATGTCCCAGGAATTTGAATCCCTCTCTTCTGCACCACTCCTCAAGCCATGTATTCATCTGAGCTATCCTGCGATTCCTACTCTGACTAGCATGTGGCACTGGTAGCAATCCTGAAATTACTACCTTTGGGGTCCTACTTTTTATTTTAGCTCCTATCTCCCTAATTTTGTCTCATAGGACCTCATCCTGTTTTTACCTGGTGCCTATATGCACCACGACAACTGGCTGTTCACCCTCCCTTTTCAGAATGCCCTGCACCCGCTCCGAGACATCCTTGACCCTTGCACCAGGGAGGCAACATACCATCCTGGAGTCTCGGTTGCGGTTGCAGAAATGCCTATCTATTCCCTTTTCAATTGAATCCTCTATCACTATAGCTCTCCCACTCTTTTTTCTGCCCTCCTGTGCAGCAGAGCCACCCACGGTGCCATGAACTTGGCTGCTGCTGCCCTCCCCGATGAGTCACCACCCCAGCAATACCCAAAATGGTGTATCTGTTTTGCAGGGGGATGACCGCAGGGGACCCCTGCACTACCTTACTTGCACTGCTCTTCCTGTTGGTCACCCATTCCCTATCTAACTGTGTACCCTTTACCTATTGTAAGACCAACTCGCTAAACGTGCTATTCATGTCCACCTCAGCATCGTGGATGCTCCAGAGTGAATCCACCCGCAGCTCCAGTGCCGCAATGCGGTCTGTTAGGAGTTGCAGGCGGATGCACTTCCCGCTCACGTAGTCAGGGACACCGGAAGCGTCCCTGACTTCCCACATAGTACAGGAGGAGCATAACACGTGTCCGAGCTGTCCTGCCATGACTTAACCCTTAGATTAACTTAATTTGGCAACAGCAATGCTAAAAGGTTACTTACTGATAAAGAAACGAAAAAGAAAAAGAAAAACTACTTACCAATCACCAGCCAATCACTTACCTCCTTGGCTGTGATGTCACCTTTCGATTTCTTTCTACTTTTTCTCTCCCCACTGCAGCTACCTCCCTCAGACTCCCGCTGCTCGGACTCCTCGACGCTGGGCCTTTTATAGGCCTCCCCCAGACTCCATGTGTGTGTGTGTCTCAGTGTGTGTGTGTGTGTGTGTGTCTCCGTGTGTGTGTGTGTGTGTGTCTCAGTGTGTGTGTGAGTGTCTCAGTGTGTGTGTGAGTGTCTCAGTATGTGTGTGGGTGTGTGTGTGTGTGTGTGTCTCAGTCTGTGTGTGTGTGTGTGTCTCAGTATATGTGTGTGTGTGTGTCTCAGTGTGTGTGAGTGTGTGTGTGTCTACGTGTGTGTGTGTGTGTCTCAGTGTGTGTGTGTGTGTGTGTGTCTCCGTGTGTGTGTGTGTGTGTGTCTCAGTGTGTGTGTGAGTGTCTCAGTGTGTGTGTGAGTGTCTCAGTATGTGTGTGGGTGTGTGTGTGTGTGTGTGTCTCAGTCTGTGTGTGTGTGTGTCTCAGTATATGTGTGTGTGTGTGTCTCAGTGTGTGTGAGTGTGTGTGTGTCTACGTGTGTGTGTGTGTGTCTCAGTGTGTGTGTGTGTGTGTGTGTCTCTATGTATGAGTGTGTGTGTGTGTGTGTCTCAGCGTATGAATGTGTGTGTGTGTGAGTGTCTCAGTATGTATGTGGGTGTGTGTGTGTCTCAGTGTGTGTGTGTGTGTGTGTGTGTGTCTCAGTGTGTGTGTATGAGTGTCTCAGTATATGTGTAGGTGTGTGTCTGTGTCTCAGTGTGTGAGTGTGCGTGCGAGTGTCTCAGTGTGTGAGTGTGTGTGTGTGTCTCAGTGTGAGTGTGTGTTTCAGTATGTGTGTGTATCTGAGTGTGTGTGTGTGTGTGTGTGTGTGCATCTCAGTGAGTGTGTGTGTGTGTGTGTCTCAGTGTGTGTGTGTGTGTCTCAGTGTGTGTGTGTGTGTCCCAGTGTGTGTGTGTGTGAGTGGCTGTGTGAGTTGCCCCTTTATGTTTTCACACTGAGGAGTTGAGGACATTGCCCATTCTCAGTGTGATCACAGACTATAGGATGCCAGGCCACTGTCCTATTTTCATGCTATCGCTTTTGCATTTCATTGACCTTAAGTTGGTGGAACTAAATTTAATTTTCCAAAAATGAATAAATAGGTTTAAAGGTCTGAGATTAGTTCGGATTTAAGCTCTTTTAATACCATTTGAGAATACTCTATTTACATTTAATCTCCTCTTTCTGTAGGTTGAATCCTGCACAGACCCCGTAACAAGAGCAACCAATCCCCGGACTGTAGTTTTAATGGTGTTGCTTTGAGTGAAGAGCAGATGATATTTTTGAAGAGATGCTGTAGACGAATTGAATATAAGTTCTTCAGTGTAGCGAATGCAAAAAGCGCTTAAAGTCAAATTGTTCCATGTCAAGGGCAGCTGTAAAACCTTTATCAAGGTTCTTGGCTGCTATGGAATTACCGCTCAGGCAATAAAAACAAAAGAAGGACTTGCATTTCTATAGCACCTTTCATGACCTCAGGACATCCCAAAGCGCTTTACAGCCAATGAAGTATTTTTGAAGTGTAGTCACCATTGTAATGTAGGAAACGCAGCAGCTCATTTGTGCTCTGCTCGTCTTTGAAATAGGGGAGAAGGGGTTATGGGGAGCGGGCAGGGAAGTGGACCTGAGTCCATGATCGGATCAGCCATGATCGTATTAAATGGCGGAGCAGGCTTGAGGGGCCGTATGGCCTACTCCTGCTCCTATCTCTTATGTTCTTAGTGCCGTGGGATCTTTTTCGTCCACCTGAGCGGATTTAATGTAAGATGGGACCTCCGACGTGCGATGTCCTGAGATTGTGAAAGGCGCTATATAAATGCAAGTCCTTTGTTTATTACAGTCTAGTGAATTTTTGCACCTCAGAGCAAGACAGCTGTGTAGTTCAGGAAGCTCTTGACATGCTTACTTTGATTGCTCACCTTATACCTGGATGGGGCTCAATCAAAGCGTTTGGCATTGACAAATGAAGTAAGTCAGCCAAACATCCCAGGAAATTGAGATCCTGGGAAAAGTGGTTTTGATTGACAACTGTATCGGTGTTGAAAGTATGCTCTGGGCCAGTGAGAGGGGCAGAGCCAATGGTTCTTTGATGGACAACTGTGTGGTCAAAAGTGCCCAATTGTGGGCTTAAGACCGCCTATTTCCACCTCCATAACATCGCTCATCTCCGCTCTTGCCTCAGCTCATCCACTGCTGAAACCCTCATCCATGCCTTTGTTACCTGTAGACTTGACTATACCAACGCACTCCTGGCTGGCCTCCCACATTCTACCCTATATAAACTAGAGGTGATCCAAAACTCAGCAGCCTGTGTCCTAACTTGCACCAAGTCCCACTCACTCATCACCCCTGTGCTCGCTGACCTACATTGGCTCCCGGTTAAGCAATGCTTCGATTTCAAAATTCTCATCTTTATTTTCAAATCCCTCCATGGCCTCACCCCTCCCTATCTCTGTAATCTCCTCCAGCCCTACAACACCCCCGAGATGTCTGCGTTCCTCAAACTCTGCTCTCTTGAGCATCCCTGATTATAATCGCTCAACCATTGGTGGCCTTGCCTTCTGTTGCCTGGCCCCAAGCTCTGGAACTCCCTCCCAAAATCTCTCTGCATCTCTACCTCTCGTTTCTCCTTCAAGACGCTCCTTAAAACTTTGACAAAGCTTTTGGTCACCTGCGCTAATTTCTACTTATGCGGCTTTTTATTGCATAATACTGCTGTGAAGCGCCTTGGGATGTTTCACTACGTTAAAGGCACTATAGCAATACAAGTTATTGTTGTTATATTTGGCTGCCTTGATCTAACTCAGAGTCAGTCTAAAGCCAGCAGACACTGAGTTAAGTGAGCGGCTCTGTGCTTTGCGAAGTAGGAAGTAAACATTCAGCTTTAAATCATCAATTTTATGTTAAGGGGTAGCACATAAGAAGAAAATTGTTGCTTCAGCCTTTTGAAGTGACTAGTGAAGGTTGCAATGGCTGTAACTATCATGTTGGTACTGAATACTGTTCATTTACCTGTTTAATGTTAAATAAATTCAATCATTGGTTTCTAGTCTGAGCCTAGAGTCTGAGATAGAGTGTGGGATCATTTTAACCTAATCCCGCACGCTGGGAAACGGACAGGATTGGATCAGCTGGCCTTGAATGACTTCAGTGGAATGTAAAATCGGGCAGGGTGTAAAACGGGCGGTCAACTCGGTCTTGTCAGATTCCACTGGGCAGGTTAGGTTGGCAATTGCAGACATGACTCAGTTGTTGGCATTCTTACCTCTGAGTCAGAAGGTTGTGGCCTTCAAATCTCACTCCAGAGACATGAACACACAATCCAGGTTGACACTCCAGTGCAGTACTGAGGGAGTGCTGCACTGTTGGAGGTGTTGTCTTTCAGGTAAGATATTAAACCACGTATCCTACATTTCAGTAGTGACGTCACTTCAAAAGTATTTAATTGGCTGTACAGCGTTTAAGGTCAAGAAAAGCACTATATAAATGCAAGTCTTTCTTTCTTGTCAAATCCAATCAATGACAAGGAAGTCACTTGGCAGGACATGATATATTCCAGTAACAGTGACAAGGGTTCCCTGTTCAATCACTTGGCCTTGCTACAATTATCTAGATGTTGGGTTGACAAAATGCACTCCGGTTCGTAAGAGACGTGAGGCCCAATTATGGAAGTCACCATTGATCTTGAATCCGAATAATATGTCTGTTGTAAAACTCCCCAAAAGTAACACTTCCCTGCACATACTGTGCTTTGGCTCTACATTCAGCCATTCAGGATGGCAGTTCAGGAGGTCAAAAGGGACAGTGTACGGCTAAGTCCCCGCGAGTGACTTATCCCGGTCGCAATCAGTGACATTTGACCTCTGCCTGGAACTGGAGACACACCAAGCAGTCTGGGGCCTAGTTTTGGTGGCTTACCTACTACAACCCCTCCCCAAACTACGAGCCCACCTCCCGGGAGGAGAATGAAGGCTGGAATCTCGGTAAAATAGTGGACTTGATGGCTTACATCCGAGGGTCCTAAAAGAAATGGCTGCAGAGATAGTGGATGCATTGGTTGTAATCTACCAAAATTCCCTGGATTCTAGGGAGGCCCCAGCAGATTGGGAAACCGCAAATGTAACGCCCCTGTTTAAAAAAGGAGGCAGACAGAAAGCAGGAAACTATAGACCGGTTAGCCTAACAGCTGTCATTGGGAAAATGCTGGAGTCCATTATTAAGGAAGCAGTAGCAGGACATTTGGAAAAGCATCATTCAATCAAGCAGAGTCAGCATGGTTTTATGAAATTTGCTGGAGTTCTTTGATGATGTAACGAGCAGGGTGAATAAGAGGGAACCAGAGGATGTGGTGTATTTGGATTTCCAGAAGGCATTCGATAAGGTGCCACATAAAAGGTTACTGCACAGGATAAAAGTTCACGGGGTTGGGAGTAATCATCATCATCATAGAGGCAACCGAGGAAGACTTGCTTCCACTCTTAGAATGAGTGCTTAGGTAGCTGAACAGCCCCATACAAGAACCACAGTCCCTGTCACAGGTGGGAGAGACAGTCGTTGAGGGTAAGAGAGGGTGGGACAGGTTTGCCACACGTTGCTTCCGCAGCCTGCGCTTGTCTTCCACATGTACTCGCCATCGAGTCTCGAGGCGCTTAGCACCCTCCTGGATCCACCTCCTTCACCAGGGCGGTCTTCGGCCAGGGACTCCCAGGAGTCGGTGGGGATGCTGTACTTTACCAGGGAGGCTTTGAGGGTGTCCTTGTAATGTTTCCTCTGTCCACCTTTGGCTCGTTTGCCATAAAGGAGAGCGCTTGCTTCAGGAGTTTCGTGTCTGGCATGTGGACAATGTGGCCTGCCCAGCAGAGCTGATCAAGTGTAGTCAGTCTTCAATGCTGGGGATGTTGGCCTGGTCGAGGACGCTAATGTTAGTGCATCGGTTCTGCCAGAGAATTTATAGGATCTTGTGGTGGCATCATTGGTGGTATTTCTCCAGCGACTTGCGGTGTCTACTATACATGGTCCATGTCTCTGAGCCATACAGGAGGGTGGGTATCACTACAGCCATGAGCTTGGTGGACCATGTAGACCATGAGCTTGGTGGTAAATTTGAGGGCCTCGCCTCCGAACACTCTTTGCCTCAGGCGGCTGAAGGCTGTGCTGGCGCACTGGAGGTGGTGTTGAATCTCCTCATCAATGTCTGCTCTTGTTGATAGGAGGCTCCCGAGGTATGGGAAATGGTCCACGTTGTCCAGGGCCGTGGATCTTGATGACTGGGGGACAGTGCTCTGCGACGAGGACAAGCTGGTAGAGGACCTTTGTATTACGGAATGTTTAGCGTAAGGCCCATACTTTCGTACACCTCAGTAAATACGTCAACAATGTCCTGGAGTTCAGCCTCTGAGTGGGGTTGGGAGTAATATATTAGCATGGATAGATGATTGGCTAACTAACAGAAAGCAGAGATTCGGGATAAACGGGTCATTTTTCGGTTGGCAAACAGTAACTAGTGGGGTGCCGCAGGGATCGGTGCTGGGTCTCAACTATTTTCAATCTATATTAATGATTTGGATGAAGGGACCGAGTGTAATGTAGCCAAGTTTGCTGGTGATACAAAGATGGGTGGGAAAGGAAATACTGAGGAGGACCCAAAAAATCTGCAAAGGGATATAGGCAGGCTAAGTGAGTGGGCAAAAATTTGGCAAATAGAGTACAATCTGGGAAAATGTGAGATGATCCACTTTGGCAGAAAAAATAGAAAAGCAAATTATAATTTAATTGGAGAAAAATTGCAAAGTGTTGTAATACAGAGGGACCTGGGGGTCCTTGTGCATGAAACACAAAAAGTTAGTATGCAGGTACAGCAAGTGATCAGGAAGGCCAATGGAATGTTGGCCTTTATTGCAAGGGGTATTGAGTATAAAAGCAGAGAAGTCCTGCTACAACTGTACAGAGTATTGGTGAGGCCACACCTGGAGTACTGCGTACAGTTTTGATCTCCGTATTTAAGGAAGGATATACTTACATTGGAGGCTGTTCAGAGAAGGTTCACTAGGTTGATTCCGGAGATGAGGGGGTTGACTTATGGAGATAGGTTGAGTAGGTTGGGCCTATACTCATTGGAGTTCAGAACAATGGGAGGTGATCTTATTGAAACATATAAGATAATGAGGGGGCTCGACAAAGTGGATGCAGAGAGGATATTTCCATCATGGGGAAACTAGAACTATGGGGCATAGTCTCAGAATTATAACAGCCCATTTAAAACTGAGATGAGGAGGAATTTCTTCTCTCAGAGGATTGTAAATCAGTGGAATTCTCTGCCCCAGAGAGCTGTGGAGGCTGGGTCATTGAATATTTTTAAGGCGGAGATAGATAGATTTCTGAGCGATAAGAGAATAAAGGGTTATGGGGAACGGGCGGGGAAGTGGAACTGAGTCCATGATCCGATCAGCCATGATCCTATTGAATGGCAGAGCAGGCTTGAGGGGTCAAATGGCCTACTCCTGTTCCTATTTCTTTTGTTCTTATGTTCTTATGTAATCGGTGGCGCACACCTAAACAGGCAAGGCCAACAACTCCACTCAACATAACTACTGGCGAGTAGGGCTTCCCGCCAATGTTGCCTCTAAATGTTCCCTGTAATGGGCGCACTACAAACTCCTCCAAGCGCAACTGCTTTGCCCATGAGCAGTTTACATTTTAAAACAACAGCAGCAATAACCACATATATCCATCAATGCAACTGAATAAGGTTGATATTTATTGATCATGACTAACATTATGCTGGAAATTTCTCCCGTCTGTCTTTCTCCATTATCCAGAAGAGGTTGACACATTTGTTTGTTGCGAGGTCGGATTTTATCCTCATAATATCCTCAGATGGGTAACGGTCAGTGTGTTGTGATTCTTGGCGCTGATCTGATTCATTAACCTGAAGCCCCACTCACAGACAACACTGGAGGCTTGAAAGGTGCCACCTATATCAACCCACCCAGCCCGGTCTGTAAACTGCTCTTCTTGCAGGCTGGATGTTGCTATGTTGGAGTACACTATTGCAGCGGTTATGTTACTGGACTAATGATTTGGAGCCATGAGTTCAAATCCCACCGCAGCGGCTCTGGAATGTAAATTAAGTAAATCTGGAATTTAAAGAAAATGTTGGTAATGGTGACCATGTAGCGACTGAATTGTCATTAAACAACAATTTGGTTCATTAATATCCTTTAGGGAAGGAAATCTGCCGTCCTTACCCGGTCTGGCCTATATGTGACTCCCTACCCACAGCAATGTGATTGACTCTTAACTGCCCTCTGAAATGGCAGCTCACCACCACCTTCTGATGGGCAATACATGCTGGCAGTGCCAGCGACGCCCACATCATGTGAGTGAATTTTAAAATATGCTAATTGCACCTGCTTTCATTTTTTACACAACAATATCAATTGTCCTTTCCAACGCTCGCTCCCACCCCCCCCCCCCCCCGCCTTTTATCAACGCTCGCTCTCGCCCCCCCCCACCCACTTCCCAACACTTGGTCCCGGGCCCCCCCCTTCCCAACGTTCGCTTCCACCTCCCCCCGTCAACACTTGCTAACCCCCCTTCCCCTTCCCAACACTCGCTCCCACCCTCCCCCTTCCCAACACTCGCTCCCAGGCACCCCCCCTTCCCAACACTCGCTCCCAGGCCCCCCCCCCACCTTCCCAACACTCGCTCCCACCCTCCCCCTTCCCAACACTCGCTCCCAGGTCCCCCCCTTCCCAACACTCACTCCCGGGCCCCTCCCTTCCCAACACTCGCTTCCGGGCTCTCCCCTTCCTAACGCTCACTCCCTCCCCCCACCACCCTTCCCAACGCTCGCTCTCGCACCCCCGCTTCCCAACACACACTCCCGGGCCCCCCCTTCCCAACACTTGCTCCCAGGCCCCCCCCTTCCCAACACTCGCTCCCGGGCCCCCTCCCTTCTCAGTGGTCCCTCCAGAGTCCTCCGTGAAGCATTGAAGTGGTTCTGTAAATGGCCAATGATTGGTCGCGTTGAGCCAGCCAATAATGTTCGGGTGGTTCGAGTATTGGTATTGGGTTTAGCCAATAGAAGCCAACAAAAGCCCATTCCTTGCAATTGTTGTGAGCGACCTTATCCTTTTATTGCGGGGTACATTTACGATTGTGCGCGGCTGTGCACGTTCCTTCGATGGAACTTCGCCTCCCACTGCCTGACTCACTGTAGAACACAAGTAAGAAAGAGCCTTTCTAACTATTCAGTGCTACTTCCTCTTCTGGGCTGTTCTGTGTACAGTGTCGTACTGGTTTAGATTTCTTTCCAACTTTCTAATACCTTAATTAGTTTAAACTGTTATTAAATTGTGTTATAACAAGTTAGTTAAATCTTGTTCTATGTAAGTAGTTCAATAAACAGGTCAAAGGTTAATCTTAGACCACACAAACAAGATGATGTCATTGCTCCCTCGCCCCATTAGTCTGTTGTGTGGGCCGAGTGAGCCGAGAGATTCTCTGGGAGCGGAAGGACAGAGGCTTTCCCTGTAAAACTGCCACCTTTGTGTTTCTCTCTAAAGCTTTACATTTCATGACTCTAAGGAAGTGACAGGGTTCCCCGAGATAGGAGGGCGGAGGTACTGTACTGTCTTACAGCTGCCAAGATCAGGCCTGGCCAACAAGGAGACTTTGTGAGACCGTACTTACTCTGTATTCCCACCTATCAATGTTATTCTGTGTGTTCTTCTGCTGTTAGTCTGTGTGCTTCTCGCTATTAGTCTGTCTGCAGAGGAGCGGGAAGGTCGTGGCGGACTTGCGATGAGTGATCAGGGCGGAGGAGCGATGAGGGATCGTGGCTGAGATTTGGTGGGTGATCGTGGTGTAGGTTCTGTGAATGTTTGGTGCGGAGGTGCGACAGGAGATCGTGGCAGAAGTGCGGCGAGTATTTTTGTGGCGGAGGAGTGGTGAGAGATCGTGGGCGGAGGTGCGACAAATGAGGGTACGGGGCCCAGAAGAGCCGAGGGCCCAGGGGCAGCATGGGCCAGCCCACACTGCGATATGTGTGTGCACTAGGTCCGTGAACAGCGCAAGTCTCCAGTCGTCCTGTTAACCCTTGCCACTGGATAATGGCCTAGCTCTGTCAAGCCCGTGTGGTGGCTGATGTGCAACAGTCACCACACGTTAAAAAAATCCGCGCACAGGCATCTTCCACCCCCTCAATTGGAGTTCAGGACTGGAACATCGGGTCCTGCATTGAAACATCTGTGAACTCTTGTAGAAGCAAGTCATCCTCGTTCGAGGGATCACCTATGATGATGATTAGTCTGTGGTTCTCTCTGTTGGTCTATAAGTTCCTTTATGCCTGCCCAATCCTTGGCAGAGAATGATCATGATGAATGAGTACGATGTTGTTGGTGTGAGTTGAGGAATGCTGGGAGTACCTCTGCGAACACTGCCACAGTTGTTATGCGTGATATTCGGGGGACTTTGCCTGTCAGTAAATGCCGCCTGATCTCCAGTTGCTGCCTAACTGTTATAAAAATATTGGAAATGGGAAGAAAAGCTGTTGGACTGGGCGGGGCGGGAGGGCATGTGATGAAACCTCAAGGAGTGTGTCCAACTAGAATGACCAACCCTATAGCCAGAGGGTGCTTCACTCGGGTAAGGTTGCTGTCTCAAGGCCGCACCAGAATGATAGTGGGGCTCAAAGGGTTAAATTATGAGGGCATGTTGTATAGATTAATCTTGTATTCAGGGGTGCACTTCTTCACACATAGGATAGTGGAAATCTGGAATTGTCTTCCTCCAAAAAGCTGTTGAGGCTGGGGGTCAATTTGAAAATGTAAAAGCTGAGATGGGTAGATTTATGTTATGCAAGGGTACTGATGGTTATGTAACCATTAATAGATGGAGTTAAGGTACAGATTAGCCATGATCTAATTGAATGCCTGAACAGGCTCGAGGGGTTGAATGGCCTCCTCCTGTTCCCACGTTCCCATTCGGTTTTATCATCCAGTTCTTTTTTTTGGTTAATTCTCACTGGTCGCGAAGAGCGGCTGAGCGGGTCAGTCGTTGCCCGCGAGCTGCCAATCTGGTGGTGCCCTTTCCCAAAACATTGTGCCGATAACCAATGTGCCTTCTATTTAGTGCCGCTTAAAGGGAATATTGCCGCCAAGACAAGAGTTGTGGGAAATGTCCCGTGAGAGGAAATGCCCAGGCCGTGCCTGCTGTGCCATGTGGCATGTCCCATATAATTGCTGGACTTATTTGTCCCGTTTTACTCTGCGGTGACAGTGCCAGCACCATATGGGTCAGCTGGCACCGCTGTATTTCAAACCATCTAAAGGAGGAGCAGACACAATGGTACTTTGTGCTCAGTTCTAGGATTTATTATGCTCAGGTTAAACAACGAGAACAGGGAATGCAACATCTCCCCAATCCTATCCTCCAGAAATTTATACGCAACGTCTGAAAAGGAATTTCCTGAACACTTAGGGCTGGATTTTCAGTTGTGTAACTCCTCAGTTAGCGGCCAGAGGAGGCGTTAATGGGAGAGTAAGAAATAAGAGTTCAGCTTGAGAAAAAGTGATGATGAAAACTTTAATGGGTGCATTACTATGCCGTGCCTTTAAGATTCGGCTTTTCCCAGGATCTGAATCGGAGTTCGGCGCATGCGCAATAGCTCGGTTAAATTTAGCGCCGGCATTTTCGTTAGCGTTCCCCCAGCTCTGGTGTGCTGTGGCTGATTTAGTGCCCCTGTCAGCTCTTCGACCGATTCTGATGAATTTCTGGACGGGATGCACAAACTTTTTCAAGGTGCTAAAATTACCGCTCCACCTGAGACGCGACCGAATTTCACCCCCTATCAAAGTTCAGATATTTTCCTCACGAGCTGCGAAACTCCTTTAAAAGAAAACGCATTTTCACTCCTGTCACATTAATGTCAGCCATGGCTCAGTGGATAGCATTTGGAGGGTGCGGGTCTAGGTTGGGTAGAGGAACAAAGGAATCTCGGAGTGCAGGTTGAACCTCCCTTATCCAGAACTCCCTTATCCAGAACCATCCCTCGTTCAGAACCTCTAAGTCAGAAGGTTGTGCATTCAAGTTCCTCTCCAGAGACTTGAGCAAATAATCTAGGCTGACATCCCCAGAGCAGTACTGAGGGAATGCTACACTGTCGGAGGTGTCATCTTTCAGATGAGACATTAAACGGAAAGAAAGATGCTGTATAAATGCAAATTATTTCTTTTATACTTTTCATTTCAAGATCCTTCCCCCCCCGTCCTGTCACACAGTCTCAAGCCTCCAAAATGACCTCCAGAATGCACTATGTTACATTGATATTGAAGGGTCTAAAAGGTTGAGAGCTTCAAGACAAATTGTCGAGCTAACCATTTAAAAACATTTGTTTACAAGCGCAGGACACAATACGCAAAACCTCGTTGAATGGAGAAATCGGGCTATTTGCATTCGAGCTGGAGGAGATTACGGGGTGATTTAATAGAGATGTTTAAAAGTACAACAGAAAGGGATAGTATAGATAGAAACAGGCTGATGTTCAACACAGATAACTATGAGGTATACATTTTGGTAGGAAGAATAGGGAGGTTAATTTATTACTTGGAGGGTGCAAGTCTAGGTTGGGTAGAGGAACAAAGGAATCTCGGAGTACAGGTTGAACCTCCCTTATCCAGAACTCCCTTATCCAGAACCATCCCTCGTTCAGAACCATTCCCGGCCACCAGGTGGCGCATGCGCAGAGCTCCGACATGAACAAATTGAAGTTCTTCCTCGCTGCCGACTCCCGCAATCGCTGGCCTGACCCCGCGATCCACATCCCCGCCCCCGCCACCTCCCACTCTCTGCCGCACTCCCAGCCCCAAGCCAGCCAGCCCCGATATCCCCTTGATCAGTACCTGTACCATCCAATTTAACGTGACCACCCCTCGTCCGGAAAAATCCCTTATCCAGAACAGGCCAGGTCCCGAGGGTTCAGGATAAGGGAGGTTCAATCTGTACAAATGCACAAATCACTAAAAGTTGTGACACAGGTTCGCAAGGCTATAAAAAAAGCAAACCAAACACTAGGGTTTATTTCTCGAGGTATAGAATTGAAAAGTAGGGAAGTTATGCGAAACTTGTATCGAGCACACTTAGTTAGACCACACTTGGAGTACTGCGTACAGTTCTGGTCGCCATATTATAAAAAGGATATAGAGGCACTGAAGAGGGTGCAGAGAAGATTTACAAGGGTGATGCCAGAAATGCGAGGGTATACATATCAGGAAAGGATGAACAGGCTGGGTCTCTTTTCTCTTAGAAAAAGAAGGCTGAGGGGTGACCTAATAGAGGTCTTAAAAATTATGAAAGGTTTGGATAGAATGGATACAGAGAGAATATTTCCACTTATGGGGAAGAGCATAACCAGAGGCCATCAATATAAAATAGTCACCAAGAGATCCAATAGGGAATTCAGAAGAAATTTCTTTACCCAGAGAGTGGTGAGAATGTGGAACTCGCTGACACAGGGAGTGGTTGAAGCAAATAGTATAGATGCATTTCAGGGGAGGCTAGACAAGCATATGAGGGAGAAGGGAATAGAGGATTATGCTGATAGAGTTAGATGAGGAAAGATGGGAGGAGGCTCGAGTGGAGCATAAACACTGGCATGGACTGGTTGGGCCGAATGGGCTGTTTCTGTGCTGTATGTCCTGTGTAATTCACTGTCAGAGTTAGAGATAGAAGCAGAGACCATGGCCAGGAAATTCCTCGGAACGGATCCTGTTCCGACAACGTAGCAAGAAGTGTGACCCATATCACTATTTAACTATGTATTTAATTCATTATTTAATATTCAAAGAATAGGGAGTCAGAGAGGAAATTTTCCAGATTATTTTCATTTTTGTTCCAGGGTGTGGAGCCAAGACACTTTAAGGTGGAGCAGAGAAGGACGGGGGGGGGGGGGGGGGGGGTGTTGGTTCACGGGGTAGAGGGAGTGGGGGTGGGGGGGGTTGGTTCTGGGGTTGGGGTTGGTTCAGGGGGTGGGGAGGTGGGAGGGGGTTGGTTTGGGGGGGGTGTTGGTTCGGGGGGGTGGGGGGGATTTGTTCGGGGCGGTTGTTTCGGGGTGGGTTGGTTTGGGGGGTGGAGGGGATGGGGGGGAGGTGGTTCGGGGGTGGGGGGGTTGGTTCGGGGGGGATGGGGGATGGGGGGGTTGGTTCGGGGGTTGGGGGGTGTTTCGGGGGTTGGGGGGTTGGCTCGGTGGGGTGGGGGGTGGGGGGGTTGGTTCGGGAGGTGGGGGGGTTGGTTCGGGGGGGTGGGGGGTGGTTCAGGAGGTGGCGGGGTTGGTTCGGGGGGGGGGGTGGGTCGGTTGGTTCGGCGGGGGTTGGTTCGGGTGGGGTTTCGGAGGTGGGGGGGGGGGGGGTTGGGTCAAAGGAGGTGAGAGTTGGACAAGTTTCCATTGAGGGACATCCTTCACCTGCTCTCGGCTGGTGTATTACAACCATTCAGTTATTGGCCAGTAAGATTTAGCTAAGCTCAACCTACTTTGCAGACTTGAGGGAGCCTTCAGGAAAGGAGCCCTGTGTCCCAGGATCTCCTCGGGGATGACCTTAGCCCTCCACCTTTCACCCCTGACCCCTGCTCCCTGACCAGCCATGCCTTTGCTGCAGTGGCTGCTCCCAGGCCTGTTCCTGCTCCAATTCTTTTCCCTGCCCTAGTGCTTCTTATTTGGACCTTTCTCCACTCTTGCTGCTCTCTATTCTCCCTCTGTCCTTCCATCCTGCTGCTGCTGCTGTCCTTGCCCTCCTCCTGTCCCCATCGGTGTCTGTTGGTGGTCCTCCATTCTGCCACAGTATTCCACCTTGAATAAACCAGATCAATATTGCAGGAAATGTGATCATGTTTGTGACTGTTTCTGCTGCACGTTGACAATACCTGAACCAATTCCCGTGCCCCACCCCAGAATACTGTACCCCTTAACAGAGCCAACCCACACCCCACAATAATGTCCGCTGTAACAAGTGCCCCACCACCTCCCCGCCCCCACACCTGCCCTGGGCTCTGTTGTAATAGTCTCTGCTTCTTCACAGTACCATACGGCACAGGTCAGAGGTCAGTAACTGACAGCAAATCATCCTAATTCTGAGCGCTCTAAATAGCCCGGAAACGGACTTATTGTCAAAATAACATAATTTCTCCAGAACCACACGTAGAGAATTAGAGATCAGCATCAATTACAACCACAGCCCATAATTATCCATCCAAGTTTGAGGCAATTTCCTTTTTTAGAAAGGCCTGGCTGAGTGGGGAGTCAGTCTGTCTGAACCTGTGATGTTACCCTTCCTTCCACTGTCACTGGGAAGCTGCTGTGCTCAGAGTGGGTTAAGTGTCGAACTTTAGTTCAGTTGACTGACTCGTACAATTTGCTCAATACTTCATACAGAATGAATGAGTAGGCTGAGCGAAAGCATCCAGTGAGTATCAGAGCCATACGCACCATAGGAACAAAGGATCAGGAGGAGGCCATTCAACCCCTCGAGCCTGCTCGGCCAGTCTATCAGATCCTGGCTGATCAGCACCTCAACTCTGTTTGCCTGCCTTTGCTCCACGTCTCTTGTTACAATCACCCAACAAAAATCTATCAATCTCAATCTTGGATGCTCCAATGATCCCCCAGCATCCATAGCCTGATTGCAGTGTGGGCAGGCACAGCAGGATCGGCAAGGTTGGGGCGAAGGAGCGGCAAGAGTTCGTAGAGGGAAGTGACTGGGGCCCAGGAGAGACGTGAGTTTGGGGCTCAGAAGAGGCGAGGGCCAGGGGCAGCACAGGCCAGCCCACACCGCGATATGTGTGTGCAGCAGAGCTGGTCTCCAGTCGTCTTGGGTAACCCTTGCCACTGGACCAAGGCCTAGCTCTGTCAAGCCTGTGTGGTGGCTGGTGTGTAACGGCCACCACATGTTAAAAAAATCCACGCACAGGCATCTTCCACCCTTCAGGATGTAGTTCAGGACCTGGAATATTAGGTCCTTCATTAAAACACCTGTGAACTCATCCCTTTTTGACATGGAAGCAAGTCATCCTCGCTTCGAGGGACTGCCTATGATGATGATGACAATCCCTTTGGGGGAAAAGGAGGACATTGTTAAGAATAGAGAACAAAAAAATAACTTGAGGGGCAAGCGAAAGATCAGCAATGACAGATATAGATACACAGAGCTCCTGTACCTGCAGAAAAAGAAAGGCTCGCATTTATATAGTGCCTGTCACGACCTTAGAACTTCCCAAAGTGCTTTACACTTAATGAAGTGCTTTTGAAGTGTAGTCACTGCTGTAATGTACACTCTGTTCACAACATATTAAGATGGGATGCCACATGATTAACCAATCCACAAAATCTCCAATAAAAGACGGACATGGGTTTGTCTGCGAGTAAAATTAGCACAAAACTGAGAGCGCGATGCTGGGACAATGCCCACCCCCCACATAATATGCACCACAGCTCCAGCTCCCTCGATTGGCTCCGTTCCCTATTGCAGCACACAAGTGTACCTGGAGAAGGAAGTTCAAGGGAACAGGCATTCCAGCGTGGGACTGATCCAATACTTAGCTGCTGGCTTAGGCAGCAGAGGTCTGGGGGAAGGCCACCAAGGCACCCTTTTGCCAGTAGTTGGTACATGGCCCAGGGAGGCTAAACAGGAATGGAGAAACCATGGGCGGGTGATGGGGGGGGGACAGGGGGACGGGGGGTGGAGGGAGGTTTGGAGGCTGAACAAACCATGTGGGAACTGGGCAATCCATGGTGGGGGGGGGTCTGGGGAAACACGTGGGGTGGGGGGGGGAGCCATGAAGGGGGGATCCTGGGGAAACCAAAAGAACATAAGAAATAGGAGCAGGAGTAGGTCATTTGGTCCCTCGAGTCTGCTCCACCATTCAATAAGATCATGGCTGATCTGAAACCATGGATGGGGACGTCCGGGGAAACCATGGTGGGGGGGAGGATCTGGGGAACGATGGGGGGGTCTGGGGAATGATGCGGGGGTCTGGGGAAACTATGGAGGGGGTCTGGGGAAACCATGAGCGGGTTCTGGGGAAACAATGGCGGGGGAAGGGTCTGGGAACAATGGGGGGGGGGTCTGGGGAACGATGGGGGGGGGGACTCTGGGGAATGATGGGGGAGTCTAGGGAAACCATGGGGGCCAAGCTAAGAGGGTGAAGGAGACCATGGAAGGATTTTTAGCCTCAAAACTAAAAGATAGTGATCCTGTAACAGAATCAGACATCTCTCATTTATTTAACAGCATGTTTGAAGAGATCACTTTCCTTTTTAGTTATACCCACATCCTATTCTACTTTAATGGGAAAGGATTTCTATCGAGTGATTTATGTTTAATCAGTGGTCCTGGGACACAGATGGGCTATTTCCTTTCGCCCTCGATTCGCATTTTGTGTTTTGTTAGCTTTAAAGCCTTCACTGTGTGTGAGCTGTGTGGTAATGAGGATCTGTGTCAGTGATTTAGCATTACTCACCAGGCAGGCACTTGAATGGATTAGCAGAGCCGTGCCTGTGTTGCCAGCATTTTATTCCCTTTTCTAAAATCGCTATCTTGCTCATACGCTGTAAATCCAGTGAGAGCTGTATTGCTGCCTGATTTGCTGGAAGCTGTGTTTCAATTACTCAGCTTACAATGAGAATCTCTAGCCATAAGCTTCCTAAATGATCACAGTCTCAGAATAAGGGGTCCGCCATTTAGGACTGAGATGAGTAGAAATTCCTTCACTCAAAAGGTTGTGAAGCTTTGGAATTCTCTACCTCTGTGAAGGCTCAGTTGAATGCGAACGATAGATTTTTGGATACAGTATTAAGCGGATCAAGGGATATGGGTATAGTGCAGGAAAGTGGACTTAAGGTAGATCAGCCCTGACCTTATTGAATGGCGGAGCAGGCTCGAGGGGCCAAATGGCCTACTCCTGCTACTAATTCTTATGTTCTTATGTACATTTCTTGGATATTTAGGAATTAAGAGCTAGAAATTCATGGCCTTAGCGTCACTCCATAGCACCATTAAATGGCGCTAAAATGGCGGCTACCGCTCTTTCACCAGCTGCTGGCAGGTCCTGCACCAGCCGCCATTTTGGTCTCTACCTTTGAGCTGCCATCCCCAACAAAATGGCGGCGCTGTGACGTAAACCGGCGTGCATTGCCGACTTTACGTCACAAGCGCAAACTTCGACCCTCGCACTGAATTCAGCACTGGGTCCCAAGCACAACAGGTTAACTGGGTGTGGAAGCAGGGTGACAGTGGCGATGGCTGCACCTCTTAAAGGGACACACACATCATTCAGGTAAGTTTGGGTTTAAGCTTTTTTACTGGGCCTTTTTGATTTTATTGTCATGGTGGCTTGCTGCAATAGATGTGAAAAGTATATTAAGTATACCATCTGTTATTGACCATCACATCATCCTCTTGGCCGTGATGCTGAAATAAAAGCTGCCATAAAGCAAACTTTCCAATCCACCTATATACGTCTATCCATCCAATGTGATTCATCACCCGTATGCATTCCTTAGTGTCTGTCTTGTGTGTGCCTTTGCCTATCCTACTGATGTCACACAGTGCTACCCCAGTGGCTGCAGCATGGCTGGTGGAAGGCTGCTGACTTCCAGTGGGAGACACTGCAGATGTCCTTGCTGGTTGACCTTAAGGAGCTGGTGGCTGGGAGTGTCAAATCAATCATCTTTTGTTCTTCTTCACTCCCCTCTCCCTCTTCTTGGTCACCCACTGGCTGGGCAGGCTGTATTTCTTGGGTGTGTGAAATGAAAGCAAAGGGTGGAGTTGTGGCGAAGGTAGGACAGGAAAGCATGAGGCGCATGCCAGAAGAAGTATAATGTATGAGGGTACCAGCATCTTTTATCCTTTCAGCCCCGCCGCTGGCCAAGGGCACAGCCATGCCCCTGCCAAGGCTGGCCTACACTGTCTCCTCGAAGAGGGTGAGGTGAAGCTAGGAATGGGAGATGTGCCTTGTAATTGGTGCAGATTGATGGTAGGTGAGTGATTGGAGGTGGGGGTCGTACAGTGAGGCTTTTGACGATGCATTCACTGACGTTGAGCAGTGGTCTGAGGTCATGAAGCTTCTATTGGCACTGGAGTCAGGTGGTGGGGGTGACACTGCTGGCTGTGATAGCCTCAGTGAAGTACTGGAGAGCATTCTGCTCCCTGTGGGTGGAGGGCCATTCTTGCAGTGTTGACCCTCTGTACAAAGCTGGAGTGCTGTGTACGAGACCCCGGGAGCCCCTTCCCTGGCTTGCTGAGCTATTTGTGTAAGTGCTGAGGCATTTTTCCCATTTTTTGAGGTTACATAAACATAAGAAATAGGAGCAGGAGCAGGCCATACGGCCTCTCGAGCCTGCTCCGCCATTCAATAAGATCATGGCTGATCTGATCATGGACTCAGCTCCACTTCCCCACTCCCCATAACCCCTTATCCCCTTATCATTTAAGAAACTGTCTATTGCTCTCTTAAATTTATTCAATGTCCCAGTTTCCACAGCTCTCTGAGGCAGCGAATTCCACAGATTTACAACCCTGTGAGAGAAGAAATTTCTCCTCATCTCAGTTTTAAATGGGTGGCCCCTTATTCTAAGATCATGCCCTCTAGTTCTAGTCTCCCCTATCAGTGGAAACATCCTCTCTGCATCCACCTTGTCAAGCCCCCTCATAATCTTATACGTTTCAATAAGATCACCTCTCATTCTTCTGAATTCCAAGGAGTAGAGGCCCAACCTACTCAACCTTTCCTCATAAGTCAACCCTCTCATCCCCGGAATCAACCTAGTGAACCTTCTCTGAACTGCCTCCAAAGCAAGTATATCCTTTCATAAATATGGAAACCAAAACTGCACGCAGTATTCCAGGTGTGGCCTCACCAATACCCTGTATAGCTGTAGCAAGACTTCTATGCTTTTATACACCATCCCCTTTGCAATAAAGGCCAAGATTCCTCCATTGGCCTTCCTGATCACTTGCTGTACCTGCATACTATCCTTTTGTGTTTCATGCACAAGTACCCCCAGGTCCCACTGTACTGCAGCACTTTGCAATCTTTCGCCATTTAAATAATAACTTGCTCTTTGATTTTTTTCTGCCAAAGTGCATGACCTCACACTTTCCAACATTATACTCCATCTGCCAAATTTTTGCCCACTCACTTAGCCTGTCGATGTCCTTTTGCAGATTTTTTGTGCCCTCCTCACACATTGCTTTTCCTCCCATCTTTGTATCGTCAGCAAACTTGGCTACGTTACACTCAGTCCCTTCTTCCAAGTCATTAATATAGAATGTAAATAATTGGGGTCCAGCACTGATCCCTGTGGCACCTCACTGGTTACTGATTGCCAACCTGAGAATGAACCATTTATCCCGACTCTCTGTTTTCTGTTAGTTAGCCAATCCTCTATCCATGCTGATATATTACGCCCAACCCCGGTTAGGAAGGTAATTCAGCGTTGACAGCTGAATATTCACATTTGGAACTTCTTTTCAATGTTAAATATTTTTTTAAATGTAAGAAAGACTGAATTGATTCACTGCATTTTGTTTTGTATTACTTCAGTCTGCATGGTCCCTTTAATTCTCAGACCTCTTCATTACCCGCAATTCCTTGCAAGCTCCACAGCTTCGCCCACAGAGGCCATGGGAAGCTGCAACGCTGGACCCGGACAGACCTTAGTCCTGGATCCCTCCAGCAACGCCACCAAGAAGGTGTTGCATGGTAGGTAAGCACTGCCCTAACCTCTAGGCCTCCCAGACAAATTTTGCCCTATTAATGTTGCAACCATTTAACTCCAGTTGTCGGTGGGATCACTGTGGGATCAGGAGTAGGCCATCCAGCCTTTTGAACCTGTTCAACCATTCAATTAGATCATGGTTTGTGTTTGAAGACCAAGACCTGAAATCTGGCACCAAGCTTATGATCTAAAGAGCAGTAGTGATACCTGCCCTCCTATATGGCTCAGAAACGTGGATTATATACTGTAGGCACCTCAAAGCATTCGAGAAGTACTACTAATGCTGCCTCCGCAAGATCCTGCAAATCCCCTAGGAGGACAGACGCACCAACATCAGTGTCCTCGATCAGGCCAACATCCTCAGCATCGAATCACTGACCACACTCGACCAGCTCCGTTGGGCGGGCCACATTGTCCGCATGCCCGATACTAGACTCCCAAAGCAAGCGCTCTACTCGGAACTCCTACATGGCAAACGAGCCCCAGGTGGGTAGAGGAAATACTTCAAGGACACCCTCAAAAGCCTCCTTGTTAAAGTGTAACATCCCCATCGGCACCTGGGAATCCCTGGCCAAAGATCGTCCTAAGTGGAGGAAGAGCATCCGGGAGGGCACTGAGCACCTCGAGTCTCATCGCCAAGAATATGCAGAAACCAAGCGCAAGCAGCGGAAAGAACGTGTGGCAAACCAGTCCCACCCACCCTTTCCCTCAACGACTGTCTGTCCCACCTGTGACACGGCCTGTTGTTGTTGGAGGTGAGGGTGGAGGAGGCAGGGGAGAGGGGTTTAAGAAGACGGTTTGTAGTAGAGAAAAGAAGCTTGGAATACTGAGCAGTTTCGGCAGAGGAGATCAGGACCTGATAATGCTTTATGTGGTCTAGCCAGATCTGGCGAAGAATGGTTAAACAAGTTGCCTACCATATCTGTTCAAGTCTGCGCCCTGGGACTTGAGGGAGCGGAGATAAGGGCAGTACCAGGGGGAATGGCCAGGGTGAGAGAAAATAATTGTTTTAATGGGGACCAGGGCACCAAGGTGGAGGTGAAGGTGTGGTTGAGCAGATCAGTATCTGCAGAAATGTCGTGGTGAATGGAGGGTTTGTCCGACTGTGGCAACTACTGGGGAATCTCCTTGCTACAGCCACTGGGAAGGTTGTCGCGAGAGTTCTCCTCAACCGTCTTCTCCCTATGGCCGAGGAGCTCCTCCCGGAATCACAGTGCAGATTTCGTCCCCTACGGGGCACAACGGACATGATCTTTGCAGCACGACAACTGCAGGAAAAATGCAGGGAGCAGCGGCAGCCCTTATACATGGCCTTTTTTGACCTCGGGAATACAGCAGCTAATAAAATCCAGTGGCGAACCCTTATGAGGACTGCCTGCCAGACCTTCGAAGAAAGCCGATGTCAACGCCTGCGGGACACTAGAGATAGACGACATCAGCTGGCAGTACTGTCAGCATCAGGCACATCGAACTTCCCTTGTCCGATGTGCAAGAGACTATGTTCATCCAGAATTGGCCTGTACAGCCACTTGAAGACACATGCCATTGATGATTAGCACATCAACATCTTTGTTGGATACAACAGACTGCCAAGACTTTCGACCTTACAAAGGCCTTTGATATTGTTAACCGTGAGGATCTATGGAGTGTCCTCCTCCGTTTTGGATGCCCCCAAAGGTTTGTCAACATCTTTCGCTTGCTCCACGATGACATACAGGCCATGATCCTCACCAGTGGATCCATTAGAGACCCAATCCACATCCAGACTGGGGTCAAACAGGGCTGCGTCATCGCTTCAACCCTCTTCTCAATCTTTCTTGCTGCCATGCTCCGCCTCACAGTCAACAAACTACAGAACCAGTGGGAAGCTGTTTAACCTACGCCGCCTCCAAGCCAGGTCCAAGATTACCCCAACCTCTGTCATTGAGCTGCAATACGCGGACGATGCCTGCGTCTGCGCACATTCTGAGGCTGAACACCAGGATATATTCGATGTATTCACCAAGGCATATGAAAACATGGGCCTTATGCTTAACATCTGTAAGACAAAGGTCCTTCACCAGCCTATCCTCGCCGCACAGCTCTGCCCCCCAGTCATCAAGATTCACGGCGCAGCCCTCGACAATGTGGACCACTTCCCATACCTCGGGAGCTTCTTATCAACAAAGGCAAATATTGATGCGGAGATTCAACATCGCTTCAGTGCAGCTTTCGGCCATCTGAGGAAAAGAGTGTTCGAAGACCAGACCCTCAAATCTAACACCAAGCTCATGGTCTACAGGGCTGTAGTAATACCCGCCCTCCTGTATGGATCAGAGGCATGGACGATGTACAGAAGACACCTCAAGTCGTTGGAGATATGGCACCATTGATGTCTCCGCAAGATCCTGCAAATCCCCTGGGAGGACAGGCGCACCAACATCAGTGTCCTCGCCCAGGCTAACATCCCCAGCCTTGAAGCACTGACCACACTCGATCAGCTTCGCTGGGCAGGCCACATAGTTCGCATGCCAGACACGAGACTCCCTAAGCAATTGCTCTATGCAGAGCTCCTTCACGGCAAACGAGCCAAAGGTGGGCAGCGGAAACATTACAAGGATACCCACAAATCCTCCCTGGTGAAGTGCGACATCATCATTGACACCTGGGAGTCCCTGGCCGAAGACCCCCCTAGGTGGTGAAAGTGCATCCGGGAGGGCGTTGAGCTCTTTGAATCTCAACGCTGCGAGCATGAAGAGGTCAGGCGCAGGCAGCGGAAGGAGCGTGTGGTAAATCAGTCCCACCCTCCCGCTTCCCCCGACGAATGTCTGTCCCACCTGTGACAGGGTCTGTGGCTACCATATTGGATTGTTCAGCCACCAAAGAACTCACTTTAGGAGTGGAAGCAAGTCTTCCTCGATTCCGAGGGACTGCCTCTGATTATGAGCTGCAGAAATGTCGTGGTGAACGGAGGGCCAAAGGCTGGACAGTTGGGATTTTGAAAGTGCCGTTGTAAGTAAATTTAGATAGAATTTTTTCCTGGTGCAGACACAGAAGGAAGTAGGATTGGGTGGGAGAATGGGGTTGTGGTTGGAGAGCGATACAAGGAAGTTATCAGAGATGGCCTGATCTGTGATTGAAATGGTGGGAGTAGCGAGGCTGTGTGAGATGGCAAGCTCAAGGGGATGGCCGTGAATATGGATAGTGGAGTTTATATGGAGAGATTAAGAGAGGATAACAGGGCAATGAACTCAGAGAAGGGAGAGCATGATCAGTTGAGCTGGATGTTGAAATCACCGAGGGTGCAGAGGGAAGAAAGCAGGGAAGAAAATTGGCATGGTATTTGGGTGGGCGGATAGAGAACGAGGATTTTCAGTGAGAGGTGAGAGGGGTGGAACAAGGTGAGGTGCCCAAAGGAGGAGAAGGCACCAGAGGAATACAGTGACAGACCAAGGCGTGGTTTGGTGATGAGAGCCACACAACTCCGCCGCGGTGGTTTGGGCGGAGCCAGTGGTGGAAGGTACAGCCAGGTGGGGAAGGTGCCATCACCTCTCAGCCAGGTTTCCGTCAAGGCCATGATGTCAATTCAATCATCCACAATAAGCTCATAGATGGCAAGAGCCTTGTTCACAAGTGAATGGCCATTCTGGAGAGAGATGCGGGAGAGGAAGTGATAGCTGATCCAGTGACAGAGTCCACAGAGTTGGCATTGGGAGGGGTAAGTGGAACGAGAAGGAGGCAGGAAAGATTAGCCCCCAGCGGGTGCACTGGGCAGGAAGGTTGGCGAGAGAGTAGGCTGGGGCAGTTGGGGTTGCTGCTCATAAGGAGGCAGCGACGAATGCCTCGTTGGACCCTTCGGAGAGGCACAGGGAGAAACTGTAGGCTTATCTAAGAGAGAGTCAAGCCTGGGACAGCAGCAGGAGAGTAGGAAGGGTGAGAAGTGCTGAAGGGTTGGGGTAGGGATTTGCGAGGGCAGAGTATCTAAGAGGGGGGGTAATGAAAGGAGGCATGATGACAGGAGAGTGGGGTAGAGAAGGGGTAAAGTGAATTTTTATTTTTAATTGGAGAGCTCTGCGCTCCTCCAATTCTGGCCTCTCGTGCAGCCCCGCTTCCTTTGTCCCGCCATTCGCCTTCAGCTGCCTATGCCCTAAGCTCTGGAATTACCTCCCTCAACCTCTTCACCTCTCCACTGGATCGACTAGGCTTACATTCACTGGAATTTAGAAGAATGAGAGGGGATCTCATAGAAACATGTAAAATTCTGACGGGATTGGGCAGGTTAAATGCAGGAAGAATGTTCCCGATGTTGGGGAAGTCCAGAACCAGGGGTCACAGTCTAAGGATAAGGGGTAGACCATTTAAGACCGAGATGAGGAGAAACTTCTTCATGCAGAGAATTGTGAACCTGTGGAATTCTCTACCACAGAAAGTTGTTGAGGCCAGTTCATTAGATATATTCAAAAGGGACTTAGATGTGGCCCTTACGGCTAAAGGGATCAAGGGGTACAGAGAGAAAGCAGGAATGAGATACTGAAGTTGCATGATCAGCCATGATCATATTGAATGGTGGTGCAGGCTCAAAGGGCCGAATGGCCTGCTCCTGCACCTATTTTCTATGTTTCTACATTTCTGCCTCACGCTCTCTCCTCCTTTCAAACGCTCCTGAAAACCTACCTCTCTAACCAAGCTTTTGGTCACCTGTTCTAATGTCTCCTTACATGACTCAAAGTCAATTTTTGTTTTATTTATTCCTGTGAAACACCTTGGGATGTTTTACTACTTTAAAGACCCTTTATAAAAGCAAGTTGTTGTTGTAAAGCATTGTATCTAACCGTGCTGTAACATGGCCTGGCAATGCAGAGAGAACATTATTCTTAAATTAATTGGTGTTGTATCATGTGACTAGACCAAGGCTTATCCTGGTTTTTTAATAGATTTATTTATAGGGAACTAAACAGTATGTGACTTTATTTCCACAACAGAGAATTGAGCAACAACTTATGTAAACAGTCATCTGATACAAAATCTATTAAAGGGCAAATGGCAGTCAAATATTTAAGTACAGCTTATCATTTTACAAATTACCTTTCATTGGAATATTTTGATGGGATATTGTAGAAGGAGCTTTAATCTCTATCTAACCCCATGCTGTACCTGCCCTGGGAGTGTTTGATGGGACAGTGTAGAGGGAGCTTTACTCTGTATCTAACCCCATGCTGTACCTGCCCTGGGAGTGTTTGATGGGACAGTGTAGAGGGAGCTTTACTCTGTATCTAACCCCGTGCTGTACCTGCCCTGGGAGTGTTTGATGGGACAGTGTAGAGGGAGCTTTACTCTGTATCTGACCCCGTGCTGTACCTGTCCTGGGAGTGCTTGATGGGACAGTGTAGAGGGAGCTTTACTCTGTATCTAACCCCGCGCTGTACCTGTCCTGGGAGTGTTTGATGGGACAGTGTAGAGGGAGCTTTACTCTGTATCTAACCCTGTGCTGTACCTGCCCTAGGAGTGTTTGATGGGACAGTGTAAAGGGAGCTTTACTCTGTATCTAACCCGTGCTGTACCTGCCCTAGGAGTGTTTGATGGGACAGTGTAGAGGGAGCTTTACTCTGGATCTAACCCCGTGCTGTACCTGTCCTGGGAGTGTTTGATGCTGACACTGAGCACCAAAGGGAGAAATGTTATTCCCCAGCACTGCATTCCTCACCTTGGTGCAACGTTAGAAGCAGTGAAGTAGGACACACAGACTGTTTAGGATCGTTAAGTAAAGACAGCGAGCCGTACTGAAGCTGAGTGAATGCTGCCACCGGAACCATTCTTTTGATGGCGGCCATCTGAAGATTGCAAATGACATGTTTGCTGAAGCGTGAGATCCTGTGTAAGGGTGTCTCACAGACCAGCTGGGGGCCTTTTCTGCTTCCGATTGTCATGGTAATGAAAGGGAGTGTTTGCAGCAGCCCTTGCACAGCTCTGCAACAGGCCCCGAAATGCGACCTGAACAACAAGTTGGGTTTCTGC
The DNA here is from genome assembly GCF_044704955.1 of Pristiophorus japonicus. Lineage (NCBI taxonomy): Eukaryota > Metazoa > Chordata > Chondrichthyes > Pristiophoridae > Pristiophorus > Pristiophorus japonicus. The sequence continues at coordinate 57,601,810 of NC_091990.1, read as the reverse complement.
TAAACGTTGTTCCTTGGAGCGAGGAAAGCAGGTGATGCGGGGGGGCAGGGGGGGAGGTTCAGTCGCTAACGGTAATAACACATAGCTCAGTGAGAGATGTCGGGCCTAGTGCGCAAGGCTACTGAATGGCCTCCTACTCGAGTGAACAAGGCTTGCTCCCTGAGAGGAAGCATTTCGGCTGGGGCCGCATTGTGTGAGGACACAGGGACAGCAGCTGCCACTCTGCATATTCATCACAGGCACAGACATTGTTCAGTTGATAAGACCACATTGAAACACATCTCCATGCTGGAGAACTGCAGCACACAACCCAATCATCAGAAGAACATGCTCTATTTGCCTTAGGCCTCTGAACAATCAATTGAAATTTGCATTACAAACAGACTGAGATAATGACAACACACAAATGTTAAGTGGCGCTGTTTACTTCTCCCTTTCTTCTGCATTAGGTGCTATTTATTTCCCATTTATTGATTATTTTCTTCAGGCTGTTTTTAGGATCCACCCCTACCCCCACAATCAATGGGACAGAGGCAGCCAACTTTTTCCCAACTTCCCCATGCAGCGCTGTGATGGCCAATTGATAGAAAGAGCTTGCAATTCTATAGCGCCTTCCATGACCTCAGGATGCCCCAAAGTGTTTCACAGCCAATGAAGTACTTTTTAAAAGTGTTGTCTCTGATGCAATGTGGGAAACGCAGCAGCCAATGTGCGCACAGCAAGCTCCCACAAACAGCGATGTGATAATGACATCTGTTTTTCGTGGTGTTGGTTGAGGCAAAATATTGGCCAGGACGCTGAGGAGAACTCCCCTGCTCTTTTTCAAATAGGGCCATGGGATCGCGCCTTTCACGATGTGCCAAACCACTTCACAGCCAATAATGTACTTTTGATGAGGCCTCGGTTTAACGTCACATCCAAAAGACAGCACCACTGACGGTGCAGCGCTTCTTCTGTACGGCACTGGAGTGTCAGCCTGGATTTCTTGAGAAATGTACATGAAGGGCCAAAGCTCCTGGTGCAGGAGAGCCCCCCGGGACAAAATGAGAAGGAGCGAGGAGATTAAAGAGGAAATAGTAATTCAATGACACTGATTGGGTTTTCATAATCTACCTGCTGAAAGAGTGGGACAGACTCGAGCTGTGCTGTTGTTCCTTAGTGATTTCCCTTTCCCTGAGATGAAGCTCTCTGTCATTCCAAGGTCTTTCACCAGGGACTGGAATCAGTACTAAGGACGTTTATCCATAAAAAGTACAGGGGTTTGAATAATCTTGAGCTGGGATTTGCACCCAGACCCATAGAATGTACTTCCAGCACTGAATGGGAGTACAGCACTCCACCAATAGACCTACTGGGGTACTGAATTGGAATCCTACACTCGACAATTAGAGCTACGAGTGCACTCAATGGATGTCCAGCATCTCATCATAGGCAGTCCCTCAAAATCGAGGAAGACTTGCTTCCACTCTAAAAGTAACTGAACAGTCCAATACAGGAATTACAATCTCTGTCACAGGTGAGACAGACAGTCGTTGAAGGAAAGGGTGGGTGGGACAGTTTTGCCGCACGCTCTTTCCGCTGCCTGCGCTTGTTTTCTGCATGCTCTCGGCGATGAGACTCGAAGTGCTCAGCGCCCTCCCGGATGCTCTTCCTCCACTTAGGGTGGTCTTTAGCCAGGAACTCCCAGGTGTCGGTGGGGATATTGCACCTTATCAAGGAGGCTTTGATAAGGTGCAACGTTTCCTCTGCCTACCTTGGGCTCACTGGCTGTGCAGGAGTTCCGAGTAGAGCGCTTGCTTTAAAGGTTCTGGACCCTCTAACAGGGCATGCAACTTTCAGTGCCCCAGTAGCTCTACTGGTGGAGTGGTGGGTTCCTGTAGCTACTGTCCCACTGAATGGAGAGTCAATTCTCTTCTGCTCCAGCTGCCCAGGCCAGTACTTTTGAAATGCAGTCACTGTTGCAATGTAGGGAAAAGCAGCACCCGATTGTGCACAGCAAGCTCCCACCACCAGCAATGTGATAATGACCAGATAATCTGTTTTTTGGTGATGTTGGTTGAGGGATAAATATTGGCCAGGAAACCGGGGAGAACTCACCAGTTCTTCTTTGAATAAGTGCCATGGGATCTTTTACATCCAGCAGAGAGGGCAGACGGAGCCTTGGTTTAACAGCTCAACTGAAAGATGGCACCTCTGACAGTGCAGCACTCTCTCAGCACTGCACTGAGAGTGTCAGCCTGGAATCTGGGCTCAGATCTGCAGTGGGGCTCGAACAAACAACATTCTGATTCAAAGGCGAGGGTTCCACAGGATGAGCCAAGCTGGCACGTACTACGATTAATGTAATTCAACTTTAGTGGCTAAAAAAAACTGTATAGAGGAGATAGAAATATAGCCATGTTATTTCCAGAAATTCTCATCAATTTCTGAAGTGTCAGCCTGGGTTGTGTGCTTATGTGTTTGGAGTGTGGGTTGAACTCGTAGTCTACTGACCCAAAGGCTGTCGCTGAGCCAAGACTGGCACTTGCCGTGCCAAATGGCTCCATCGTCCAGGCACTGAAAGCAATTTATATTCATCCCACGCTGTCTGCTCTCAGGATTTCCATCGATCCCGATAACAAACGACTTGTCCACTGATCACTTCTATTTGGCTCCTGCAGATAACAGGGAGATTTACAGAGTGCAGTATGTACCCAGGCCCTACCTTACAAAACCTCCCTGATAAAGTGCAAAATCCCCACTGATACCTGGGAGTCCCTGGCCAAAGACCGCCCTAAGTGGAGGAAGTGCATCCGGGAGGGCGCTGAGCACCTCGAGTCTCATCGCCGAGAGCATGCAGAAATCAAGCGCAGGCAGCGGAAGGAGCGTGCGGCAAACCAGTCCCACCTTCCCTCTCCTTCAACCACTGTCTGCCCCACCTGTGGCAGGGACTGTGGCTCTCGTATTGGACTGTTCAGCCACCTGAGGACTCATGTTAAGAGTGGAAGCAAGTCTTCCTTGATTCTGAGGGACTGCCTAAGGTGATAACGACCTTACAAAGATTGGAATGCTTGCGGGGAGCAGAGGCAGAGAGTATGTTGGCTGTGGCAGGTGGTGCAAGTGCTGCCGAGTCACAGCCAATCAGGACCCCCGAAGGGTCTGGGGACAAAGGGCATCAGGGGTCAAGAGAGCCGAGTGTTACTGTGTGGAATTTATTAATGGCAGATGCTCTTTACAAACCTGGGCAGCTCGGAGACAATTGAAAGCAGCAGCCCAGAGCATGACGGACGGTAACAGGATCTACAAAGGCCTGAAGTGCCCTCCCAGTTGATTCATTTCACCTCTTCCTTCCAGTGAAGCATGTTTTCCTCTCTTCCAAGTATTGTTGAAAACTCAGTTTAAATGTCATTAATTGTCCATGTGTTGTTTTCTGTTGTGGATCCTCTCCACAATCCCATACACCAGACACCTCTGTCCCCTTTAAAAGGTAAGCACGGTAAGAGTATGCTATTAAAGATAGAAAGAAAGAAGAAAAAAAGACTTGGATTTATATAGCGCCTTTCACGGCCACCAGACGTCTCAAAGCGCTTTGCAGCCAATTAAGTACTTTTGGAATGTAGTCACTGTTGTAAGGTGGGAAACGCGGCAGCCAACTTGGGGATGTTTTACAGTGCCTCTCTATTACTGAGCCTTCATTTACACACTGTCGCTTGTATTTTGTATCAGTGATACACACAAAAGGAGCTGCTTTGTTATATAAAGTAAAAGAAATAAAGACTTTATAAAGCACTTTTCAGGGTATCAGGATGTTTCAACGCGCTTTACAGCCAATGAAGTACTTTTTGAAGTGTTTGGAACTGTTGTAATAAAGAAAACAGAAAGATTTGGATTTATATAGCGTCTTTCACGACCACTGGACGGTAGGAAACACAGCAGCCAATTTGCGCACAGCAAGGTCCCACAAACAGCAATGAGACTCTGTCCAGATAATGTGCTGTTAGGTATTGGTTGAGGGATAACTATTGCCCAGGACACCGAGGAGAATTCGCCTGCTCTTCTTCAGACTGCTGCTGTGGGATCTTTTACGTCCACCTGAGAGAGCAGACGGGGCCTCGGTTTAATGCCTCGTCTGAAATATGGCACCTCTGGCAGTGCAGCACTCCCTCAGTACTGCACTGAAATGTCAGCCTGGATTTTAATTGAGGTTTGTTAAGAACATAGAACATAAGAACATAACATTATTATAATTTATTTACGTATAATAAATAGAGAAAACTGAGTTGCGATTGACAATGTGCAACCCAGGCATACAACCCTTTCTCACCCGATGCCCACAGGCACATTATCCACCAGGATTTACTGTGTAACAGTGGGATGCAGAAACCATCTCCCTATCCAAGCAACACTGCTGCCTAGCAACTGAGATCAGTTAACTCCGCACAGACTGGGGACTGAACCCCAAGTCTAGCCTGATGCACTGCATGTATTCATGAAGCCAGTGAGGAAGGGGCGAGGGGTGCGGCTATTACATGAAAGAAAGTACTTGCATTTAAATAGCATATTTCACCAGCTCAAGACATCCCAAAGCACTTCACAGCCAATTAATGACTTTTGAAGTGTGCTCGCTGATGTAATACAGAAATCAGTTTGGTCCCACGAACAGCAGCAATTGAGATAAATGACCAGTTAATCTGTTGCTATGATGTTAGTTGAGGGATACATATTGGCCAGGACACTGGCAGCACTCTCTAATCACTGAATCGTGCCATCGGATCTTTTATATCCACCTGAGAGAGCAGACAGGGCCTTGGTTTAACATCCTAAAGGTGGCACCTCCGACAGTGCAGCGCTCCCTCACCACTGCAGTTCATGTCACCGGAGTGGGGTCTGTGCCTACGACCTTCTGACTCAGAGGCGATAGTGCTACCCTTCAGCCAACGCTGACACCCGCAGTACCTTGGCCCAAAGCAGAACTCAAACTTTAATTGTAATATAGGAACAGGAGTAGGCCATTCAGCCCCGCGAGCCTGTTCCCCCGCGGCTGATCTGTGCCTAAACTCCATTTACCCGCCTTGGTTCCGTAACCCTTAATATCCTTGCCTAACAAAAATCGATCAACATCGCTGACTGGGTCCGTGAGGTCAGAGTTATTCTGGATATAGCTCATCTCTCAATAATATCCATTATTACTCAAATATATGCAATGTAGCTAGGTGTTAGATTTTTGCACCTGCAATTATTTTTTTAATATCATAAAACCAAGGTTGAAAACAGATGATACTCGACCAGCAACTCAGCAAGTAAACCGAGTGAAACATTACTGGTTTCTATCAGCATGCTGCACGTGATTCAGCTTCCATCTGCTTTCACTTACCCCTGCAGCCACTAAATTTGTCAGCAGCCGCACGAAGATCTCGTTTGTCCTATTGGATGGTTTAGATTTGCATATCCAATCAAAGAATCAATTGGCCGATTGTCCCTCTTGCACCTAAAAATGTCACCCACAACGCCAGAGAATAGAGGAGACAGGACCGAGGTGTGACCGGGTTTACCATCCTTTAAATTTAGGGACACCACTTACATTGTCCACCTATATTCGGCAAATGGGGCTAGCCATCGGCCATTTTCACAGCAACCAATTACAATGGTGTTGATTATACATTGAGCAACCTGGCAGTTTTTGCACCTGGTTAAAGTGGGATTGAGTACTGCTGACTATGCACCTGAGGAGCACAGCGTCTCAGTACTGCAGTATGCCGCTGTTTGTATCCGGCAGCGTGGTGAAATAAGAAAGACTTGCATTTATATAGCATCTTTCACGACCACCGGGCGTCTCAAAGCGCTTTACAGCCAATGAAGTACTTTTGGAGTGTAGTCACTGTTGTAATGTAAGAAACGCAACAGCCAATTTGTGCACAGCAAGCTCCCACAAACAGCAATGTGATAATGACCAGATAATCTGTTTTTGTTATGTTGACTGAGGGCAAATATTGTCCAAGACACCAGGGATAACTCCCTTACTCCTCTTCAAAATAGTGCCATGGGATCTTTTACATCCATCTGAGAAAGCAGATGGGGCTTCGGTTTAACATCATCCAAAAGACAGCACTTCCCTTCCTCAGCACTGCAGTATCAGCCTAAATTCACATGCTCAAGTTCCTGGAGTGGGGCTTGAGCCCACAACCTTCTGACACAGAGGCGAGTGTGCTACCCACTGAGCCAGCACTGACACAAAGTGAGTGAGTGACGGATTACATGCATTTACCATCCATCACTCGGGTTGCAAGACTCCGTTGTCTTCCAGAGTACTGTGTTCCTCTCCTCTGCAGGATGTTGATGACGAAAGAGCCAAAGGGACACGAGGAAAAAAGATTAGTCAGCGAGTTATGATCTGGAATGTGTTGCCTGAAAGGGCGGTGGGGCAGATTCAATAGTAACTTTCAAAAGGGAACTGGATAAATACTTGAAGGGGAAAGATTTGGTCTATGGGGAAAGAGCAGAGGAGTGGGATTGATTGGATAGCTCTTTCAAAGAGCCAACGCAGATGCGATGGGCCGAATGGCTTCCTTCTGTGCTGTATCAGTCTATGATTCTATGACTCCTACATTAACAAGTTAGAGCTGCAAGTCAAACCAGCTCCTGCCACCGTTTTTATTTGACACTTTGATTCTTTTACTGCTTATAGTCATCATCGGCAGTCCCTCGGCATCGAGGAAGACTTGCTTTCACTCTAAAAATGGGTGACTGAACAGTCCAATACAGGAATTACAGTCTCTGTCACAGGTGGGACAGACAGTCGAAGGAAAGTGTGGGTGGGACTGGTTTGCCGCACGCTCTTTCCGCTGCCTGCGCTTGATTTCTGAATGCTCTCAGCGGCGAGACTCGAGGTGCTCAGCGCCCTCCCGGATGCACTTCCTCCACTTAGGGCGGCCTTTGGCCAGGGACTCCCAGGTGTCAGTGGGGATGGTGCACTTTATCAAGGAGGCTTTGAGGGTGTCCTTGAAACCTTTCCTCTGCCCACCTGGGGCTCACTTGCCGTGTAAGAGTTTCAAGTAGAGCGCTTGCTTTGCAAGTGTTGTGTCAGGCATGCGAACAATGTGGCCCGTCCAGCGGAGATGGTCGAGTGTGGTCAGTGCCTCGATGCTGGGGATGTTGGCCTGATCGTGGACGCTAACGTTGGTGTGTCTGTCCTCCCAGGGGATTTGCAGTATCTTGCAGAGACATCGTTGGTGGCATTTCTCCAGCGATTTTTATGGCTCAGAGATGTGGACCATATATAGCTTATAGTAGGCAAATTGCATTAACACCAAAGCACTCGTTATAAGCAGTGGGAACTATACACAGAACACACAAAGGTATTCGGCCCATCAGGCCCACTCCGTTCTATCGGGACACTGTTCCAGCAACGTTGCATCTGTTTCCATGTAAATCACCGGTGACAATCTTTTTCAGATTCTAAGCTTATTAAAACTGAGTTGTACAGTAGTTTCAAGTCTTGAACATCCAGCTCTGATTTAATTACAGAATACATGTCGCTCGCTTGCTTTTTTCTCAATCTTAAAGCCGTTGTCTCCTGGCTGGGGCACTGTTCGAGAGCGTTGGCCACACACTGGAACCACTCTAGGCAATTAGCCACTATTCACGTACCAGCTGTGATGGTGAGGGTTGACAAGCTATTCCACCACCGGGAGCATCGTAGCCAAGCAGGACCTTGTCCTCAACCGAGGTTCATATATATACACGTCTTGCAGGGGTTGCTGGAGTTGAAACCTGGGCTTGTGTTTCTCCCCCCTCCCCCCAAATCCAACGGCATTCCAGCCAATCCTAATGTTGTCCGGACTTAAGATCAGCTAACGCAAAAATCAAAAATAAAGGCATGCATTTATAAAGCACCTTTCACGACCACCGGACGTCTCAAAGCGCTTTACAGCCAATGAAGTACTTTTGAAGTGTAGTCACTGTTGTAATGTGGGAAATGCGGCAGCCAATTTGAGCACAGCAAGCTCCCACAAACAGTATCGTGACAATGACCAGATAAATCTGTTTTTTGATTATGTTGGTTGAGGGATAAATATCGGCCAGGGCACCAGGGGATAACTCCTCTGCTCTTCTTCGAAATGGTGCCATGGGATCTTTTACGTCCACCTGAGCGTGTAGCACAACCTGGGAATCAAACCTTCCTGCTCTGTATGGCTCAGTGCCTTGCTGATCTACCCAGATGACTCCACTCCATCTCCACAGGCTCCTCATGATGCTGGGCCTGCTCAATGCACGTTGCGGCACTGAGCCGCACTGATCTAGAGAGTTCCAGGATTGATCCCATGCCTGTGCTGAGCTTGCTGGTCCCGACTGAAGCTACAACACAGAGCACTGTAAGTGTCTCAGAGTTTGTGAGCTAGGCAGGAGAAAACATTGCCACGGTTCCTGCTCCCGACAGAGGGCCAGTGACTCTCTCCCTCTCGTTCTGCAAAGTCAACATGTCATCCATCATAGGCAATCATTCGGAATTGAGGAAGACTTGCTTCCACTCTAAAAGTGAGTTCTCAAGTGACTGTACAGTCCAATATGGGAATTACAGTCTCTGTCACAGGTGGGACAGACAGCGGTTGGAGGAAAGGGTGGGTGGGGAGTCTGGTTTTCCGCACGCTCCTTCCGCTGCGCTTGATTTCTGCATGCCCTCGGCGATGAGACTCGAGGTGCTCAGCGCCCTCCCGGATGCTCTTCCTCCACTTACGGCGGTCTTCGGCCAGGGACTCCCAATTGTCGGTGGGGATGTTGCACTTTATCAAGGAGGCTTTGAGGGTGTCCTTGAAATGTTTCATCTGCCCACCTGGGGCTCGCTTGCCATATAGGTGTTCCGAGTAGAGCGCTTGCTTTGGGATTCTTGCGTCGGGCATGCGAACAATGTGGCTCGCCTAATGGAGCTGGTCGAGTGTGGTCAGCGCTGCGATGCTGGGGATGTTGGCCTGATCAAGAACACTGATGTTGGTGCATCTGTCCTCCCAGGGGATTTGCAGGATCTTGCGGAGACATCGTTGGTGGTATTTCTCCAGCGATTTGAGGTGTCCACTGTATATGGTCCACATCTCTGAGCCATACAGGAGGGTGGGTATCACTAAAGCCCTGTAGACCATAAGCTTGGTGCCAGATTTGAGAGCCTGATCTTCAAACACTCTCTTCCTCAGGCGGCCAAAGGCTGCACTGGCGCACTGGAGGCGATGTTGAACCCCGTCGCCGATATCTGCCCTTGCTGATAATAAGCTCCCGAGGTATGGAAAGTAGTCCTCCTGGCTAGATCCAAGACCGTCCCATCCTCTGTCGTCGAACTACAGTACGCGGCAACACTTGCGTCTGCGCACGTTCAGAGGCTGAACTCCAAGTCATCGTCAACATCTTCACCGAGGCGTACGAAAGCATGGGCCTTACACTAAACATCCGTAAGACAAAGGTCTCCACCAATCTGACCCCGCCACACAGCACTGCCCCCCGGTCATCAAAATCCACGGCGCGGCCCTGGACAATGTGGATCACTCTCCATAACTCAACGTGTACCCTGTGATCGCAACAGGGTACTGAAGTGTAATAATGCAGGGAGCGTGGGTTCAAATGGCCACCGCGGCCCTTTGAGAACTTGAATTCAGTTCTTTAAAATTCTGCAAGTAACAATCTGGTATCAGCAAAGTGTGCACGATGCTGTTGGATTGTCGTAAAAACCCAGCTGCTTCAACCCAAAGGAAACCTGCCGTCCTTAAGCAGCCTGGTCTGTACGTGACACCAGTCCCATAGCAATGTGGTTGACTCTTAATTGTTCTCTGAAGTGTCCGAGCAAGCCTCTCCGTTGTATTAAACCGCTACAACAGAAGCAGGCCCACCCTCCCAGTAATGCTCACATCCCGAGAATTCTTTTTTAAGAATAACCTCCCCCCCCCATGGTTGAATAGTAAGCGGACACTTGCTATTTGAGCTCACAGATGGGGGAATGTATGGGAAGGCCATCAGCACCCATGGACCCAGAGCACAGCATGAGGGAGAGAAGAGAAAATTGAAAAAGATTGTACGGACGGTCCCACAGGCAATGTCAGGGGTTAAATATCAAACCAAGCAGCTTAACTCACAGTACCAACTTGCAGAATCACTTGTACAAGGACGAGGGAGCAACGTAATTAGCCAGTAAATTCAGAATGTCGCTGCCACTGTGATTCATATGAAAGGAAATAGTCAGGTGGCTTTGCTCGAAAGATTTGAAGCAATAATTAATCAACTAACCGTTGCATTTCAAAGGAGCCCATCTATAACTGTCATTGGTTTCACAAGACTATCTGACCCTGCCCCCTCCCCCTCTCTTCACACAGACGGACTGGAAAAATAATGACAACGGATCAGAAAGATATGCTTTCTCTGTAATTAAATATCTCAAACTTGTGTTCAAATCCGTTCATGGCCTCACCCCTCCCTATCTCTGTAACCTCATTCAGGCCGACAGCCCTCCGAGATCGCTGCTTTCCTCCAACACTGGCCTCTTGTGCGCCCACCACTTCCATTGGCGGCTCTACATTGGCGGCCATGCCTTCAGCTGCCTCGGCGCTAAGCACTGGAACTCCCTCCCTATACCTCGCTGCTTCTCTCCCTCTCTCTTCTCCTTTAAAATGCTCCTTGAAAGCTACCTTTTTTGATCAAGCTTTTGGCCACTTGTCTGAACGTCCCCTTTATTGGCTCAGTGTCAAATTCTGTCTGGTGACATGCCTGTGACGTGCCTTGGGACTTTTTACTACATTAAAGGCGCTCTATAAATGCAAGTTGTCGTTCACTGTTCTTTGTTGTATACATTGGGTCTGTTGGCCATGTCGAACTGGGCATCAGTTTTCTTCTTTCTCATTGGTCGGGAATTTACTCGGAGGTGCTCCTGTTCTACCACTGTAACTTCACCGGGAACTTCCAATGGAGCAGAATAAGCACAGAAGAAATTCACGGTGCGCCCGTTTAAATCACCGTTTTACCCCTTTCCGATTGGCACTTTTCCAATTTTGTTATTCACCAAAACCTTTCTTCTCCCATTTCAATATTGTTCGCGATTAACTCAACCCCACTACAACTTTGTTTTACTGTGGCTTAAAGCTGGGCCTGCTGCTATCCCAGCCTCGGCACAGGCCTGTGGTGTGTTCATGGACCCAGGCTGTGCTGCGGCAGACATGGTGCGAGCTTTAAGCAGGTATGTGTGCTCACTCACCATCTGGATGAGCAAACCAGCTGTTTCCTGGAACGTTGAGCATTCTGCTGCTTGGCTCTACTTATTAGAAGCCGCAGGAAGGGTGCTTGGGAAATCAGTGGGGGTGCCAGCCTGGCTGGTGAGTGAGCCTGTGCACTCACGTCAACCTGCTGCTCTATGGTAGAGAAACACTGGGAGCTTGCTAAGGATGGCCCACAGTTTGTTAACCTTCCCATATCCCTTCTAGATCAAATATTCTGGCATTTGTAACAGTGAATTCCGACCAGTGAAGGAAAGAAAGATTTTCATTTATAGAGCGCCTTTCATGATCGGAGGATGTCCCAAGGAGGTTTACAGCCAATGAACATAAGTATTAGAAGCAGGAGCAGACCATAGGGCCCTTCGAGCCTGCCCCACCATTCAATAAGATCATGGCTGATTTTCGACCTGAACTCCACTTCCCTGCCCTGATCCCCATATCCCATGATTCCTCTTGGGTCAAAAAATCTATCTCAGCTTTGAATATACTCAACGACTCATCAGGGGTAGAGAATTCCAAAGGTTCACAACCCTCTGAGTGAAGAAAATCCTCCTCATCCCTGTCTTAACTGGCCAGCCCCTTATCCTGGGACTGTGGTTAAGTGAGCGAGCAATAAGGCGGCAGATGGAATATAATGTGGGGAAATGTGAGGTTATTCACTTTGGTAGGAAGAATAGAAAAACAGAATCTTTTTAAAATATTCTACTCTTCAACCAGAGGAAACAACCTCTCAGCATCTACCCCCTCAGAATCTGATATGTTTCAATGAGATTAACTCTCATTCTTCTAAACTCCAGAGAGTATAGGCCCAACCTACTTAACCTCTCCTTAGAGGCTAAGCCTCTCATCCCAGGGATCAAAAAAGTGAACCTTCGTTGCACCGCCTCGAAAGCATGTATGTCCTTTCTCAGGTAAGGAGATCACAAACGTGCACAGTACTCCAGGTGTGGCCTCTCCAAAGGCCTGTACAATTGTACTTAGATGTCCTTACTCTTGTATACCAACCCCCTTGCAATAAAGGCCAACACGCCATTTGCCTTCCTGGTTGCTGTGCCTGCATGCTCACTCTTTGTGTTTCCAGTACGAGGACACCTAAATCTCTCTGACCACCAACACTTAATAGTTTCTCACCATTTAAAAAATATTCTGTTTTTCTATTCTTCCTACAAAAGTGAATAACTTCACATTTCCCCACTGCCACCTTACTGCCCACTCACTTAACCTGTCCATGTCCCTTTGTAGGCTCTTTGGGGGAGAAATTGCGGGAGCGCCAAAAGTATTTGCGGGCGCTCCGCGAGGGATTCCGAGGCGAACTTCTAGTTTAACGCTCCAAGAAGGAAGTGGAGCGCTAAATCAAGTGCTACCTCTTCCCTTGGAGTACTAAAGCCGGCAAGAGGGCCGATAGTGGTGTAGCGCTGCCTAATGTCGAGGAACAGAATCTCCTTCCCTCCCTTACGATGACCCTCATTGCCGACAGAATGCCACGATCCACGACAATCAGCCCCAAGCACTCTAACCGTGCGCAGGGCTGATCAATTGCTGCACATTAAGATGTTCAAAACACAATCGAAGGGTTAAAAAAACGTTTTTTATGGACACAAGCGGCCTTCCCTTTGATTACCGCTCTCTAAGAGGCCGGTCTCCCTCCCAACGCCTCCTGCAGCTGCCGGTGTTGACGCCCGGCGATGCTGCAGGGGGTGGAACCGAAGTTCAGGTCTAGGGCGCTACCGGGCGATGCGTAGCACGATGACCTCACGCTCTCCAGGCGCAGGAGATCGCGGCACTAGGGGTTACCGCCACCACAAACCTCGACAGGAATTTTGCGGGTGTTGGCACTCGCGCCGTGCCCGTTGGCAAAGCCAGTAGCGCCCCGTTGTCGCTCCCTGGAGACACTAACGGGAAGCGCAAGGGTGGTGAATTTCTAGCCCTTTGTGTTTTCCTCACAGCTTACTGTCCCACCTAGCTTTGTATCATCAGCAAACTTGGATACATCACACTCGGTCCCTTCATCTAAGTCATTAATATAGATTGTAAATAGCTGAGGCCCCAGCACTGATCCCTGCGGCACCCACTGCTTATAGCCTGATAACCGGAAAATGACCCATTTATCCCTACTCTCTGCTTTCTGTCTGTTAACCAATACATTACCCCCAACCCCATGAGCCTTTATCTTGCGTAGCAACCTTTTACGTGGCACTTTATCAAATGGCTTTTGGAAATCTAAATATACTACATCCACTGGTTCCCCTTTAACTACCCAACTAGTTACATCCTCAAAAACGGCAATAAATTTGTTAAACATGATTTCCCTTTCAAAAAACCATTTTGACTCTGCCAAATTTGGTTATGATTTTCTAAGTGCCCTGAAGTACTTTTTGAAGTGTAGACACTGTTGTAATGTAGGAAACGTGGCAGCCAACCTGTGCACAGCAAGCTCCCACATACAGCAATGAGATAATGACCAGATAATTTGTTTTAGTTGTGTTGGTTGAGGGATAAATATTGGTAAGGGCAGCAGGAAATCTCCCCTGCTCATCCACAAATAGTACCAGGGGATAATTTATATTCACCTTGGGTTAAAGTCTCGTCCAGAAGATGGCACCTCCAGCAGTGCAGCACACACCCAGTCCAAACTTCTGACTCGAGGGCAGAGCGAAACAGCTGAGCCATGGCACACTGTGTCTCACGTTATATTACACTAATCTGGAACACTGCGGGGGAGAAATTCGATATCGTCAGGCGCTGAGGTCTCGCCCCTCTTGAGAAATTCGGATTACCTACCCCGGAAGGAAGTTGAGCGCTTAATCAAGTGCTCCACTTCCTTCCTGGGGCGGTAACAGGGCAAGCCCCTCAGCAGCACTGCACACTCAGCCGCGCAGTGCTGCCGTATCCCTCAGTTAAAGGGGAGGGCCCCGCGGCTGACTCTGCAGAAAGAAAAGGGTCCTACCTCGACCGCTGGTAGCGGGGGTGTCGCACTGAGCGATTGCGGACAGGACCCCGTGAAGAAACTGGATCAGGAGCGGCAACAAAAAGGTACGTTTTCTTCACTCGGCCACCTCGCCTTTAATTTTTGCCCCAGTAGCAGCCGTCCGTGCGACCTGCCTCCCCTGCAGCTGTCGCTGATATCGCCCGGTGCTGCAGCAGGTAGTGAGAATTTCGGGGCCGAGGTGATGCGCACGCGATGACGTCATGATCTCTGGGTGCAGGACCGACACCGCTAAACCCTTGCCCAATATGGCGCGAGTCGTTAGCAGCATTTCACCCGGGCATTAACTCGTTTGCACCCCCGGGGCTTTAATGGGAAATGTAAATGCAATTTCTCCCCCTGTACCTCCATCCTGAACACTGTGTCACTGTATATCACACTGATCTGGAACACTGTGTCACTGTATATCATACTGATCTGGAACACTGTGTTACTGTATATCATACTGATCTGGAACACTGTGTCACTTTATATCACACTGATCTGGAACACTGTGTCTCACTGTATATCACACTGATCTGGAACACTGTGTCTCACTGTATATCACACTGATCAGGAACACTGTGTTACTGTATATCACACTGATCTGGAACACTGTCACTGTATATCACACTGATCTGGAACACTGTGTCTCACTGTATATCACACTGATCAGGAACATCATCATCATAGGTTGTCCCTCAAAAATCGAGGAGGACTTAATTCCATTCTAAAAGTGAGTTCTCAAGTGACTGAACAGTCCAATACGGGAATTACAGTCTCTGTCACAGGTGGGGCAGACAGTGGTTGAAGGAAAGGGTGGGTGGGGAGTCTGGTTTGCCGCACGCTCCTTCCGCTGCCTGCGTTTGGTTTCTACATGTTCTTGGCGACGAAACTCAAGGTGCTCAGTGCACTCGCGGATGCTCTTCCTCAACTTAAGAGTGGTTTTGGGCCAGGGATTCCCTATGTCGATGGGGATGTTGCATTTGGAGCTGGTTGAGAGTGGTCAGTGATTTAATGCTGGGGATGTTGGCCTGATCGAGAACCATTAATTTGCGAGATGGCGGACGGGATGGCAGCTCCCTAGGAAGGTCTCCCTGAACAAATTTCCCTCTGGCCATCTGCTGCCGTCCTTCTCTCTTCTCTCCCCCAATCTCTCCCGCCCCACCCCACTGTTTAAGCCCTCCCTGGTCCTAATAGTGGATGCATTTTCCCCCACTAAAGTATCTTCCTTACCCCTAAAACCTGTGCTGCAAGGGCAGCTACCTGGGCCCACTGCCCATCCCCCAACCATGCCTGCTCCCCTCCATCACTGAACACCTGGACCTTCCTGCTTCCAAGCCTTTCGCTCCCCACTGACCGCGGCCGACTCAGCTGCTTCACCCGATCCTCAATGGCGGAGACTCCGACCAGCTCCACCCACAGGTTTGGGCCCTACCTTTTCTCTCCGCCCTCATGTTTGGGCCTCCATCCCTCCGGCAACGTTCAGGCATTCATCCCTCCGGCAACGTTCGAGCCTCTACTGGCCACTGTTCCCACTCAATCACGGAGCCCCTGTCGAGCATGTGGTGTGCACAATGGCTGTGGCCACTCTGACCTTTCCTCCTTCCACGAAGTGATCTGGAACACTGTCTCACTGTATATCACACTGATCTGGAACACTGTGTCTCATTCTATATCATCATCATCATCATCATAGGCAGTCCCTCGGAATCGAGGAAGACTTGCTTCCACTCTTCAACTGAGTCCTTAGGTGGCTGAACAGTCCAATACGAGAGCCACAGTCTCTGTCAAAGGTGGGGCAGATAGTCGTTGAGGAAAGGGGTGCGTGGGACTGGTTTGCCGAACGCTCTTTCCGCTACTTGCGCTTGGTTTCTGCATGCTCTCAGCGATGAGACTTGAGGTGCTCAGTGCCCTCCCGGATGCACTTCCTCCACTTAGGGTGGCCTCTGGCCAGGGACTCCCAGGTGTCGGTGGGGATGTTGCACTTTATCAGGGAGGCTTTGAGTGTGTCCTTGTAATGTTTCCTCTGCCCACCTTTGGCTCACTTGCCGTGAAGGAGTTCCGAGTAGAGCACTTGCTTTGGGAGTCTCGTGTCTGGCATGTGGACAATGTGGCTTGCCCAGCGAAACTGATCGAGTGTGGTCAGTGCTTCAATGCTGGGGATGTTGGCCTGAATGAGGACGCTGATGTTGGTGCACCTGTCCTCCCAGTGGATTTGTAGGATCTTGCGGAGACATCGTTGGTGGTATTTCTCCAGCGACTTGCGATGTCTACTGTACATGGTCCATGTCTCTGAGCCATACAGGAGAGCGGGTATTACTACAGCCCTGTAGACCATGAGCTTGGTGGTAGATTTGAGGGCCTGGTCTTCAGGCGGCCGAAGGCTGCGCACTGGAGGCGTGTTGAATCTCGTCATCAATGTCTGCTCTTGTTGATAAGAGGCTCCCGAGGTATGGGAAATGGTCCACGTTGTCCAGGGCCGTGGATCTTGATGACTGGGGGGCAATGCTGTGCAGCGAGGACAGGTTGGTGGAGAACCTTTGTCTTGCGAAACACTATCTCACTGTATATCACACTGATCTGGAACACTATCTCACTGTATAACACACTGATCTGGAACTATCTCACTGTATATCACACTGATCTGGAACACTATCTCACTGTATAACACACTGATCTGGAACACTATCTCACTGTATAACACACTGATCTGGAACTGTCTCACTGTATATCACACTGATCTGGAACACTATCTCACTGTATAACACACTGATCTGGAACACTATCTCACTGTATAACACACTGATCTGGAACTGTCTCACTGTATATCACACTGATCTGGAACACTATCTCACTGTATAACACACTGATCTGGAACTGTCTCACTGTATATCACACTGATCTGGAACACTATCTCACTGTATAACACATTGATCTGGAACTGTCTCACTGTATAACACACTGATCTGGAACTGTCTCACTGTATATCACACTGATCTGGAACACTATCTTACTGTATAACACACTGATCTGGAACTGTCTCACTGTATATCACACTGATCTGAACTGTCTCACTGTATATCACCCTGATCTGGAACTGTCTCACTGTATATCACACTGATCTGGAACACTATCTCACTGTATAACACACTGATCTGGAACTGTCTCACTGTATATCACACTGATCTGGAACACTATCTCACTGTATAACACACTGATCTGGAACTGTCTCACTGTATATTATACCGATCTGGAACACTGTCTCACTGTATATCACACTGATCTGGAACAGAGTTCGATGTCATTTGTTCGGGCAACATCACATCACCGCATATCTCCGCAAATGTAGCAAATACTTGCCAGTGAAAATTATATTTATTCATATATGCATCAACATGAATTGTTAAAACTGCGGTTGAGTTAACAATAAACAGTGGCTTTTAATACATCTGGTGATACCATGGTTATAGACACCATTCCCGAGAGATTATTTTTAATGCCACAATTTGATTTTTATACAAATCAACAGGTGCGGGTCGGCTGCAAAGTGAACGGGGCTGGTGGGGAAGGGGAAAGTAGGTCACAGTGCAGGCCGCATTGAGAACTTCGGGGGTGCTTTCAATAATCAATAAGCTGGGAATGAAAAGCTTGGAGTTGGGAGCTGGACGGAGAAGGAGCCGGGCACTTGCGCCGATGGCCCCTGGGTCAGTTGCAGATCCGATCAGTAACATGTCTGGTCCTTCTGGGAGGCGGGGTTTGTAGTCCTCAGTCTGGGTGTATAAATTCCCCAGCTGCTGTGGTGGGATTTGAACTCATGTCCCCATATCATTAGTTCAAGGTTTAGGATTATTAGTCCTTAGTCCAGTAACATAACCACTGTACTACCAACAGAGTCCTCAGCCTGGGTGTGTTGCTATCTGCTGCAAAGGAAATCCACCAGTGCCACTGACTGTCCGCAGACTCAACAATTTAACAGCCCTCGCGGCTATCGCTAACACGTTTCAACGCTTGGGCAGACTGGCCCAATGTGGGGCAATGAGAAGGGGTGAGTGGCTCCCAAGGGGTGAGGGGAGGGAAGTATTCAGGAGCTGGGTGGTTGCGAGTGTAGCCCCCGGGGAGCTGGCTACACGTCTGCAGAGAGCCAGAGAGCGAGAGACAAGAAATCAAGCGGGTGGTTTACAAACCCCCGCCTTGTGTGGGAAGCAGAACTGTTGTGACGCTGCTGGCTGATCAGTGGTTGAGTCCATTCCCGAGGATAATGTGACGTTTCTTTAAAGCTGTATATGTTTAAAAAAAAAGCGAAACAATTTATTTATTTGACTGGCAAAGTTTTTTTTCTACCCCTTGCTGAACGGCGGCTTGCAACTGATCAGTAGCCGCAATACTACAGAGAGACAGAGAGAGAGACGGGGGAGGAAAAAGTTGGGTTGCAAAGTCTTTTGACAGCCCACTTGTTTTTTGTTGCAGTTTGGTGCGTTGGGAGAGCAGGAGGCTGTGTGTTGTGTGTGTGTGGCTGGCCTCCCGGCATTTCTCCCTTCTCTCTCGCTCTCGCTCTTTCTCTCGTGTAGTTCTCGGTCCATCTGACTCACTTGTTTTTTTTTCGGGGGATTTAAAGGGAGGTATGATCCCATCTCCGAGAGCAGGAGGAGGAGGAGGATCGCGGATTGTCTGAACAGCCCGCCGGCCCGACATGGAAAGCCAACAAGTCCCGCCGCTGCCGCAATGTAAGTTTCCCATCAGTTTCACCAGCCCCCCATCCCCTCTCTTCCCCCCGGGCTGAAACTGATCCATTGTATCTTTTGTCTCTCAAATGTAACGCGGCTCGATACCTTCCCGGCGGCCCGGATCACCCTGTGTGTGTGTGGCTATACCCCGCCACAGTCACCATCGGCCGGGACCTTGCGATGGACAATCGAGGCGGCTACTTTTTATCTTAACCTTGAAATGTATCCAATTCCAGAGAGACAGGGATGGGCTGCCTCATCCCATTTGCAGTGTGTGTGTATCTCATTGTAATAACCTTTAAATCACAACTGCACAGATTTCTCAGTCTGGGGAGAATGAGTTTTGTGTGTGTTTGGCGGGGGGGGGGGGGGGGGGGGCTGTGTTAAAACTGCCACCGCGCTCTCTATTTTCCTCCCTCTCCATGATTTATCATTCGCATTCCTCGTTGCCTCTCGATGTTTTTTCCCCACTGCCCTGCCTCTGGCTCCCAGTCTGGCCTGAAGTATTGCCACACCCTCTTGTCTGCTTCAACTTTCTAGGTCACTGCATCGGAATCCTGCAAGGGTACAAGGGGACCACCACCCACCCAGTATATTTTGTAGCCTGTGTGCGGGGGAGGAGGAAAAGGAGGGGGGAGAGGAGGAGGAGGAGGGGGGAGAAAGGGGAGGGGGAGGAGGAAGATGTTGGGGGGGGGGGGGGGGAGGAGGAAGATGGGAGGCGGGGGGATGGGATTTAATCCTCGGCCCTGTGCGATGAAATGCAGACAGACTGATGTGGCGAGACACGGGGCAGGCAGGCAGCCCTGCAGCGCCGGGCCACTGGTTGTGATCACAGCCCCCGAACGGTGCCGGGGCACCGCGGCCCATTGCCGGTGCGGGAGGGCAGAGCAGGGCAGGGGGCATCACGGTGCCTTTAGTTCCCGCGGTACATCTTTTTGTATCTGGAACCTGAAAATGTGAAGTTAGAATTGAATTTATCAACTCTGTCGGCCCTCCTAGTCTATAGGGTTCACTTTAATGGCTAGGCAATCATTTCTGCAAGAGCTGGGCGATCTGATCTCGCACATGACCCAGTAGGCCAAAGTCAGGGTTAACTATCCCCTCTCCTTCTCCCCTCCCCTTCTCTCCCCCCTCCCCCTCTCCTCTCTTCCCTCTCCCCCCTCTCCTCTCTTCCCCCCTCTCCTCTCTTCCCTCTCCCCCCTCTCCTCTCTTCCCCCCTCTCCTCTCTTTCCCTCCCCCTCTCTTTTCCCCCTCCCCCTCTTCCCCCTCTCCTCGCTTCCCCCTCTCTCCCCTCCTTGCTTCCCCCTCTTCTCTTCCCCTCCTCTCTTTCCCCCCTCTTCTCTTTCCCCCTCCTCTCTCTTCCACCCCTCCTCTCTTCCCTCTCTCCTATATTCTCCCTCCCCCTCCTCTCTTCCTCCTCCCCCACCCCTCCACTCTACCCCTCTTCTTTCTTCCCATCCCTCCTCCTCCCCCTCTCCTCTCCTCTTCCTCATGCTCCTTCCCCCCTGTCCTACCCCCATCCTCTCCAGACAGGATTCCCACTTTATGTCTCACCCTTCCCCCCCCCCCGCCGAAGCCTGTCTGGAAAATGACTGTGGGACCATACTCCAGATGCCTTCGAGAGGAGGGGGAAACTTTGCCAAAATAAACCCTCTTTTACTGTGGTGGTACATCCACTGTGAGAACAGAACTGTATAGTTAATGCTTCTTTTGGTTCAGTGTGAACACAAGGTCATCAACTGTTATGGGACTTGTACAAATGTCTTCCATCAGACACTAAGTGTTTTCAACACTAATGTGGGGGAGGGGGGAATAACATCTGCATCACAACTGGTGCCGTAGCAAGGTGATGACTAGTGATGTTCGGTCTGCAACTACAGAAGCAAAGATGTCAGACTTGTTTTGGGAGCAGTTCTGGAAGTGTTAACCCAGGGTTCTCACTGGTCTATTGAAAGAAAGACACTCATTTATATAACGCCTTTCATGACCCCAGGACGTCCCAAAGCGCTCTACAGCCAATGAAGTACTTTTGAAGTGTAGTCACTGTTGTAATGTAGGAAATATGGCAGCCAATTTACACACAGCAAGCTCCTATAGATAACAATGTGATAATGACCAGATAATCTGTTTTAGTGATGTTGATTGAGGGATAAATATTGGCCAGGACACCGGGCCAACATCCCTGCTCTTCTTTGAAATAGTGCCATGGAATCTTTTATGTTCTTAGAGAGCAGATGGGGCCTCGGTTTAACATCTCACCCGAAAGACAACAATTCCGGCAGTACAGCGCTCACACAAGAGATTAAGATGCAAAATTAAAGCACATGGTATTGGGGGTAATGTATTGACATGGATAGAGAACTGGTTGGCAGACAGAAAGCAAAGAATGGGAATAAACGGGTCCTTTTCAGAATGGAAGGCAGTGCCTAGTGGGGTACCGCAAGGTTCAGTGCTGAGACCCCAGCTATTTACAATATATATTAATGATTTAGACGAAGGAGATGAATGTAATGTCTCCAAGTTTGCAGATGACACTAAGCTGGGTGGCAGTGCAAGCTGTGAGGAGAATGCTAAGAGGCTGCAGGGTGACTTGGACAGGTTAGGTGAGTGGGAAAATGCATGGCAGATGGTGTATAATGTGGATAAATGTGAGGTTATCTACTTTGGTGGCAAAAACAGGAAGGCAGATTATTATCTGAATGGTGACAGATTAGGAAAAGGAGAGGCGCAACGAGACCTAGGTGTCATGGTACATCAGTCATTGAAGGTAGGCATGCAGGTACAGCAGGCAGTAAAGAAAGCAAATGGAATGCTGGCCTTCATAGCGAGAGGATTTGAGTATAGGAGCAGGGAGGTCTTACTGCAGTTGTACAGGGCCTTGGTGAGACCACACCTTGAGTATTGTGTGCAGTTTTGGTCTCCTAATCTGAGGAAGGACATTCTTGCTATTGAGGGAGAGCAGCGAAGGTTCACCAGACTGATTCCCGGGATGGCAGGACTGACATACGAAGAAAGACTGGATCGACTAGGCTTATATTTTCTGGAATTTAGAAGAATGAGAGGGGATCTCATAGAAGCATATGAAATTCTGATGGGATTGGACAGGTTAGATGCAGGAAGAATGTTCCCGATGTTGGGGAAGTCCAGAACCAGGGGTCACAGTCTAAGGATAAGGAGTAAGCCATTTAGGACCGAGATGAGGAGAAACTTCTTCACTCAGAGAATTGTGAACCTGTGGAATTCTCTACCACAGAAAGTTATTGAGGCCAGCTCATTGGATATATTCAAAAGGGAGTTAGATGTGGCCCTTACGGCTAAAGGGATCAGGGGGTATGGAGAGAAAGCAGGAATGGGGTACTGAGGTTGCATGATCAGCCATGATCATATTGAATGATGGTGCATGCTCGAAGGGACGAATGGCCTGCCCCTGCACCTATTTTCTATGTTTCTATGTTTCTCTCAGTACAACCTTTTGACTCAGGCGAGAGCACTACTACTGAGCTGTGGCTGACATTGCCTGAGTCACTGCTGACTGTTTCCTGTCTGACTAATATACTGATTGCTGCATCCCTTTCAACCGCCAACCCCGGTATAAACCTTTGTCACCGGTGCTTACTACAATGAATATTAACACATGACTTTAATGTGTCCACGTTTGTCTGATTTACTTCTCTGTGAAGCAGCGAGGGATGTTTCCCTGAGTTGCAAAATAAGTGCAAATTGTGTGAATCCCCTCTCTCCCCTAGTTTGATACATACCAACCTCTGTAGCTGCTCTAATGCCTTTATCACTGCTGGGAAAGCTGGGGTAAGATTGATGCTTGGTCTGGTGAGAGCTGCTGATGATTGAAGTGAAGTGTCTGGCTTTGCACAACCTTGGGGAAATGAAGTTCTGCCTTGGTGACCTCTGGTCAGGTGGTGAGCATAGCCAATATGCCCGAGGTGCTCTGGGGACACTAGGATAGACACACACACACACACTGCATGTACTATAAAACGTGGTCGATAAGTCACCTTCCTGAATAATGCACATCCACAGAGGCGAAGTCTAGAGCTTCCACTGAAATGGAAACCATACAATAGATGACTCGTGGGCTTCACATGCTGCAGTAAGCAGGTAGAAATGGAGCATTTCAAATTCCCGTGATCACTCCCCCATATTAGTCCCAGCATGGATCTGGTTAAATGCTCACAGCACCACGGTGGGATTGGTTGTTGCAGTGAGCACGGTGATGAACGATGGTTCTTTTGGTGAAGTGAGAACTGCAGCATGCGTACTGGTGGGGTCCACCATCAACAGCAAGCAGCACCGCGATATGTCGTCAGTTTAACATTCTCGAAAACATCGCTGCGGAAACATTGCCTTCCAATCATCCAAAATCCTGCTGCCCGTGTCCTAACTCGCACCGAGTCCCGCTCACCCATCACCCCCTGTGCTCGCTGCCCCGTGTCCTAACTCGCACCGAGTCTCGCTCACCCATCATCCCCTGTGCTTGCTGCCCCTTGTCCTAACTCACACCAAGTCCTGTTCACCCATCACCCCCTGTGCTTGCTGCCCGTATCCTAACTCGCACCAAGTCCCGCTCATCCATCACCCCCTGTGCTCGCTGCCCCATGTCCTAACTCACACCAAGTCCTGTTCACCCATCACCCCCTGTGCTCGCTGCTCCGTGTCCTAACTCGGACCAAGTCCTGTTCACCCATCACCCCCTGTGCTTGCTGCCCCATGTCCTAACTCGCACCAAGTCCTGTTCACCCATCACCCCCTGTGCTCGCTGCTCCATGTCCTAACTCGCACCAAGTCCCGCTCATCCATCACCCCCGTGCTCGCTGCCCATATCCTAACTCCCAAGTCCCGTTCGCCCATCACCCCTGTTCTCGCTGACCTTCATTAGCTCCAGTTCACCAGTGCCTCAAATATAAAATTCACACCCTCATGTTCAAATCCCTCCATGGCCGCTCCCCTTTTTATCTCTGTAAACACCTCCTCCAATCCTACAACCCTCTGAGAACTCTGGCCTCTTATGCATTGCCTGATTTCCTTCACCCCACCATTGCCACCGGTGCCTTCAGCCATTTAGGCCCTAAACTCTGGAAGTCCCTCCCTAAATCTCTCCACCTCTTCGACCAAGCTTTTGGCCGCCTGCCCGAATAGCACCTTCTATGGCTCAGTGTCAATTTTTGACTGATCACGTTCCTGTAAATGAGCTTTTAAAAGGCAAGCTGTTGTTAATAAAAGCTTTAACAGACCTGGAGATAAATGTCCTGGATTTACAATATCTCTACACAACAGCGTTTTCAGAGAATAAAGAATAGGAAGAGTACTGTACCCACCCCCTTTTTGTATAATGTCAGGACTGGAGACATTGAGACAGTTAAGGGGGAGTTAGGCTATCGGACCATCAATATAAACGAGGTGTCATCCAGCAGCACAATAGCTAAAATGATGCAGTGCTGCTAATTATACTCCTTCCCAGGCAGGGCCGTGTACAGAGGGAGCGACACCATCCCTTCACCTAAAGAAGGATCCTTCCCTCTTTCCAGCCACTCAGCGCCCAAGCAGCTGACGGGTAACATTCAGAGAGCCAGCAGGTTCCCTCATCAAATCCTGAAGTTACACCCAAGCCCTCAAAGCAAAATGATGCTGGCTTCTTCTGGCATCATCCAGTGCCAACTTGGGCAAAGGTACAAGGTTGGCCTTCGACCCATGACATCAGCGGTGCATTGAGCATGGTGTTCAGAGCACATATTCAGCAGCACAGAACAGGTGGAGTTACTATCTTCAAAGACCTTTTTGAAGCCTATGTAGCATGGGACATATTCCCCTAAAATTTCACCTCCCTCCCCTTTCCTTCCCTCTCCTCTCCTCTCCTCCCTCCCTCTTTTCCTTCCCTCTCTCCTCTTCCTCCCTCTTCCTTTGACTCCCCTCTCTCCCCCGCTTTTCCTTCTCTTCTCCCTCCTCCTTTTCCTTCTCTTTTCCCTCCTCCTCCGTTTACTCCTCTCCTCTTCCCACTTCCCTCTCTCCTCCCTCCCCCTTTCACTCCTCACCTCCCTCCATTGCTTCCCTTCTTTCTTCTCCTCTTCCCCCCGCCCCCCCCCATCCCTTTTCCCGTTACTAACGTAGTTAACCACAGCTGAGCTGTGTTACAGTAACTGCTACAATGAAATCATTGAGTTAATGGCCTTTGGCGGGTGCAGGATGTGAGCCTGTGTCCAGTGCACTATGAGTTTCCTGGCGATTTGGGATTCATATCCTACGGGCCTGTGGAATACGATTAACCCTTTCAACAACTGCGAGTGTTTATGTTTTTAAAGTATTAAAAATACTGCTGCAATATCAACACAGGGTGGCTGGGAGAGTGAGGCCTGGGTTCAGATCCTCCACCCACGGGACTTGTGCAAGTGTGGGAGGCAGTGTGAGCTTACACATCCTGTGACGCATTGCTCACACTCCGTGGGCTCTGCAAGGTGCGTTGCACCAATTTACTCCCCCAGGCCTGTCCGATCATTGTACTGGTATTCAGCTCAGTGATTCACTGACAGAATTATATAGTGCAGGTAAATATAGACGTTTTGCTGCACACTTAATGACTTGCTTCACTCAAACCAGCGGCTTTTAAAATCCCTGACCGACTGAGGTTTTACACAACATGCATCTTTCCCTAGTGTTCCTTCTGAAATTTTCTCTGAACACCTGTTAGTGGTAACCTAGTTACTGCCTGAAGCTGAGCAACGCTGTAAAACATATCACTAGAACCACTGCTCACAGGTTGGCCTCCATGAATAGGGCAATGCAGCATAATCTCATATACTCATACAGGACAGAAAGAGGCCATTCGGCCCATCGTGAAAGTGCTGACTCTTTGTAAGAGATATCCAATTAGCTCCACTTACCTGCTCTTTCCCCATAGCCCGACAAATTTTTCCTTTTCAAATATATATCCAATTACAGTTTGAAAGTTACTATTGAATCTGCTTCCACCACCCTTTTAGGCAGTGCAATCCAGCTCATAACAACTCACTGCATGAAACAAATTTCTCCGCATCTTGCACCTTGCTCGTTTGCAAATGATCTTAAATCTGTGTCCTCTGGTTAAAAGAAAGACTTGTATTTATATAGCGCCTTTCATGATCTTGGGATATCCCAAAACGCTTTACAGCCAATGATCTATTTTTGAAGTGTCACTTGTAATATAGGAAAGGCGGCAGCCAATTTGCGCACAGCAAACTCCCACAGACAGCAATGAGACAATGACCAGATAATCTGTTGTAGTGATGTTGGTTGAGGGATAAATATTGGCCAGGACACTGGGGATAACTCCCTTGCTCTTCTCAAATAGTGCCAAGGCATCTTTTACGTCCACCAGAGAGCGCAGATGTTTCATTCGAAAGACGGCACCTCCAACAGTGCAGCACTCCCTCAGCACTGCACTGGAGTGTCAGCCTAGATTTTGTGCACAAGTCTCTGGAGTAGGACTTGAACCCACAACCTCCTGGCTCCGAGGTGAGAGTGCTGAGCCACGGTGACCGAGTGGAAACAGATTCTCCCTCTCTACTTTATCGAAGCCCTCATAATTTTGAACATCACATGGAAAATCAGCACAGTGCACTGAGCACCATGTTCTCATTTTACGACAATTGTCTGATCTCGAGGCCGTTGAGCCCCTACTCGGGGTGTGGTTTTGCCGGGAGCCTGGCATTTAAAGAGCTAATACATAATTTACAACAAACATACATTCCTTTAAGGCACAAAAACCCCACAGGAAAAGTGGTCCAACCGTGGCTAACAAGAGAAGTTAAAGATAGTATTAGATTAAAGGAAGAGGCGGCAGGGATTGTGGATGCATTGGTTGTAATTTACCAAAATTCCCTGGATTCTGGGGAGGTCCCAGCAGATTGGAAAACCGCAAATGTAACATCCCTATTTAAGAAAGGAGGCAGACAAAAAACAGGAAACTATAGACCAGTTAGCCTAACATCTGTGGTTAGGAAAATGTTGGAGTCCATTATTAAAGAAGCAATAGCAGGACATTTAGAAAAGCAAAATTCGGTCAGGCAAAGTCAGCATGGATTTATGAAGGGGAATTTGGTACAGTCATAATAAAGGATGAAACTGAGTACTGTGTACAATGAGCAAGTGTGACCTTAGCTCCTTTAATAAGATTCCAGAGTGAAGGTATCTCATGGGTGGCCTGCTTATACACTGTGCTCCTAAGGGATGATGGGATCCCTTGGGACTCCAACAGGTGGGCCCTCTGGTGGTCAGGTGTCATGCAGGTTACAAAGGGTTAAATACATAACATCACTCCCCTGTGAAGTCAACAGAATTTGTTTACAATGTGAGACGATCTGGGGCTTTGCGCTCCCTTGTCGATCGTCTCGGTACAAATGCAGGTGTGGGTGGGTTGGTCAGTTCTTCACTGGACTGTTGGACAGCCGGGCTTGCCGGGCTGCTGGGGATGGTGGGTTCGGCTTCGTGGTCAACCATGATGTCAGTTGCCACTGTGTGTGTGTTGGAGGGTCAAAGTTGGTGGTGTCCTCTTCAGGTTGTTCGTAGCTGTTGGTGAACCGCAATTTGATTTGGTCCAAATGTTTTCTGTGCGTTTGTCCATTGGCCAATTTGACCTGAAACACCCTACTCCCCTCTTTGGCTGTGACTGTGCCAGGGAGCTATTTGTGACCATGTCCATAATTGAGCACAAACACAGCATCATTGATCTCAATATCGCGTGACAAATTTGGACGTTCATGGTATACACCTTGTTGATGCCGCTTGCCCTCCACGTGATCATGGAGATCAGAATGGACAAGAGAGAGCCTTGTTTTAAGCGCCTTTTTCATGAGCAGCTCGGCTGGGGGAACCCCAGTGAGTGAGTGGGGTCTGGTGCGGTAGCTGAGCAGCACTCTGGACAACTGGGTCTGCAGGGAGCCTTCCGACATACGTTTCAAGCTTTGCTTGATGGTTTGGATGGCCCGTTCTGCCGTTGGATGCGGGTTTGAACGGGCAGATGTGATGTGTTTGATCCCGTTGCGGGTCATGAATTCCTTGAATTTAGCACTGCTGAAGCACGGCCCATTGTCGCTGACTAGGACATCGTAGCAAACATGGCTCGTAGGCTTTCAATGGTGACTGTGGATGTGCTTATAGACATTATTGCACATTCAATCCATTTTGAGTAAGCGTCCACAACAACCAAAAACATTTTGCCTCGGAATGTGCCCGCATGGTGTACATGGATTCTCGACCACGGTTTTTTTGGGCCATGACCACATGCTCAGCGGTGCCTCTCTGGGCGCATTGCTCAGCTGAGAGCAAGTGTTGCACTGGCGCACGCATGACTCTAAGTCTGAGTCGATGCCGGGCCACCACACATGTGATCTGGCTATGGCTTTCATTATTACAATGCCTGGGTGCTGTGCAGTTCACATATGAATGTGTCTCTGACTTTCTTGGGCAAGACCACACGATTGCCCCACAATAGACAGTCCGCCTGCAGGGACAACTCGTCTTTGCGTCTGTGGAATGACGTAATTGCATCCTACATCTCCACTGGGACACCGAACCAGCTCCCATGGAGGGCACAGTTTTTTACCAAGGACAGTAAAGGATCCTGGCTGGTCCAGGTCCTGATCTGGCGGGCATAACGGGGGACTTCTCGTTCTCGAATGCCTCCATGAGCAAGTCCGCTGGCTGTGCCATTTCCACCCCAGTGGTGGGCAATGGCAGCCGATTGAGAGCATCTGCACAGTTCTCTGTGCCCGGTCTGTGGCGGATCACATAGTTGTATACCGACAGCGTGAGCGCCCATCTTTGAATGCGGGCAGAGGCATTGTTATTAATCCCTTTGCTCTCAGAGAACAGCGATATGAGCGGCTTGTAGTCAGTTTCAAGCTCAAACTTGAGGCCAAATAAGTACTGGTGCAATTTTTTTACCCCGTAGACCACCATGCTGTAGGCTCTTTCGGCCTTGGACAAACTCTTGGACGCATAGGCGACCGGTTGCAAAATCCCCGATTCATTAGCCTGTAACACACACCCGACCTCGTATGACGACGCATCGCAAGCTAGCACTAATCATTTACAAGGGTTGTACAGGACAAGCAGTTTGTTAGAACACAACAGATCTCTGGCTTTCTTAAAGGCAGTCTCTTGTGAATTCCCCCATACCCAGTTGTCTCCCTTGCGCAGTAGCGCATGTAGGGGTTCTAGTAGGGTGCTCAACCCAGGTAGGAAATTACCAAAATAGTTAAGGAGTCCCAGGAACGACCGCAGCTCCGTCACGTTCTGTGGTCGCGGCGCATTCTTGATGGCCTCCGTCTTGGCGTCGGTGGGTCTGATACCGTCTGCTGTGATTCTCCTTCCCAAGAACTCGATGTCCTGTGCCAGGAAAACACACTTCGAGCGTTTCAGACTGAGCCCAACGCGATCCAACTGCCTTAGAAACTCCTCCAGATTCTTCAAGTGCTCCATGGTGTCCCGACCTGTAATCAATATGTTGTCCTGGAAGACCACTGTGCAAGGAAGTCACTTTAGCAGGCTCTCCATGTTCTGCTGGAAAATCGCCGCAGTCGACCGAATCCCGAACGGGCACCGGTTGTAGATAAACAGACCTTTGTGCATGTTGATGCAGGTGAGACCTTTCGAAGACTCTTCCAGCTTCTGTGTCATGTAGGCCGAGGTCAGGTCCAGCTTGGTGAACGTCTTCCCTCCAGCCAGGGTCGTAAATAGGTCGTCTGCCTTAGGTAGCGGGTACTGGTCCTGTAGCGAAAAACGGTTAATCGTTACTTTATAGTCCCCACAAATTCTCACCGTGCCGTCCTCCTTGAGTACCAGGACAATCGGACTGGCCCAGTCGTTGAATTCCACCGGCGCTATGATGCCTTCACATTGCAGCCTGTCCAGCTCAATTTCTACTCTTTCACGCATCATATACGGTACTGTCCGAGCCTTGTGTGGAGGATGGGTCGCGTACCGGGAACCAAATGGATCTGCACTTTCGCCCCCGAGAAGCTTCCAATGCCTGGCTCGAACAACAATGGGAACTTGCTCAGAACCTGGGTACATGAGGCGTCCAGTGGATTTTCCCCAGCTAGCTTCTGCCAAGCAACGTGGGGCCATCCCCTGGTACAATCCACAGCGGGAGTTCGTGTACTGCTCCATCATAGGAGACTTTGACTTCTGCACTGCCAATTACAGGGATTAGTTCCTTGGTGTAAGTCCTTAGTTTGGTGTGAATGGGGCTGAGCTTGGGCCTGTGTGCCTTTTTGCCCCACAGCCTGTTGAAGGCGTTTTTATTCATTATGGACTGACTTGCCCCTGTGTCTAGCTCCATAGATACTGGAACATCATTCAGTTCAACTTTCAACATTATTGGTAGACATTTCGTAGTGAACGTGTGTACCTCGTACACTCTGCCTCCTCAGTACGAGTCTCCAATCTACAGTAGATCGATCTTTCTCTGCAACGAGGAGGTCAGCAAGGTTTGCAGCTCGCCTGCACATTCGTTGGAGATGTCCCATTGTACTGCAACCATTGCACGCATAGTGCTTAAACCGGCATTGAAGGGGCCGATGATCACCTCCACAGTGCCAACAAGGTGTTAACTGCCTCGCATTAACGATTGATGGCGGACTCTGGGTTATCTGAGGTCGGGCCGCAGCAGCCGGCGTGCACATTCTGCCATGTACATTTCTGCTCGAGCCCGATGTTACTTTATGCACTGTACTGGCTGAAACTTCTTTATTCTGCGAAACCTGCTTGGTGTTGTTGCTGGTGGACATAAATGCCTGGGCTATCGTTATGACTTTACTTAGGTTCGGAGTTTTTACAGTCAACAGTTTGCGAAGGATTGTCTCATTTCCAATGCCCAGTACAAAGAAGTCTCTGAGCATTTGTTCTAGGAATCCCCCAAATTCACAATGTCCTGCGAGGCGCCTTAGATCGGTGACATAGCTCACCACTTCCTGGCCCTCCAATCATTGACACGTGTAGAACCGATATCTCGCCTCCAAAACGCTTTCCTTAGGATTTAGGTGCTCTCAGACCAGCATACACAATTCTTCGTAGGATTTCTCTGTTGGTTTTACCGGTGCCAGGAGATTCTTCATGAGGCCATAAGTTGTTGCCCCACAGACAGTTAGGAGGGTCACCCTTCGTTTGGCAGCATTCTCACCCCCTTCCAGCTCATTGGCCACGAAGTATTGGTCGAGTCTCTCCACGAAGGCCTCCCAATCGTCCCCTTCTAAGAACTTCTCCAGGATGACGACTGTTCTTTGCATTTTCGCGTGGTCGTTCGTTACCTCGTCGCCAATTGGTACACTCATAATAAAAGTGGAAACTGAGTACTGTGTACAATGAGCAAGTGTGACCTTAGTTCCTTTAATAATATTACATAGTGCAGGTACCTTGTGGGTGGCCTGCTTATATACTGTGCTCCCAAGGGATGCTGGGCAAATTTGCTGCAGTTCTTTGAGGATGTAATGAACAGGGTGGATAAAGGGGAACCAGTGGATGTGGTGTATTTGGATTTCCAGAAGACATTTGACAAGGTGCCACATAAAAGGTTACTGCACAAGATAAAAGTTCACGGGGTTGGGGGTAATATATTAGCATGGAGAGGGGATTGGCTAACTAACAGAGAACAGAGAGTCGGGATAAATGGTTAATTCTCTGGTTGGCAACCAGTAACTAGTGGGGTGCCGCAGGAATCAGTGCTGGGACCCCAACTATTTATGACTTGGAAGAAGGGACTGAGTATAACGTAGCCAAGTTTGCTGACGATACAAAGATGGGAGGAAAATCAATGTTTGAGGAGGACACAAAAAATCTGCAAAGGACATAGACAGGCTAAGTGAGTGGGCAAAAATTTGGCAGATGGAGTATAATGTTTGAAAGTGTGAGGTCATGCACTTTGGCAGAAAAAAAATCAGAGAGCAAGTTATCATTTAAATGGAGAAAGATTGCAAAGTGCTGCAGTACAGCGGGACCTGTAGGTACTTGCGCATGAAACACAAAAGAATAGTATGCAGGTACAGCAAGTGATCAGGAAGGCCAATAGTATCTTGCGTGGCCTTTATTGCAAAGGGGATGGAGTATAAAAGCAGGGATGTCTTGCTACAGTTATATAGGGTATTGCTGAGGCCACACCTGGAATACTGCGTGCAGTTTTGGTTTTCATATTTACGAAAGGATATACTTGCTTTGGAGGCAGTTCAGAGAAGGTTCACTAGGTTGATTCCGGGAATGACGGGTTTGACTTATGAGGGAAGGTTGAGTAGGTTGGGCCGCTACTCATTGGAATTCAGAAGAATGAAAGGTGATCTTATCAAAATGTATAAGATTATGAGGGGGCTTGACAAGTTGAATGCAGAAAGGATGTTGCCACTGATGGGGGAGACTAGAACTAGATAGCATGATCTTAGAATATGGCGCCGCCCATTTAAAACAGAGATGAAGAGAAATTTCTTCTCTTAGAAGATAGTAAATCTGTGGAATTCACTGCCTGAGAGAACTGTGGAAGCTGGGTCATTGAATAAATTTAAGACAGAAATAGACAGTTTCTTAAATGATAAGAGGATAAGAGGTTATGGGGAGCAGGCGTGGAAGTGGAGCTGAGTCCATGATCAGATCAGCCATGATCTTATTGAATGGCGGAGCAGGCTCGAGGGGCCGTATGGCCTACTCCTGTTCCTATATTTTATGTTCTTATAATGTTGCCAAAATGAGCAGTAAGCTGAGGTTTGGGAGGATTTTAGAATTCAGCAAAGGAGGACCAAGTAATTGATAAAGAGAGGGAAAGTAGAATATTAGAGTAAACTAGAGAGAGACATAAAAACAGACTGTAAAAGCTCCTATAGGTATGTAAAAAGGAAAAGATTAGCGCAAGTAAATGTGGGTCCCCTACAGGCTGAGACAGGAGAAATTATAATGGCGAATAAGGAAATGGCAGAGAAATTAAACAAATACTTTGTGCCTGTCTTCACGGAAGAAGACACAAAAAACCTCCTGGAAATAGTGGAGAAGCATGGGTCTAGCGAGAATGAGGAACTGAAAGAAATTAGAATTAGTAAAAAAAAATACTGGTTAAATTAATGGGACTGAAAACCAATAAATCCCCTGGACCTGATGGCCTACATCCTAGGGATTTGAAAGAGGTGGCTATAGAGATGGTGGATGTCATTCCAAAATTCCATAGATTCTAGAACGGTTCCCGCAGATTGGAAGATAACAAATATAACCCCGCTATTTAACAAAGGAGAGAGAGAGAAAACGGGGACTACAGCCAGTTAGCCTGACATCAATAATAGGGAAAATGCTAGCATCTATTATTAAGGACATGGTAACAGGGCACTTAGAAAATAATAATAGGATTGGGCAGAGTCAACATGGATTTATGAGAGGGAAATCATGTTTGACAAATGTTTTTTGAGGTTGTAACTAGCAGAATACATAAGGGGGGACGACCAGTGAATGTGATGTATTTGGATTTTCAGATGTCATTCGATAAGGGTCCACACAAAAGGTTATTAAACAAAATTAGGGCTCATGAGATTGGGGGGGTAATATACTAGCATGGATTGAGGATTGGTTAACGGACAGAAAACAGAGAGTGGGAATAAACGGGTCATTTCCAGGTTGGCGGGCTGTAACTTGTGGGGTGCAACAAGGATCGGTGCTTTGGCCTCAGCTATTCACAATCATATCAATCATTTGGATGAGGGGACCAAATGTAATATATTGAAGTTTGCTGATGATACAAAGCTAGGTGGGAATGTAAGTTGTGAGGAGGATGCAAAGAGGCTTCAAGGGAATACCGACAGGCTAAGTGAATGGGTAAGGGTAAGAACATGGCAAATGGATTATAATGTGGAGAAATGTGAAGTTATCTACTTTGGTAGGAAAAATAGGAAAGCAGAGTATTTTTAAATGATGAGAGATTGGGAAATGTTGGTGTTCAGAGGGACACAAATCACTGAAAAGTAACATGCAGCAATTAAGAAAGCAAATGGTATGTTGGCCTTTATTACAAGAGGATTTGAGTATAAGAGTAAACACATCTTACTGCAATTATATAGGGCCCTGGTGAGGCCGCAACTGGAGTATTGTGTACAGTTTTGTTCTGCTTACCTAAGGAAGGATACACTTGCCATTGAGGGAGAGCAACGAAGGTTCACCAGACTGATTCCTGGGATGGGGGGATTGTCCTATGAGGAGAGATTGAGTAGACTAGGCCCATATTCTCTAGAGTTTCGAAGAATGAGAGGTGATCTCATTGAAACACACACAATTCTTGCAGGGCTTGAGAGGGTAGATGCAGGGAGGATGTTTCCTCTGGGGAGTCTAGAACCAAGGGTCACAGTCTCAGAGTAAGGGCTGAGATGAGGGGAAACTTCTTCACTCAGAGGGTAGTGAATCTTTGGAACTTTCTACCACAGAGGATAGTGGAGACTCAGTCTTTGAGTATATTCAAGACTGGGATCGTTAGATTTTGAGGGAATCAAGTGATATGGGGATAGTGCAGGAAAGTGGAATTGAGGTGGAAGATCAGACATGATCTTATTCAATGACGGAGCAGACTCGAGGGGCCGAATGGCCTACTGCTCCTTGCTCTTATGTACTCTGGAACCTCGCCCAAGAAGCCATTATTCATTTGTGCTGGTGTGTATTGACGAGCTGTTTTACCGTGGGGGTATCACGGCCACGCCCATGATAGTTTAGTTCTAATGCAGGGCGCTGGGCAGCAGCTGTCCTAACACCCTTATGCAGCTCGGGTGTCAAATTCTGTTTGATAACGCTCCTGTGAAGCGCCTTGGGACATTTCACTACTTTAAAGGCGCTATATAAACTCAAGTTGTTGTTGTCATCATCATCATCATAGGCGGTCCCTCAAATGAGGATAACTTGCTTCCACATGGGTTCACAGATGTTTCAATGAAGGACCCGATGTTCCAGTTTTGAATTCCAATTGAGGGGGTGGAAGATGCCTCGTGTGTGGATTTTTTTAACGTGTGGTGACCGTTGCACATCAGCCATCACACGGGTTCGACAGAGCTAGACCTTCATCCAGTGGCAAGGCTTCACCAGGACGACAGGGACCTGCTCTGCTGCAGGGAACTAGTGTGCACATGTATCGCAGTGTGGGCTGGCCTGTGCTGCCCCTGGGCCCTCGGCTCTTCTGGGCCCCGTGCCCTCATTTGCTGCACCTCTGCCACAATCTCTCGACGCTCCTCCACCACAAACATTCTCCGTACCTCCACCACGATCTCTCACTGCTCCTCTGCCGCAAACATTCGCCGCACCTCCGCCACAAACCTCAATCAGATCACCTCTGAGTCTACGTTTCTCTAAAATGTAGAGTCCCAAAGTCTTTTAGCCTTTCTTGATTACCAAGATGCTTTAAACTGGGAATTAGTCTATGGCTGTGCTCTGCACCCTTTCCAAAGCCTCAATATCACCGCCTATGTGAGGAGACCAAAAAACTGGACTCTGTTGTTGGGAGATTGGTCTCATGACTGGCCTGATACTCATGCAAACGTCTGGTCACATCAGTACCACCTCAGCCTGGACATGCTAACTGCACGTTGACACCGCATGGGTCAGCAGGTAGCACTCCTACTCCTGGTCTGGAAGATTGTGGTTTCAAGCCCCACTCCAGGAGTTTGAGCATCTAATCTAGGCAGACACTTCCTTGAGGGGACTGATAGTGCTGCACTGTGGGAGGTGCTGTCCTTTAGATGATCCATTAAAGTGAGGGCCCGGCTGCCAGCTCGGGTCAAAGACTCCAGGGCGCTATTTGGAGAAGAGCAGGGCGTCCTTCCGGTGACCTGGCAACAATCCTACCTTGGCCGAAAACAGATTAACTGGCTGTTCATTCTGTGTGGTGTAAAGTATGCACCTGTGAGCATGCTTGTATAGCTGTTGAGACACACCATGGCGCACCATCTTGCCGTCCAGAGGAGGTGGGGGTCCCCAATGGAGGGCTCTCTATGCAAAAGTCCTCTCTTTATTTATTGAGGACTTGGCCTGGAGGGTGTTGCACGGAGCAATCCCATGCAATCGTTTTTTAAGTCGGTTCACGGACTCCCAGGCCACCTGCAATTTCTGCCGCCTGGACGAGTCCGTGATCCACGTATATGTAAAGTGTGTGAGTTTGCAGCCCGTTGCATTATTTGAAGGGGCTGCTCCTCGATTTTTGGCTGTACTTCAGTCCCACACTCCTGATCTTTGGGCACCCTGTGCGGAGGGGAGCAGGCAGGTCGGAAGGCCTCCTCGTAGGACTGCTCCTAGACATGGCCAAGGGTTCCATCAGCCGGTCCAAGCAGCGGGCGGTCGAGGGGCTCGTTCAGCCCGACTGCCTGACTCTCTTGCGCGGTTACATCCGAGCCAGGGTGTCCCTGGAGATGGACACGCGGTGTCCACTGGTACGCTCGCGGCCTTCCGCAAGAGGTGGGCACCGGAGGGACTGGAGTGCATCATCTCAACAGGGAACAAAATTTTAATTTAATTTGATTTGACAAGATTCCCTTTAATGGTTTATTGTTAACTTGTGGTTTTTGGTGCCCTTAAAAAAAAAAAGGGGGCCATTTGTATTAACGTTACTTCAAAATAGTTGTAGAGCTATTGAGTTGTGAGTGGCTTAGCCAGTTATGTGATGTTCACAAGACTCAATAAAACCCCAGCCAGTTGGGTTTGGGGGATTCATGATGAGGCAGGTGGTTGTGAGTCTGGTGGATGAACTGGTAATGTGTAGTGTGATTGTTAAACCTTTGCTAATAAACCTACTAGTTCTTATTAGCTATGTGTTGCTGTGAATTCTGAAGCAACGAACCTATGAAGCAAATACATTACAGGTGTGTTTTTTAAGTATGGGATCTTGCTGTGTGCAAAATGGCCGCCATGATTACCCACAGCACTCCAAAGTATTTCTTGGATGTGAAGTGCTTTGAGATGTTTGTGCAAAGTTAGCCCATAGCACGACAAAAAAAGGCCCCAGTTTGCAGTACTTTGCAGACAGAAGGAGTGTGGGACCTGGCATTCAATG
The DNA here is from genome assembly GCF_044704955.1 of Pristiophorus japonicus. Lineage (NCBI taxonomy): Eukaryota > Metazoa > Chordata > Chondrichthyes > Pristiophoridae > Pristiophorus > Pristiophorus japonicus. The sequence continues at coordinate 57,564,853 of NC_091990.1, read as the reverse complement.
TGACCGTACCCTGACTCTGCTCAGTGGTCAGAGCCTCGGTGGATCTGCTGTGTCAGCTGTGATTCCGCCAATCGGAGACCTTTTCAGGCCAGTATGTAGCTGGCTCCTTGCACACGTGGGCTGGCTTCCCTTCCTCTGGCTCCAGCCTGCACTGTAATCGTGGCTCAGTGGGTAGCACACTAGCCTCTGAGTCAAAGGTTCGTGGGTTCAAGTCCCACTCCAGGGGCTTGAGCACCTAATCCAGGCTGATGCTCCAGTGCAGTGTTGAGCGAGTGCTGCACTGTCGGAAGTGGTGCCCATTAGATGAGACGTTAAACTGAGGCCCTGTCGGATCTCTGAGGTGGGCCTAAAGGTCCCAGGGTAGTATTTTGCAGAGGAGTTGTCCTTGGTGTCAATAATTATCCCTTAACCAACATCGCAAAAAAACAAACTCATCATTATCACATTGCTGTTTGTGGGACCTTACTGTGTGTATATTGACTGCCGCATTTCCTACATTACAACAGTGACCACACGTCAAAAAGTACTTCATTGTAGAGCACTTTGGGATGACCTGAGGTCATGGAAGTTGCTATATAAATGTAATTTTATGCCTTATCTTTTATATTCCCAAGGTCCCAGATTTCAGCGATGTGCAAATAATCTTCAGTTTTCCCAGTCTTCTGTTGCCGTTGTTTGGGTCATCTTTAAACTTTATCTTATTTTTGTTGCTGTTTTGTCCCTGTCAGAGTGAGGACAGCAGTGTTCAGGAGTGGGATATTTTCAAGCTTTCCCAGGCTGGGTAGAGCAGGGCTGGATGTTCAGTGTTGTAACTGGGAGCTCGGTAAATTATATTGGTCTGTGTCTGTGCAGTGTTCATACAGTGTCTGCTCCATCTGTGATAATTACCCGGCAGCCCAATTATAGACTCGGTCCTTTCAAATATGGGCTGCGTCTGGAGAGAGCGCCTTGTGCTGTCTCGATACACACTGGCTTGTATTACAGCTTTTTTTCTAGTGGTGGGATTCATTCGATCAATTAGGAATATCATAAGAAGCATTTAGACTTTCAGTGTATTTTTCCTACAGGGTATTGGTTCAAATGTCACAAGTGAGACATTTACTTCCAGTTTTTCATCTCCTTGAAGGCACTGGGTGTGAGGAGATGCCAGATGAGGAATGGTGTATGGCACGGGGGGTGTATGGTGTGTGTGTGGGGGAGGTGTATGTTGTGAGGGGGAGGGGTGTATGTTGTGAGGGGGAGGGGTGTATGTTGTGAGGGGGAGGGGTGTATATTGTGAGGGGTGTATGTTGTGAGGAGGAGGGGGGTATGTTGTGAGGGGGAGGGGGGTATGTTTTGAGGGGGAGGGGTGTATGTTGTGAAGGGGAGGGGGTATGTTGTGAGGGGGAGGGGTGTATGTTGTGAGGGGGAGGGGTGTTTGTTGTGAGAGGGAGGGGGGTATGTTGTGGGGGCAGAGGGGTGTATGGGGGGAGTGGGGATGGGTGGAGAGTGGGGGATGGGGTTGGGAGTGGGGGGATGGGTGGGGAGCGAGGGATAGGGCTGGGTGGGGGATGGGGTTGGGTATGGGTGGGGAGTGGGGGATGGGGCTGGGAGTGGGGGATGGGGCTGGGAATGGGGTATGGGTGGGGAGTGGGAGATGGGGTTGGGAGTGGGGGATGGGTGGGGAGTGGGGTATGGGTGGGGAGTGGGGGATGGGGTTGGGAGTGGGGGATGGGTGGGGAGCGAGGGATGGGGCTGGGTGGGGGGGAGTGGGCGATGGGGTGAAGGGGAATGGGGGATTGGTGGGGAGTGGCGTTGGGTGTGGGTTGAGTAATGAGGTGCCATGGGTTAGGGTGGGGGGGCAGGAGAGAGCGTCTGTATTGTAACTGGGGGATGTTGGGAAGGTGGTGAGCGGTGGAAAGTTAAAATTTCTGTGAATGTGTGTGTCTCATGGACAACAATTTCCTCTCTGGCACGAAGCTTAAACAATCTCCTTGATCGAAGAAAACATCCTGTTGGCTTCTGCTTAATAAGTCATGCTGAAAGACCGAGCAGCAGTGGTGCTGACTGCCAATCGGGTCTTATTGTGCAGGAAGGCCACTTACCTGAGCTAACAAAAAGGCCACTGTGGCAGAGCTTGTTGGATCGGCGCGGTTAAGGTTTGAAGCAGAATTGTCAACACTGAGCTAATGCCAATGGCCTTTGTAGCAGGGCCATAAACCCAAGTTGTGATAATTAAGTCTTTGAGCTAAATGAAGCCAGTTCTCTGCTGTGTTTTAAAAAAATAAACAGTTAAAAAAAAATAAACAGAAATGATTGTGATTAAGTTTCTGTATAAAGCGGGAGTGCATGTGATCTCACCGGGTGAAACCAGGTTGAGAGAGTTCCCGAGATTGACTGTGCAAGTTGAAAGGAAATTTTCAATCTGTGCTTCTCTCACCAGTTGAATCTTTTTTTAAAAGGACTTTTATCTTGCAGTGATGGTTTCCCAAAGGGCCAAGATGCTGAAAAGCAACAAATAGGCTTCGGCCTTGTCTGTCAGTCCCCCCTCACCAGCTTTTAGTGCAATAGTGGGGCACGGGGTGATGGGACCGGCCTGTCCATTTTGTCCTATGAAGCGTCTCGGGACATTTTACTACGCTAAAAGTGATATATAAATGCCAGTTGGTGTCTGGAACTCCCTCCCTAAACCTCTACACCTCTCTACCTCCTTCCTCCTTCAAGACGCTCCTTAAAACCTACCTCTTTGTCCAAGCCCTTTCCTAATGTCTCCTTCTGTGGCTCGGTGTCAAATTGTGTCTGATTATGTTCCGGTGAAGCGCCTTGGGACGTATTTACTATGTTAAAAGCGCTATATAAATGCCAGTTGTTGTTGATCTTGAGCACTCCAACGTGTGTCAGTACACCCCTCCCAGAATCAGCGATTCCGATCACGAAGCCAGTCTCTGCGAGGTAGATTCTCTTTCGACACATAAAAGATGGGCGAGCTGTCATATTTTGTTTTGGTGAACAATCGTAGCCGAGCCATTATGGAGCATTTATCCTCCACCATCTTGTGGGATGCTCTCTTTTATTTAACACTGTATCTCACAACAGAATTACAAAGCACGGGTCAGTTTGACCAGCGCTCAGTTCTCAGCGCTTGTGCAGAGGTAAGTGTCGAATCTTGCCACGTCTGTCGCCCCCTTTTCCCCAGGTATTTGTGAGTCGATTCAGAAAGAATAGTTACTCAATGCAATTTGAGAAGTGCTGAGATGTCAGATCGGGCATTAAAAAGAAAGAAAGACCTGCATTTCTATAGCACCTTTCACGACCACTGGACATCTCAAAGTGCTTTGCAGCCAATGAAGTTCTTTTGGGAGTGTAGTTACTGCTGTAATGTGGGAAACGCAGCATCCAATTTGCACACAGCAAACTCCCACAGACAGCAATGTGATAATCTGCTTTTGTGATGTTGATTGAGGGATAAATATTGCCCAGGACATCAGGGATAACTCCCCTGCTCTTCTTCGAAATAGTGCCTTGGGATCTTTTACATCCACCTGAGAGAGCAGATGGTGCCTCAGTTTAACATCTCATCCGAAAGACGGCACCTCTGGCAGTGCAGCACTCCCTCAGCACTGCCCTGGCGTGTCAGCCTAGACTTATGTGCCAGGGTGATCTCCTGGACTAGTTTCGATCGCCTGGATGGGTCGGAGAGGAATTTTCCCAGATTTTTTTCTCCCTAAATTAGCCTGGGTTTTTATCGGGCTTTTGCCTCTCGCAGGAGATCACATGCCTCCAGTTGGGGTGGAGTATAGATGTTTTTAGTATAAGGGGTGTTGCAGTGGTATGGCGTGGGCTGGGTGCTCTTTGCCTTTCCGTTATTGTTCATGGGTTTGTATGTAACCTTTAGGCTGCTGACGAAGGGCCGTGTGGCTCTTTGTCAGCCGGCGTAGACACGATGGGCGGGAATAGCCTCTTCTATGCTGCAAATTTCTATGTTTCTAAGTTCCTGGAGCGGGACTTGAGCCCACTATCTTCTGACTCAGAGGCGAGTGAGCCCCGGCTGACACTGAACAATTAAGTAGCGATTACCAGTGACCAAGTCTCACAGCTTCACCGCCCCTCAGATCAATCGGTTTTATCGACTTAGCGTGACCTTCAGGAGATTATTGTGGTGAATCTGATTGGGGTTCAGAGCCCGGTGTAAATCACACTCTGCCGATATACACGACTCTGGAAATGATTCAAATGTAATAGCTGACACAGCACTTGTCAGTGAAATAAGAGGAGCAAAGAAATTATCAATGGAGCAGCTTCCTAACCTCAGTTGCTCAATGCGCCGTCTTCAAATAGCAAGCTCCTGCACAATGAGACAATTGCGACCAATTTAGGGGCTATGACGGTATGATAAATGGTGAAAACACAGCGTCAGTATTTTATCAATCTTTCGAGAACCTCGAGGGAACGGAACCCGGAGCTGGGAGCTGCCCCTCCCCCACTCCCAGTGTCAGTAGTGCAGCTGCCGAGATGTCGGGTGGTGAGCACAACATTTGAAGGTCAGTGACTGTGACAGCTGATAGACTTGAAAGGATAGAATGACCGATTGTGAACGCCAGCAACGGCTGGCCCTTCGCTCCCTCCTGGTCCTCCTTTACAGCTGCAGCCCAGGGCACTCAGTGCTGGAGGGAGGATTTTGCAACGCACTGCTGGGTGGAACTGTCATCCAAAGTCCACTTCAACAACAATAACTTGTATTTATATAGCACCTTTAACAAAGTAAAATGTCCCAAGGTGCTTCACAGGAGTGTTATATGACAAAAAAAAAAATTGACATCGAGCCATATAAGATGAAATTACGGCAGATGACCAAAAGCTTGGTCAAAGAGGTAGGTTTTAAGGAGCGTGTTAAAGGATGATAGAGAGGCGAAGAGGTTTACAGAGGGAGTTCCAGAGCTTGGGGCCCACGTAACAGAAGGCACAGCCACCAATGGTTGAGCAGTTATAATCAGGGATGCTCAAGAGGGCAAATTTTGATGAGTGCAGTCTCAGGGGGGATTGTGGAGCTGGAGGAGATTACAGAGATAGGGAAGGGCTAGGCCATGGAGGGATTTGTAAACAAGGATAAGAGTTTTGAAATCGAGGTGTTGCTTAACCGGGAGCCAAGCAAGGGTGGTGGATGAGCAGAACTTGGTGCGAGTTAGGACACGCGCAACAGAGTTTTGGATGAAGTCTGGTTTACATAGGGAACTGTGGAAAGCAATTGGGGATTCATAGATTATATTTGGAGACAGCACTTTTAAGCTGTATAACACTGGGGTAATGTACTGGTGGGTACAGGACTGGTACTGTATAACACTGGTGTACAGTATTGTAGGGAATAGGTCTGTCACTGACACTGGGACGCAATACTGGTGGGTACAGGTCTGTTACTGCAACACTGGGGCTCAGTACTGGTGAGTATAGGTCTGATCCTGTATATCACTGGGGTGCAGTATTAGTGATTACAGGTCTGTCACTAACACTGGAGTACAGTGCTGGTGAACATAAGAACATAAGAATTAGGAGCAGGAGTAGGCCATTCGGCCCCTCGAGCATGCTCCGCCATTCAATAAGATCATGGCTGATATTCTACCTCAACTCCACTTTCCTGCACTATCCCTATATCCCTTGATTCCCTTAACATTCAAAAATCTATCAATCCCTGTCGAATATACTCAACAATTGAGCATCCTCAGTCCCTGGGGTAGAGAATTCCAAAGATTCACTACCCTAAGAAATTTCTCTCATCTCAGTCCTATTCTGAGACTGTGACACTTGGTTTGAGACTCCCCAGCCAAGGGAAACATCCTCACTGCATCTACCCTATCAAACCCTGCAAGAATTTTGCATGTTTCAATGACATGGTGAATACAGGTCCGTCACTAACACTGGGATACAGTAATGGAGGATACAGATATGCCATTATATAACACTGGTGTACTGAAATGGAGGATACAGGTCTGTCACCAACACTGGAGTGCAGTACTGGAGGGTACAGGTCTGTCACTATATAACACTGGGGTACAGTACTGGAGGGTACAAGTCTGTCACTAACACTGGAGTACAGTACTGGAGGGTACAGGTCTGTCACTATATAACACTGGGGTACAGTACTAGAGAGTACAAGTCTGTCACTAACACTGGAGTACAGTACTGGAGGGTACAGGTCTGTCACTAACACTGGAGTACAGTACTGGAGGGCACAGGTCTGTCACTAACATTGGAGTACAGTACTGGAAGGCACAGGTTTGTCACTAACACTGGGATACAGTACTGGAGGGTACAGGTCTGTCACTATATAACACTGGGGTACAGTACTGGAGGGTACAAGTCTGTCACTAATACTGGAGTACAGTACTGGAGGGTACAGGTCTGTCACTAACACTGGAGTACAGTACTGGTGAGTACAGGTCTGTCACTATATAACACTGGGATACAGTATTGGAGGGTACAGGTCTGTCACTATATAACACTGGGGTACAGTACTGGAGGGTACAGGTCTGTCACTATATAACACTGGGATACAGTACTGGAGGGTACACGTCTGTCACTAACACTGGGATACAGTACTGGTGGGTACAGGTCTGTAACTAACACTGCGATACAGTACTGGAGGGTACAGGTCTGTCACTATATAACACTGCGATACAGTACTGGAGGGTACAGGTCTGTCACTAACACTGGAGTACAGTACTTGAGGGTACAGGTCTGTCACTATATAACACTGGGATACAGTACTGGAGGGTACAGGTCTGTCACTAACACTGGGATACAGTACTGGTGGGTACAGGTCTGTCACTAACACTGGGATACTGTACTGCAGGGTACAGGTCTGTCACTGTATAACACTGGGGTACAGTACTGGTGGGTACAGGTCTGTCACTATATAACACTGGAGTACAGTACTGGTGGGTACAGGTCTGTCACTATATAACACTGGGATACAGTACTGGAGGGTACAGGTCTGTCACTATATAACACTGGGGTACAGTACTGGTGGGTAAAGGTCTGTCACTATATAACACTGGGATACAGTACTGGTGGGTACAGGTCTGTCACTAACACTGGAGTACAGTACTGGTGGGTACAGGTCTGTCACTATATAACACTGGGATACAGTACTGGTGGGTACAGGTCTGTCACTAACACTGGAGTACAGTACTGGTGGGTACAGGTCTGTCACTATATAACACTGGGATACATGACTGGTGGGTACAGGTCTGTCACTATATAACACTGGGGTACAGTACTGGTGGGTACAGGTCTGTCACTATATAACACTGGGATACAGTACTCGTGGGTACAGGTCTGTCACTAACACTGGGATACAGTACTGGTGGGTACAGGTCTGTCACTATATAACACTGGGATACAGTACTGGTGGGTACAGATCTGTCACTATATAACACTGGGGTACAGTACTCGTGGGTACAGGTCTGTCACTATATAACACTGGGATACAGTACTCGTGGGTACAGGTCTGTCACTAACACTGGGATACAGTACTGGTGGGTACAGGTCTGTCATTGTATAACACTGGGGTACAGTACTGGTGGGTACAGGTCTGTCACTGTATAACACTGTGGTACAGTACTGGTGGGTACAAGTCTGTCACTAACACTGGGATACTGTACTGGTGGGTACAGATCTGTCACTATATAACACTAGGATACAGTACTGGTGGGTACAGGTCTGTCACTATATAACACTGGGGTACAGTACTGGTGGGTACAGGTCTGTCACTGTATAACACTGGGGTATAGTACTGGTGGGTACAGGTCTGTCACTGTATAACACTGGGATACAGTACTGGTGGGTACAGGTCTGTCACTATATAACACTGGGGTACAGTATTCGTGGGTACAGGTCTGTCACTATATAACACTGGGATACAGTACTGGTGGGTACAGGTCTGTCACTGTATAACACTGGGGTACAGTACTGGAGGGTACAGGTCTGTCACTGTATAACACTGGGGTACAGAAATGGAGGGTACAGGTCTGTCACTAACACTGGAGTACAGTACTGGAGGGTACAGGTCTGTCACTGTATAACACTGGGATACAGTACTGGTGGGTACAGGTCTGTCACTATATAACACTGGGGTACAGTACTGGTGGGTACAGGTCTGTCACTATATAACACTGGGATACAGTACTGGTGGGTACAGGTCTGTCACTGTATAACACTGGGGTACAGTACTGGTGGGTACAGGTCTGTCACTGTATAACACTGGAGTACAGTACTGGAGGGTACAGGTCTGTCACTATATAACACTGGGATACAGTACTGGTGGGTACAGGTCTGTCACTGTATAACACTGGGATACAGTACTGGTGGGTACAGGTCTGTCACTAACACTGGGATACTGTACTGCAGGGTACAGGTCTGTCACTGTATAACACTGGGGTACAGTACTGGTGGGTACAGGTCTGTCACTATATAACACTGGAGTACAGTACTGGTGGGTACAGGTCTGTCACTATATAACACTGGGATACAGTACTGGAGGGTACAGGTCTGTCACTATATAACACTGGGGTACAGTACTGGTGGGTAAAGGTCTGTCACTATATAACACTGGGATACAGTACTGGTGGGTACAGGTCTGTCACTAACACTGGAGTACAGTACTGGTGGGTACAGGTCTGTCACTATATAACACTGGGATACAGTACTGGTGGGTACAGGTCTGTCACTAACACTGGAGTACAGTACTGGTGGGTACAGGTCTGTCACTATATAACACTGGGATACATGACTGGTGGGTACAGGTCTGTCACTATATAACACTGGGGTACAGTACTGGTGGGTACAGGTCTGTCACTATATAACACTGGGATACAGTACTCGTGGGTACAGGTCTGTCACTAACACTGGGATACAGTACTGGTGGGTACAGGTCTGTCACTATATAACACTGGGATACAGTACTGGTGGGTACAGATCTGTCACTATATAACACTGGGGTACAGTACTCGTGGGTACAGGTCTGTCACTATATAACACTGGGATACAGTACTCGTGGGTACAGGTCTGTCACTAACACTGGGATACAGTACTGGTGGGTACAGGTCTGTCATTGTATAACACTGGGGTACAGTACTGGTGGGTACAGGTCTGTCACTGTATAACACTGTGGTACAGTACTGGTGGGTACAAGTCTGTCACTAACACTGGGATACTGTACTGGTGGGTACAGATCTGTCACTATATAACACTAGGATACAGTACTGGTGGGTACAGGTCTGTCACTATATAACACTGGGGTACAGTACTGGTGGGTACAGGTCTGTCACTGTATAACACTGGGGTATAGTACTGGTGGGTACAGGTCTGTCACTGTATAACACTGGGATACAGTACTGGTGGGTACAGGTCTGTCACTATATAACACTGGGGTACAGTATTCGTGGGTACAGGTCTGTCACTATATAACACTGGGATACAGTACTGGTGGGTACAGGTCTGTCACTGTATAACACTGGGGTACAGTACTGGAGGGTACAGGTCTGTCACTGTATAACACTGGGGTACAGAAATGGAGGGTACAGGTCTGTCACTAACACTGGAGTACAGTACTGGAGGGTACAGGTCTGTCACTGTATAACACTGGGATACAGTACTGGTGGGTACAGGTCTGTCACTATATAACACTGGGGTACAGTACTGGTGGGTACAGGTCTGTCACTATATAACACTGGGATACAGTACTGGTGGGTACAGGTCTGTCACTGTATAACACTGGGGTACAGTACTGGTGGGTACAGGTCTGTCACTGTATAACACTGGAGTACAGTACTGGAGGGTACAGGTCTGTCACTATATAACACTGGGATACAGTACTGGTGGGTACAGGTCTGTCACTAACACTGGAGTACAGTACTGGAGGGTACAGGTCTGTCACTATATAACACTGGGATACAGTACTGGTGGGTACAGGTCTGTCATTGTATAACACTGGGGTACAGTACTGGAGGGTACAGGTCTGTCACTAACACTGGAACACAGTACTGGAGGGTACAAGTCTATCACTAACACTGGGATACAGTACTGGTGGGTACAGGTCTGTCACTAACACTGGGATACAGTACTGGAGGGTACAGGTCTGATAATTACAATGTTAGTGATGAGAAAAATGTGGGCGATGAAATTGGAGTATCACATGGGAGCTAATTTCACTGTGTGAAAAGTGGGTTGGTGAAAGTGCGAGTTAGGTTTGGTGATTTTATGCTGAATTAGCTTGTTTACCAAACTCGCTTATTCTAGCTTCCTGTAAGTCATGTGACAATATAATTCTGCACCAATGACATCACTGTAACCGTTCTGTCTCAGTGACGTCTCTGCTTGGGATTTAACATTTCATTTGAAATAAGACAGTAAAAATATAGGCGGCACAGAGTGAATTTTTGGGTATATTTTAATTTTGAGTTAGTCTCCTGTGGTCTATGATGCAAGTACAACCCCCTCAGTTGGAGTAAATTACAGCCTCATTAATTCCAACCATCCCTAATTGTGTCTCCCAGCGTTTAAATATACAATAAACAGTGCTTGGGACGGAGATTGGTTTTTGGGTGTTGCAATGCAGCTAACTCTTCTCTTGTCTACCGTGTTTCTTTACTCATCCAGATGGTAACTGGAGAGTCTTCTTGGTACTGGGCAGGACTACGGACAGGCAGTGACTGAGCTGGGTGAAGGGGGATCCAGCTGCCCAATGGGGAGCAGCCGGTATTGTGTTGCCAAGGCAGTTTCGCCAATCAGAAGTTGTCTCTTGCCGAGAGCAGCGCGTGCAGTTGCTGTCATGGAGACAATTCACAAGCCTTCCATTTCAGTGCACCTGTTCTGCAGCCAAAAATCAGATGATCCCTGGGCGTCCACAATCATTCTACAAAAAAGCCCCAAGCCAACAAGCTTGAGGCTCTTTCACTTGTCGGTATGAATGACTTTACTAAACCAACAGTGCAGCTGAGAGGCCCAGACCCCATTAAATGGACGGCCCGACCCAAGCTGTATTTATTATTGGTTCATGAACGTAACGAAGCAAGCTTTCCAACCTGCTCAAAGGATGCGATGCAGGCCAGCATTAATGCCCACGCTAAGCTTAGCGGCTTATTTGTAAAAGTTGGTCCTGTAGTGCACTGGGGGGTAAAGGTTTCGGTTGCTATATAAATACCAGTTGTTGTTGCTCAGTTTACGGTCCCACATACAATCCGATCTCCAATTGGTCAAAAGCAGCAGCTTTTACGGTTGCTCCTTTGAAATGAGGGTTGACATCTTGAAAAAGAAAGAAAGACACAGTTTAAAAGCAGACGTGAGAATGAGGCCGGTTGGGAGTTTAAGGATACTGAGTTCTGCATGGCCTACCAACGGCAGGGCATCGCTTGTCACTCAAAAAAGAAAGACTTTCATTTATATAGCGCCTTTCACAACCGCCGGACGTCTCCAAGCGCTTTACAGCCAATGAAGTACTTTTGGAGTGTAGTCACGGTTATAATGTGGGAATCGCAGCAGCCAACTTGCGCACAGCAAGCTCCCACAAACAGAAATGTTGCTTTTCCTGTGAGGTTTAGGACTGGGAAATGTCCTCTTACCAACCACCCAAGGTACTTTACATTCCAAAATGAATAAACAGAAGAACTTGGCAGGGGAGGGAGCGATTGAGGCAAACCATTGCACCTTTGAAGGGAAAAATGGATAAATATTTGAAGCTGAGGAACCATTCTATGGTATGGACAGTGCAGGTTATCACCACAGCCTTTAACACTTAATGGGGGAGGTTTTCCTGGATCTGAACTCTGTGAATAGCGTGACATCAGATGGCTTAACCTTAAAATGAGAGCAAAGCGGTTCAGGAAGCACATCATTACATACCTCACGGCAGCCGGTATAGGTCGGACCGCCCGTTTTCACCGGCGGTCACAGCAGGGTGTGCTGCAGGGCGCTATGGGTCGGGCGGGACTCCGAACTCGAGCCGGTGTCACAACCAGTGGAAATCTGGAACCCTCCGCTCCCAGAAAGCTATTGAGGCTGGGGAGTCAATTGAAAAATTCTAAACTGAGATTGATGGGTGTTTGTTAGGCATGGGTATTTAGGGTGACGGAGCCAAGGTAGCTAGATGGGTTGAACTACAGATTAGCCACCATCTAATTCAATGGCGAAACTGGCTGGGGGGGCTGAACAGCCTCCTGCTGTTCCTATGATCAAGGTGTGTACTCCAATCTGCCCAATTTCCCTCTATTATTTGCTGGGTCCAGGAGCAATCCTGGGCACAGACTCGGGGAAATCTGCCCCTCATATCTTTTTTCCCCATTTTGTTGCCGACTCGCGTTCTTTGTGGTCAGTTGCTGTTCCTCCTGACTGCACCAATGAGATCCTGTTATTTAAGGCAGAGAGTAGCGTCTGGGATTTGAAGACACTTTCAAATAAATTACTCTCAGCTGGGCAAGCAGCTTTCATTTTTAAACCTTCGCTGTCTTCATAATAATAAAATGTTGGACAAATAAAATCATAAAAATGCAATGATACAAATTGCGGCAAGACGTAAATGGTCACACTTGCACGTGACTGCACGCTAATGTACCTTTCTTTCTCATGGGAGACAGCTTTATCAAACACTGATGTACGCAAAACCTTTTTACACTCCCGTGGTCTTCACTTGCTAAAAGTAGCCACTTGAACTTTGACCCTAAGGTAATAAATCCTAAATAAGGAAAAATACTCTTTTATTACATATAAAATGGAGTAATTTGACAAGGGTTGGCTGCTGGTGTCAATGATTTCTCCTCCCTGGGGTACGTCTCCATTGGCACCGGACACCCTCTGCTCCCTCGCCTTGTCGGTGAGTATGTGCAGCCCAGTGATTAGCAACCGAAACCCGTGGATTGAATGTCATGCCTCCCACCCCACCAACCCGTCCAGTCCCAGTTAACACCAAATCCCGTGCAAGTGCAGCCCTTTTTCGTGCAATTTCTGTCGTTGCATTTGTTCTTGTTTGCCCGACACACGTTATTTTCCGATCCAGTACTGCATATAAATATGCAAGTAACTCCTGAAAGTTGAGGTCAGTCGTAGCCAGCTCTCCTGCTGCCCCAGGTGAGAGCCTCACTGTTGTGTATGATTGAGATGCTCGCTGTCTTTGTCACGTGAAGCTCAGTTGGGTTGCACTGAGCTCAGATTCTCTGCACTCGCGGCTTTTTTTGCAGTCGTGGCGACAACGAGGGTTAACCTGGGGTCTGATCAGTGAAGTGAGCCCTTACCTGAAGGGGAAGCACTTGCTGTCTTTTTGTTATCCTACCCCCTGTACCCATTTCCATGCAATTCTTGTGCTTCATACAATCCTAGGGCTGGATTTTCCGGTCCTGTCTGCCTCTGGTTTTGCCCCGGAGGGGCGGCAATGGCGGCGGTGAGCTTTTCCAGGCCGGCAGCCAGCTTCCAGCATCCCATTGGGTTTTCCGGGGCCGCTTCCGAGCATTACCACCCGGAAGAGGCGAGCCGGTGTGCAACGCCCCTGGTTGCGACACCAGCTCTATTTTTGAGTCGCGCCCGATCCGTAGTACCCCACAGCGCCCCCTGCTGGGACCGCCTGTGAAGACAGGCCATCCGACCTATACCGGCTGCAGTGAGGTAAGTAATGCCCACCTCGGGTAAGTATCATTGTTGATTCTTTTCTTTTTTGCGATTTATGTTGTAATGACGTGGGAATGTTTCTGGGTTTTTTTTTCAGTTTGTTTTCTCCCCAGGGCTCTCTTAGAGCGCTCCCGGGCCGACTGTTGAGCTCAGCATTTGCCCATGCTCATCTGGCCTAGCGCCTCCCTTAGCGCTCCACCCCACACTCAGGGCCCAGCTGCCCAATTTTGCTGACTGAGGCGCAAACTTTACCGCCCCGCCGCAATTACCGCCCCGAAATCAGCAAAGCTGAAAATCCAGCCCCTAGAACGGTACCAGAGCTAAAAGGGTTAAATTATGATAGACTAGACTTGTGTTCCCTCGAGCATAGAGGATTAAGGGGTACACTAAACAAGGTATTTAAGATGATTAAAGGAGTTGACAAGGTAGATAGAGAGAAACGATTTCCTCTGGTGGGGGAGTCCGGAACACGGGGCATAACCCTCAAATTAGAGCTAGGCCGTTCAAGGCTGATGTCAGGAAGCACTTCTTCACACAAAGGATGCTGGAAGTCTGGAAAACTCTCCCCCAAAAAGCTCGAGGCTGGGGATCAATTGAAAACTTCAGAACTGAGATTGATAAACTTTCGTTAGGCAAGGGTATTAAGGGATATGGAACAAAAGTGGGTTAATGAAGTAATGATACAGATCAGCCATGAGCTAATTGAATGGCAGAACTGGCTCGAAGGGCTGAATGGCCAACTCCTGTTCCTATTTTCCTTCCTATGTTTCCTAGTGTTGAGAAACCACACTTCTCTTTTCTAGACTGGAAATTGCCGCTGTGTCACTGTGCGTTATTCCCCACTCAGCATTTGCATGAAATTTAATGGCAAATGAGACTTCAAATTCCTCCAGGGCTGACTGGAATCGGCACACCCGATTGGGCGAACAATTTTGCAAGGGTGAAGATGGCCTGAAGTGAATTTGTTATCCCTAGGCAACAGGGTGGGTCCATGTCATTCCAGCTGTCTGAGCTAGTTTCCAGCAATAGGGCAGCGCAGGGTGTGACGAGGGCTCCTTATATACAATTACATGCATGGTTTTATTTAGAACTGTGGTACATTGTAAAATGTGGAGAGGCCACACCAGACTATCTTGTGGGTACGCCTTCGGTCTTTTGCTCTCCCTTTCCGCAACTGACTGTTCTGCCCGAATGTTCTAGAAAGAAAAGATTGACTTGCGTTTACACGGTGCCTTTCAAACCACGGGACCTCCCAAAGCACTTTGCAGCCAATTAAGCATTTTGGACTCGAGGGGAATCGAGGGATATGGAGATCGGGCGGGAAAATGGAGATAGAAGATCAGCCATGATCTTATTGAATGGCGGAGCAGGCTCGAGGGGCCGTAGGGCCTACTCCTTCTTATGTTCTTATGTTGTTAAGCACTTTTGAAGGGTAGTCATTGTTGTAATGTAGGAAATATGGCAGCCAATTTGTGCACAGCAAGCTGCCACAAACAGCACTGTGATAATGACCAGATAATCTGTTTTTTAGTGATATTGAGTGAGAGATAAATATTGGCCAGGACACCGGGGATAACGCCCCTGCTCTTCTTCAAAAAGTAGTGCCATGGTATATTTTACATCCACCGAAGAGAGCAGACGGGGCCCCGGTTTAATGTCTCATCTGAAAGACGGCACCTCCGACAGTGCGGCACTCCCTCAGCACTGCACTGGAGTGTCAGCCTAGATTTTGAATTTAAGTCGCGAAATTGCTGATCGTGAGTCAACAATCGTGAGCACGTATATATGGAAATGGTTTACGCATTCTGCCGGTATTTCAGCGTGGAAAATTCCTGTAACCGTCCCAATTTTTCCCCCTTTTCTTGGCTCGGGACTTTGCTCGCGCACATTTGGTAGAAGATGGCTTATCGCTACCCCCTCCACACCGGCCGCCACCCCTCCCCCACGCCCCCAGGACCCTCTCCCAGAGGTGAAGGTGAGAGTTAGCCACTGCGGATCTGCGGAAATGCTGGAAATAGGCAACCTGTCAGTCCGCCTGGAAGTGACGAGAAAGGTTGATGTTGGGTCTGGGGGTCGTCCGTATGAGTCTGTTGATGCTGGGACAGCAGTGCTTGGCCCAGTGGAGAGTGGAATGCTGGGGGAAAGGGGGGGTTGTGGCAGGAGAGAGGGAGAGAGAAGCAAATTCAGAGGCCGTTTCCCTCCCCACCCCCCCACCATGACTGGTGAAGGCCTCGCTTGCTGCGTTACCGTGTCTGCTCTCCCCTCCCAGCATATTCGTTCTTTGTTTCACTTCAAAAACTAAAATTCCGTGGCTTTCTCCCCAAGTGCCGGGATTTCATATTGTGGCTGGGATATGACAGGAGCTTGTTTTAATGAGGGTTATATCGAACCCAGCCCTCCCTCCTCCATCATTAAGAAACTCCTGAGGGATTGCTGTAGTGTTGGAAACTCGAGTGATCGAGAATGGCAATTCTGGTCAGACATATTCCTGGAGGTTACATCACATGACCTCCCGCCTCCAACCACCAGCCACCCCCTGTCAAACAGTCTTCTTCTCCACCCTAACTTCCAGTATTTTTATAACTAATAAACAAAAAAGTGTTCCAAGAAAATGTTCCCAACTATTTCTCTCCCGGGTAGAGCCCCTACTAAGTGCTGCTGGTTTGAGTTGGTACGATTCCAGCCCGGGGAGTGTGGAGCAGCACTGTCATTTACAACTGGATGATCAGGACGACTCCAACACATGCTCTGTATTGAATGTCGGAATGACTCCATTATTTACATAGCACTGGTCCTGGGACTGAAGGAAGTGTCCCGTTTCCTGTGTGGAAGGGCTCTAGCTATAAGTATATATTGAAGCTTCTAATTTAAGGCCAACAATTTATTTTCTGCTTTGCTGTGTTGGATAATTATCCAGAAAAACTTGTTCTCACAGTGTGAGATAAAGAGAGAATTTGCATTTACGCAGTGCCTTTCATGACGCCCCCAAAGTGCTTGACAGCAAAGAAAGTACATTTGATGTGTACTCACTGTTGTAATGTCGGACATGTTGCAGCCAATATGCGCACAGCAAGCTCCCACAAACAGCAATGCGATCGTGTTTTGGATTGAGGGATTAATATTGGCCAGGACAGCCGGGACAATTCCCTAGCTCGTCTTCGAAATAGTGCCATGGGATCTTTAATGTCCACCTGAGAGGACTCGGTTTAAGGTTCTGGCACCTCCTGACAGTGCAGCACTCCCTCAGCACTACACTGGAGTGCCAGCCTAGATTATTTGCTCAAGTCTCTGGAGTGGGATTTGAACTCACATCTGTCTGACGCTGGCACGGGGCTACCCACTGAGCCTTATCTGTCTGGAAAATGGTGTCTCCATGGTAACCACATTGAGGTTTTTGTTGTTGTTGACTGATGTGCAGTTTTATATTATCTGGAACGTTACTCCATCTCGGTTTGCCTGGCAGAGCGCGTTACTGGTTTCTAAATAAAGAGCCTCCAGCAATGTGATCAGTGATGCCATTGCTTCACTGATTGTGCCTCCCACCTAACCCGAGGTTGGGAGCGAGCCATTGCGGAGCAGGAAGGCCCCGGGTTACATGTGGAGAAAGGGGTGAGGGCTAATCGGCCAGGGTTCCTGCTCCTGGTCGTTGTACAGTCACATCCAAGTGACACCATGCAATCACGTAGGTGTATATCGCCCAGTCGGGAAGTTAGGCCCAGTCCTCTGTACCAGCCCTATTCCTATATCCCTTTAATTCCCCTTTCCTTCAACCACCTATGTAACGTGTTCTGAAATGTTGATGTGTCAGCCTATTCGGGGACATCGCCGCTGTAGCCGATACTGCCCTGTCCTAGATCCACACCCGTGTACTAACCAGCAGGGCTCTGATCAGCAAACGGAAGAGCAATCCGAGCCTATGTGGTTATGATCTGTTTTGTCTTATAGCACTACGGTGAAGCGCCTTGGGATGTTTTAATAAGTTAAAGGCGCTATATAAATAAAAGTTGTTGTTGTTGTTGGAATGCACTGCCAGTAAGGGTGCTGGAAGCAAGTTCAGTGATAACTTTCAAAAGAGAATTGGATAAAGACTTGAAAAGGAAAACTTTGCAACGTTTGGGGGAATGGGAAAAATTGGACAGTTCTTTCAAATAGACAGCACGATGGGCTGAATGGCCTCCTTCTGTGCTGTAAGATTCTGTGATTCTACGATAATCACTCCCCCCCCCCCACGTCCCCACCCCTTTTTGGATATTGAGCGAATCAAGGGATATGGGGATAGTGCAGGAAAGTGGAGTTGAGGTAGCAGATCAGCCATGATCTCATTGAATGGCGGAGCAGGCTCGAAGGGCCGAATGGCCTACTCCTGCTTCTAATTCTTATGTTCTTTAAGCAGCTCTCCCCCAAGCTCCGAAGTGTTGAGGCTGATTGCCCCCGGCTTCGCACAGAGTGGGACTGGAAGGTGGGACACTCCAGGCGGCGATAGCTGAGCGGGACTATGGACCTCCAACCGTACCAATGGGTTCAGCTGACCAGACACCATTTAACCGAAACAGTAGGGCAAATGCAGCGAGTCGGGGCTCCCAGCATGCAGCCTCTGGTTTGCCGGGGCCGTGGAGGTCAGTAGGCCCAGTGTGCAGCGCGCCTGCGTTTCTCATCATCATCATCATAGGCAGTCACTCAGAATCGAGGAAGACTTGTTTCCACTCTAAAAATGAGTTTTTAGGTGGCTGAACAGTCCAATACGAGAACCATAGTCCCTGTCACAGGTGGGACAGATAGTCATTGAGGGTAAGGGTGGGTGGGACTGGTTTGCCGCACGCTCCTTCCGCTGCCTGCGCTTGGTTTCAGCAGGCACTCGGCGATGAGACTCGAGGTGCTCAGCACCCTCCCGGATGCACTTCCTCCGCTTAGGGCGGTCTTTGGCCAGGGACTCCCAGGTGTCAATGGGCATGTTGCACTTTATCAGGGAGGCTTTGAGGGTGTCCTTGTAACATTTCCTCTGCCCACCTTTGGCTCGTTTGCCGTAAAGGAGTTCTGAGTAGAGCGCTTGCTTTGGGAGTCTCGTGTCTGGCATGCGGACAACGTGGCCTGCCCAACGGAGCTGATTGAGTGTGGTCAGTGCTTCAATGCTGGGGATGTTGGCCTGGTCGAGGACGCTAACGTTGGTGCATCTGTCCTCCCAGGAGATTTGTAGGATCTTGCAGAGACATCGTTGGTGGTATTTCTCCAGTGACTTGAGGTGTTTACTGTACATGGTCCATGTCTCTGAGCCATACAGGAGGGCAGGCACCTGGTTTTCTAGTCACTCAGTGTCAGCGCTGGGAGCACTGAGGCTGCTGGCTGCAGTACTTGGAGGGCAGCAGTGTGCTGTAGGATTCAACGTCTGTGTGAATGCTGGCTCCCCTACATCATCATTTTACAGTCCTAGGTGTCCGCCGTGGCTTGGTGGATAGCACTCACACCTCTGGGTCAAAATACTGTGGGTTCAAGTCACACTTTCGGATGAGACATTCTTTCTGCCCTCTCAGGTGAACATCAAAGATCCCACTGCACTATTTCGAAGTAGGCCAGGAGAGTTCTCCTCGGTGTCCTGACCATTTATCCCTCAACCAAAATCACTTAAACAGATGAATCTCGTCGTTATCACATTGCTGTTACTGGGGTCTTGCCCTGTGCAAACTTATGCTGCATTTTCTACATTGCAACAGTGACTACACCTCAAAGGTATTTCATTGGCTGTCAAGCACGTTGGGACATCCTGAGCTTGTAACAGGCACTGATGTATGCTGCTGTGCTCATAATGATCAGTTTGCCAGATTTCTGCAGCATCGCGCAGATACACTCAAGGTCAACCATCCGCTCCGTATCTGCACTGGAAGCGTTATCAGCTCCTTTGTGTGGGTTGAGCTGGACACAGTGACTGCAGGGTACAGACAGTGAGTCCGACCAGACTCACACTCAGTGCCTTTACCTATCTTCAGTGAGCACAAGGTTGGGGGAGTGATCTCATTGCTGGCACTGTGTCCCAGACTCGTGTGCATTTTCAGCTGTTGCTGCAAGGCGTTAAGCTGGATGTCATGCCGTAGAAATATAAGGTGCATTGATGACCTAAGAAAGAATTATATTTATACAACGCCTTTCATGACCTCGGAACATCCTAAAGTGCTTTACAGCCAATGAAGTACTTTTTGAAGTGTAGTCACTGTTGCAATGTAGAAAACGCGGCAATTTGCACACAGCAAGCTCCCACAAAATGCAATGAGACAAATGACCGGATCATTTGTTTTAGGTGTCGGTTGAGAGATAAATGTTGACCAGGACTCCACTGCTGTTCTTCGAATAGTGCCATGTCCACCTGCAAAGGCAGACGGGGCCTCGGTTTAACATCTCATCCGAAAGACGGTACCTCCGAAAGTGCAGCATTCCCTCAATGCTGGAATGTTAGCATAGATTACGTGCTGAAATCTCTGGAGTGGGACTTGAACTCACAACCTTTTGACTCAGTGTGTAGTTTGAGGAGGGGATGATCAAAAGACTCGTTCAGTACTCAAAACCGTTGTGTCCTTGTTTTAAGGAGAGTGGGATCTCTTGCGATTATTCGAGGGGGTTCTGGGCCAGAGGAACGGGCAGTGAGCAGCAGCGTACAATTTGCACAATGCATTGAATTGTGCTGTCTCTCTTGCTAGAGTAGTTCCTACTTCACAGAAGCCAGGCGAGTGCCAGCGCTGGTTCTGTTGGCAGAGCTCCTGGCTCTGAGTCATAAGATTGTGGGTTCAAGCCCCACTCTGGGATTGGGACCCACAATCTAGGCCGAAGCCCCAGTGAAGCGCAGAGGGAGTGATGCATTGCCAGGGTGCAGTCCTTCAGATGAGACTGTAAACCATTCACTGGCTCAAGATAGTGTGACGGGAGTTTTCCCGGTGTCCTGGCCAACATTCCTCCATTCACCAATACATAAGAACATAAGAAATAGGAGCAGGAGTAGGCCATTTGACCCCTTGAGCCTGCTTTGCCATTCAATAAGATCATGGCTGATCTGATCATGGACTCAACTCCACTTCCCTGCCCGCTCCCCATAACTCTTCATTCCCTTATCGCTCAAAAATCTGTCTATCTTCGCCTTAAATATATTCAATGACCCAGCCTCCACAGCACTCTGGGGCAGAGAATTGCATAGATTTACAACCCTCTGAGAGAAGAAACTCCTCCTCATCTCAGTTTTAAATGGGCGGCCCCTTATTCTCAGACTATGTCTCCGAGTTCTAGTTTTAGTTTCCCCTAGGAGTGGAAATAGCCTCTCTGCATCCATCTTGTCGAGCCCTCTCAGTATCTTATATGTTTCGATAAGATCAACTCTCATCCTTCTGAACTCCAATGAGTATAGTCCCAGCCTACTCAACCTATCTTCATAGATCAATCTCCTCATCTCTGGAATCAACCTCGTGAACCTTCTCTGAACAGCCTCTAATGCAAGTGTATCCTTCCTTAAATACGGAAACCAAAACGCAGTACTCCAGGTGTGGCCTCACCAATACCCTGTACAGTTGGAGCAGGACTTCTCTGCTTTTATACTCTATTCCCCTTGCAATAAAGGCCAACATTCCATTTGTCTTCCTGATTACTTGCTGTACCTGCATACTCACTTTTTGTGTTTCATGCACAAGGACCCCCAGGTCCCTCAGTACTGCAGCACTTTGCAATTTTTCTCTATTTAAATTGTAATTTGCTTTTCTATTTTTTCTGCCAAAGTGGATAACCTCACATTTTCCCACATTATATTCCATCTGCCAAATTTTTGCCCACTCACTTATATCCCTTTGCAGATTTTTGTGCCCTCCTCACAATTTGCTTTCCCACTCATCTTTGTATCATCTTGGCTACATTACACTTGGTCCCTTCATCCAAGTCATTAATATAGATTGTAAATAGTTGAGAATCCAGCATCGATCCCTGTGGCACACCACTAGTCACTGTTTGCCAACAGAAAAATGAACCATTTATCCCAACTCTCTGTTTTCTGTTAGTTAGCCAATCCTCTATTCATGCTAATATATTGCCCCCAACCCCATGAACTTTTATCTTGTGCAGTAACCTTTTATGTGGCACCTTATCAAATGCCTTCTGGAAATCCAAATACACCACATCCACTGGTTCCCCTACCAATATCAGCTCATTCACGTCACTGCTGTGCGGAATACTGGCGTGTGCAAAATGGCTGCCAGCTGGTCTGCGTAACAACAGTTACTGTACGGTAACGTACTCACAGGCGCATACATTACATTGTACTTGAACATTTTTGTATCTGAAGCACTGTGCTGTATTTCTGAGACTTGGTGGAGCTGAGTCCATGATGAGGCGCTACATAAATGCAAATCTTTACTTCCTGATTTTTCCTTGCAGTGTCAGCCAGCAAGCTCTGGCCAAGATGGTAACCCGTGGTGACAGACGCTTGAGTTCCACGGTTACCCTCGGCGGCAGCTCTTGGGAAATTTGGGCCTAAGGCTCTGTCAAGGCCAAATGTCTGTCCCTTATACAGTCGCAGACTGTCGGCAACAGGGCCACTGCTCCTGACCAGATCGCTATCTTTCTCTCATATATCTCTGATCGTGTATATCTCATAATCTCTTGTATATCTTTTATTTTAATCTTTTTATATGGCTTTCATCCAAATCTTAGTCCACTTTTTACTTTGATTGTTGCAGTAGCAGTGGTTTTAATGGATGAGGATTGATGTGAAAGGAGGAAAACAGGATAGGGATCTCTCTGTCATATATATATATATATATCTCCTCCCCCCCCCCTCCCCCCACCACAATCCTCATCTATCAAAATCATTGCTACCAGCGAAAATCAAAGTGGACTGGGATCTGGATGAAAGTCAGTGAAGTCTGGAGTGATTAAAATGGAGTGTGTTTGAGGCTGCAATCAGGTCTCTGGGCTACAAACTGTACAGGCTTTACTGAGCGCAGTTTGATATACAGGCCCTTGGAGATTGGTGCTTTGTAGCACCAGCACATTATCCCTTTCTGTGTGAGAGTGTGTGTGAGAGAGCGTGTGAGTGAGCGTGTGAGCGTGTGTGTAAGCATGTGTGTATGTGAGCATGATGTGAGCGTGTGTGTGTGTGCGTTTGTGAGCATTTGTGTGAGCGTGAGCGTGTGTGTGAGAGCGTGTGTGTGTGAGCATTTGTGTGTGTGTGAGTGTGTGTGTGAGCGTGTTTTTATGTGCGTGTGTGCGTGTGTGTGAGCATTTGTGCGAGCGTGTGTGTGAGCATGTTTTTATGTGTGTGTGTGTGTGTGAGCATTTGTGTGAGCGTGTTTTTATGTGTGTGTGAGTGAGAGGGTGTGTGTGAGAGGGTGTGTCAATTATGTGAGTGAGAGAGTATGTGTGTGTGAAACTGTGTGAGAGGGTGTGTCTGAGTGTGTGTGAGTGTGTGGGCATATGAGTGTGTGTGTGTGAGAGAGAGTGCGTGTGTGTATAACCCACGCAAGCTCCACTATTCCCCTCCGGTGTGCCGTCAAATGAAGCCTGATGTTCCTCAGCTTCAGATTCCGGGAGTCTGATGTGTGCGCACTCCATTGCACTGACAAAGCAACAGCTTGCTGGATATTGCAGACGGCCTCACCTCCCCCATCACCACCTGTATGTGGATCAGCAAGGGCGAGAATGTGTTTCAAGGCCAGGGTACCGTGGGCTCCAGCTGCAGTTGATAAACCGCTGGGCTTTCATTCTCCTGCTGCAATGCCATGTGAATGTCTCGGTGTCCCTGCGAGGTCACACGCCAGGCTGCCTGTTATCCTGTGTATAAATCTAGCTTCTTTGTTCCCTTAGTTCTGCTTTGGAACTGAAAATAGTTCCTTAATTATAAGCTGTGATTCACCGGCAGCACTGTGTAGCGATGCTATCACCGTAGCATCTTGCAGCCTCGATCACTGATCTTCGATTGATTTCAGAGTATCTGTATCATTAAAAACTGACAGCAACAACCTGCATTTATATAGAATCTTTCAGTGTAGTATAACGTCCCCAGCAGCTGCACAGGCACCTATCAAAGAGCAAGTTATTATTTAAATGGAGAAAGATTGCAAAGTGCTGCAGTACAGCGGGACCTGGGGGTGTTTGTGCATGAAACACAAAAGGATAGTATGTAGGTACAGCAGGTGATCAGGAAGGCCAATGGAATCTTGGCCTTTATTGCAAAGGGGCTGGAGTATAAAAGCAGGGAAGTCTTGCTACAGCTATATAAGATATTGATGAGGCCACACCTGGAATACTGCATGCAGTTTTGGTTTCCATACTTACGAAAGGAAATACTTGCTTTGGAGGCAGTTCAGAGAAGGTTCACTCGGTTGATTCCGGGGATGAGGGGGTTGACTTATGAGGAAAGTTTGAGCAGGTTGGGCCTCTACTCATTGGAATTCAGAAGAATGTATAAGATTATGATGCAGAGAGGATGTTTCCACTGATGGGGGAGACTAGAACTAGAGGGCATGATCTTAGAATAAGGGGCTGCCCATTTAAAACAGAGATGAGGAGAAATTTCTTCTCTGAGGGTTGTAAATCTGTGGAATTCGCTGCCTCAGAGAGCTGTGGAAGCTGGGGCATTGAATAAATTTAAGACAGAAATAGACAGATTCTTAAACGATAAGGGAATAAGGGGTTATGGGGAGCGGGCAGGGAAGTGGAGCTGAGTCCATGATCAGATCAGCCATGATCTTATTGAATGGCGGAGCAGGCTCGAGAGGCCGTATGGCCTACTCCTGCTCCTATTTCTTATGTTTTTATGTTATTAATCAGAGAAAATGTGACACCAAGCCACATAAGGTGGTACTGTATTAGGACAGGTAGATTTTAGGGAGCATCTTAAAGGAGAAGAGAGAAGTGGAGAGATTTTACGGAGGGAATTCCAGAGCTTGGGGCCCAGGCAGCGAAAGGCATTGCCACCAATGATGGGGCGAGGATACTCGGGGAGGTGTGCAGGAGGCCAGAATTGGAGGAACGCAGAGATCTGAGGGTTTGCAGGGCTGGAATAGGTTACAAAGAACGGAAGGAGTGAGGCCATGGAAGGATTTGAACACAAGAATGAGAATTCTAAAATAGAAATTGACGGGGGAGCAGGAGGCTATAATTTAACGCTGACCACTCCAGTTCTCACTTCCTCTGGTTTGCATCATCCTCCTGCTGTGGCGTCTATATATTCATTTGGAAACTGGCTCCCAAACTCCAGGCCTTGCTCTGTGGTCGAGAGGCCCAGAAGCAGGCCTCATCCTGCTTCAGAACAGGAAGTTGTCACCAGTCCAATTGTATTCTTCATGAACGCAGGAGCGGGGGGCAAGATCGAGGCTTGCGACTGTGTGTAACTCATTTTTGTTTTAGCTAAATGGTTACTGAATGTAAAGTTCCATCCTCTTGAGCTGAAGGGATGGGTCTGGCTCTGTGCTTCTCCTTTTTCAGTTCTTAGGAACATAGGAACAGGAGGAGGCCATTCATCCCCTTGAACCTGTACCGCCATTCAACTAGATCGTGACCAATCTGTACCTGAGCTGCATGTACCCTCTTTGCTCCATATCCCTTATCCTGTCTTGAACACCCAGCTGCTGTTCCACAGGTGCAGGAGCG
Organism: Pristiophorus japonicus; assembly: GCF_044704955.1. NCBI lineage: Eukaryota > Metazoa > Chordata > Chondrichthyes > Pristiophoridae > Pristiophorus > Pristiophorus japonicus. The sequence goes on along the minus strand of NC_091990.1, from coordinate 57,539,608 downwards.
CAGCGGAAGCGTGCTGGGCCCATAACCCAGAGGTCGATGGCTCGAAACCATCCTCTGCTAACTGCAATCTTTAATGTGGGTGCATCTAACACTTGCACTGCAACTAATCCTTGCCTTGACTAGAGTCCAGCACTCCACTTAAGTGGCTGACCTTCACATAGGAGTCTCGATAGTGATTGTGGGCCATTCGACTGTGGGGCATCACAGCCAGGCCCTATATCCAATCATGTGCGCTTCTTCCAGCAGGAATTATTGGCTAAAGATCCAAAGCAGGAGCCCTGGCCGATGGACGATCTCCTCCTTCTGTCCACCCTCCTGCCCAGGGACCAAGGCCTCGGTGCCACCCCAGAGACTCAAATTGAGCCTTCCTGGTGTTGATGGGGGAAATCTAAGGGGGGGGAAAGTGTCTCTCCGTCGACACCTGGAAAAATTGTGTGTCCCTCCCACACTGGGACCAGCTGTTGACAAAGTTCTGTACCTCCTGTCAAAAGAATTCCTGCAATTGTTCACAGAATAGACTTCATCTGTAATGTATTTGCTTCATGGGTTCTTTGCTTAAGAATTCACAGCAACACATTGCTATTAGGAACTAGTTGATTTATTAGCAAAGGTTTAACAATCACACCACACATTACCAGTTCATCCACCAGGCTCACAACCACCTACCTCATCCTGAATCACCCGAACCCAACTGGCTGGGGTTTTATTGAGTGGCTAAGCCACTCCCAACTCAACAGCTCTGCAACTAGTTCAGTTGAAACTATAATCAAGTGCCCCCTTATTAAAGGGGCACTAAAATCGACAATTTAAACAAATTAAACTTTAATCTTTAAACGGTCAAATTAAAATTTGGTTGCCGGGGGTGATGATGCACTCCAGTCCCTCTGGCACCCACCTCTCACGGAAGGCCGCGAGCGTACCGGTGTACACCGCGTGCTCCATCTCCAGGGACACCCTGGCTCGGATGTAATCGCGGAAGAGAGACAGGCAGTCGGGCTGAACAACCCCCTCGACCGCCCGCTGCCTGGACCGGTTGATGGCCCCCTTGGAGCCAGGAGCCAGGAGCAGTCCTACGAGGAGGCCTTCCGACCTGCCCACTCCCCTCCGCACAGGGTGATCAACAGCTCTACAAACCTGTGAGCATACTCACGGGTGCATACTATACACACGGCAATGTTCCCTCTAATTTTCTTTTTGTGTGCGGTGCCATTAAATTTGCTGGGTGGTATCTTCCAACGGCAATAGCTTGTGAGCGACCTGCACGGGCCCTCGCGATTGACGCACTGTCTAGACTCCTATATGAGGGACAGCCACTTAAGTGGAGCACTGCATACTGTGTCTGGGGGGCAACAGCTGGGTGTTCAAGACAGGCAATAGAGAGGATACGGGATATGTTCACCTTGGGAGTACATTGCTCTACAGTGTATCTAAAGGCCTCTGCTCTTCCCAACTCCTCCCACGTGTGTTGCCTTTATCCTGATTGTTGGGGCGAGTCGGGACCTGTTTGTCTGAGTGTTCTGTCAGAAGCTGCTTGTCGCTAACGGTGACTTAATCTGCGCTCGGCATTCCAGAGGCCTAAACCTCCGCCCTTCTCCACTCGACCCATCGGTGCAGTTTCCTGGGCCTGGACAGTGCGACATCCACACTGGCGGCTTCTTTACAAGTGCCGTCGGAGTGCTTGGCACAGAATTGCAGCAGTGTCGAGTTATTAACGCAATGGCTTCCATTACAGCAGCCGAGAGTTGGTTAGGTTTGGATTGGCACTAAAACCGAGCATAGCTTTTCTTCACCTTCAGCCCCACTTCTCAAAACAGGAGCAGTTCCCATTTCAAAAGAGAAAAAGAGATCTTCCTGCTTTCTAAACCCCGGCCACCCAAACCGAGCTCATTCCCGGACAGAAGGCAGACAGTCTGACCCAGTGTCTCGCAAACCGTTTCGGTTGCAGGATCCCTTTTCAAATGGATTAGTAATCACGGACTACCCATCGGAACTACAATGCCACTGAGGACATATACAAAGTTTAGAACACATATATAGGATTTGTTTTTCACAAACCTGTAAACTGTATTTTTACTTGGGTTAGTCACTCTGTACTTGCATTCTGTAATTGCAGTGGCGGTTAAGATTCATTCTGTGTTCAGCTACATTTATTCAGCTCTTCGACACGACCAGAAAGTACATATCTATACTTTTGTTTTATTCGTTCATGAGAAGTGGGCGTCGCTGGCAAGGCCGGCATTTATTGCCCATCCCTAATTGCCCTTGAGAAGGTGGTGGTGAGCCGGTTCTTGAACCGCTGCAGTCCGTGTGGTGAAGGTATTCTCACCGTGCTGTTAGGGAGGGAGTGCCAGGATTTTGACCCAGCCATGGTGAAGGAACGGCGATAGAGTTCCAAATCAGCATGGTGTTTACTAGGATGGAGGCGGTGACCCCATGTGCCTGCTGCCCTTGTCCTTCCGGGTGGTGGAAGTGGCGGGTTTGGGAGGTGCTGCCGAAGAAGCCTTGGCGAGTTGCTGCATTGAATCTTGTAGATGGTGCACGCTGCAGCCACGGTGCGCCGGTGGTGGAGGGAGAGAGGTGCTGGAAATTTGGTAGTGCCCCAGTTGGGGTGTTAAATTTTGAAAAGTTGAAAAAGTCGCGTCAGGCGCTAATCATTCTCTCCTCCAGCTTCAGTTTTGGAGCGCTAAATCGTGCGTTAACCATATTTCTCTTAGGGTGCTAAAGTCCGAGAGTGGGGCAGTAGCGGTAGGGAGCTAAACAATTTCGAGCGCATTGGTAACTGCTAAAGGGAAGGGCCAGTGATGCTGCATGAGCTAGTTGTTGGCAGTTCTGTTTTGCAAGGCGACCTGCGTGATTGCCATTACAGCCCCACACACTCTCACAAAGTGGAGGCCGGGACATCTTGCACCAGTGAAACATGAAAACTTTGCGCAGGCACCAGACTGGTGCAAATAATAAAGTTAGCTGAAAACCACTCCAGTGAATTACCGCTCCTCAAGCGGCCAGCCGAGTTCATAATGCCCCCTCTTGCTGGCGTTGTTGGCGCGAGATGATACAGCAGGGGGCGAGGGACAATTTTACATCCGGGGTGGTAACGGGGCGCTGTGCACTTTATGGCATCACGCTGTGCGAGGCGCTGGAGGCCCAGGGCCTAGACCGGCGATGAATGTTCACCGGTGTCGCTGCATTGACCGCACCCGGTCGCTAACCCCTTGGTATCCCATTGGCCCCACCCCCCCCACGTGCTAATGGGAAGCGCTAACCTAACGAATTTCTAGCCCTAAATGTTTAAGGTGGTGGATTGGGTGCCAGCCAAGCGGGCTGCTTTGAACTGGATGATATCGAGCTCCTTGAGTGTTGTTGGAGCCGCACTCATCCAGGCAAGTGGAGAGTGTTCCATCACACTCCTGACTTGTGCTGTGTAGATAATCAGGGGACAAAATTGCCCCCCCGCCCCCAAAAAATGTCTCCGCCCCAACCCATGTGGCGGAGATCCCGGCGATATTCGTCACTTTGAATTATTTTTCTGGTTTGGGTGGAAGTTGTTGCGGCTGAGCGGCGGAAACGCCCTTGTATCCGGTCAGCCGCCCCGACCAGTGATCAGCGCGTGCGGTCACATCAAAATTTCCCCCCCCCCCACCCCGTTCAATTAAAGAGGAGGGCGTTGTGAACTCTGCAGCCACGTTAGTGACATCCACTGGGCCACCAGGGAGGGTTTCGGCCTGGCCAGCGGCCCGGTATCCAAGAGGGGGTGCCCGGCTGCCCGTTGGCGGCCCGGCCAAATCCGGGGGGGGCATAATTGTCCGCCCGACATGGCAGACGGCCGACAATAAAAAATAGCATTGAGTAGCTAGCAGTGCGACCTCCCCTTTAAGGGTGGACGCGCTGCCCAGCCACAGACAGCACCCCGACGGGGAAAGCGCTCAGCGGCACTGACCAGTGGTGCTGCTGCTCCCACGGGGCAATACCGTGCGAGGGCCGGAAAGGGGATTGGCGCCGGTCGGTGTGGGGTCGGTGCGTGCCTGACGCGGCGAGAACACGGGCAGAGCGGAAACCTGTCCCCCCCACTCCCCCCGCTTCCGGCCAGGGGAAATTTAGGACAGGCCGGCCCCGGTCAGTGAGGCCTCTCCGCTCCACTCCCGCCTCTCAGAGGTAATGGAGCTTATGGAGGGGTCAATACCGGCCCTTCTGTAAACACTACAGTTATTAGTGTTAAAGTATCTCTTTACTAAACAAGTCTTCTTGAATTCATGTGCACGTGTTTATAAATGTGCCCATAGTATTGGTCAACTCGCACTGTTATAACTGTTGATGGTACACATGTAATGCATATATAACGTGCACACACAATGTGAGGCAAACATCCAGGGGCCGAAATTGCCCCTCTCCTTCAGACCTGTTACCACCGCAAATCGGCGACCACGCTGCGGAGTGGAGTGGCGGCGATCATCCCCCGACCGCTCCGCTGCTGCCGATCCGTCTTAAGCGCCTCATCACCGTGTGCACCGCCGATCTATCCCCCCGACGGCAACATTCCCCTCGGAGAATCTTCGGCCCACCCGGCAGTGCCAAAACAAGCTTTTTCCCGGTGGTCCAGCGAGGCTGCGACCTTCTGCAACGGCGATACGGCTTCCCTTAAAGGGGCAGACGCCCTGCGGCGGCCGCCATGTTTTTTTTATAGTCGGCCGACTGCCAGGTCGGTCGGACAGTTATGCCCCCTGGGTGAGGCCGGGCTGCCAATAGGCAGCCTGTCACCCTTGGGTGCCAGGCCGCTGGCCCAGCCGAAACCCTCCCTGGTGGGCCCTTTAAGTGAAGGGGAGAGCGGTGGTGACGCGGCGCCGTGATGATGTCATCGCGGCGGTCACTCCGCTCAGCACCCACCTTCCGCCCCTCAGGTACTGTCACCGCCCCCATTATGATCGAGTTCCGGATCGGAGAGAAAAAAACCCCAAATGATCCGAATGTCGCTCAAGAGGCGACGTGAACCGCAGTTACGGTAAAAGCCATGGAAACGGGATGGGAGCGTCCCATTTCGGGCGGGGGGGTGACAATTTCTACCCCCCTGTGTTATATTATGCCCAAACATCCAGCAAAACCTTCATTATCTGCTCTTAGCTGCAAATTGGCAGAATGTTGAGTCCCCATATTGCAGTCTGACACATACAGTACAGTAGGAAAGTAAAGCTAACTACAGCACAAATTAGAAAAACATCGTGTAATTTTGATGTCTCGTGTAAGGTTTTGTCCCATAAAAATGTTGGCAGTCAGTCAGGAAGGCAGATAATTGAAATGCAGCTAGTGGAGGTTCGACTCGCTACCCATATTATATACAACCAAATTAAGTTCAAAACAGTTTACGTTAAAACATGTGATCAATCTGGGAGCCTGCCGTCAATCACTATTTGTCGTGACACAAGACCCACCATCACAGAAAAAACCTCACAGAGAAAAATGGAACAAACCACCCCTCTGCTTTGTATCTACTGTACACACATATATTGTGTAGAGCAGAGGCGAGCTTGGTGTGAAGTGGGAGTGGAGTGCGGCCGTCACACTGTCCCGTAAGGCCGGCCCTGCTCAGTACTCACATTATTTTGCGGACCCCCTGGAAAGTCTCCACAGATCCCGGTTTGAGAACCACTGCTCTAACCAATATCCTGTGTCGACAGTCTTACCAGTAATTAGGAAGGACATGCTCAGAAGCAGCTTGAAATAACTAACCCACTGATCCCCCTCCCCCCCCACCCTAGTGTAAGATTTCTCTCCTGCACAAGCCCACTTTGTTGCAAATGGTCGCAGATCCTCTTGAACCTGTATCGACACTGGAGACATGGGATCAGTAGTGAGTTGGAACTGTTCGGCATGTGTTGTACCCATGGCGATGGAATGCAATTGCATGTTGCCCTGAGCACAGTCAAATCTTGGTCAGCAAAGCTGAAGGAGAGGATGGGATAGAGTGGGGGGGGGGGGGGGCGACTGGGTCAAGTTGGGGGCGGTGGTGTTGAGAAAAGGTCTACTGGTTGACGCAGGGTCCCTGAGGACATAAGAATTAGGATGAGGAGTAGCCATTCGTCCCCTCTAGCCTGCTCCTCCATTCAGTGAAATCATGGCTGATCTTCTACCTCAGAAACTACTTTTCTGCACATAAGAACATAAGAATTAGGAACAGGAGTAGGCCATCTAGCCCCTCGAGCCTGCTCCGCCATTCAATAAGATCATGGCTGATCTGGCCGTGGACTCAGCTCCACTTACCCGCCCGCTCCCCGTAACCCTTAATTCCCTTATTGGTTAAAAATCTATCTATCTGTGACTTGAATACATTCAATGAGCTAGCCTCAACTGCTTTCTTGGGCAGAGAATTCCACAGATTCACAACCCTTTGGGAGAAGAAATTCCTTCTCAACTCAGTTTTAAATTGGCTCCCCTGTATTTTGAGGCTGTGCCTCCTAGTTCTAGTCTCCCCGACCAGTGGAAACGACCTCTCCGCCTCTATCTTTCTTGTCTATCCCTTTCATTATTTTAAATGTTTCTATAAGATCACCCCTCATCCTTCTGAACTCCAACGAGTAAAGACCCAGTCTACTCAATCTATCATCATAAGGTAACCCCCTCATCTCCGGAATCAGCCTAGTGAATCGTCTCTGTACCCCATCCAAAGCCAGTATATCCTTCCTTAAGTAAGGTGACCAAAACTGCACGCAGTACTCCAGGTGCGGCCTTACCAATACCCTATACAGTTGCAGCAGGACCTCCCTGCTTTTGTACTCCATCCCTCTCGCAATGAAGGCCAACATTCCATTCGCCTTCCTGATTATCTGCTGCACCTGCAAACTAACTTTTTGGGATTCAGGCACAAGGACCCCCAGGTCCTTCTGCACCTCAGCATGTTGTAATTTCTCCCCATTCAAATAATATTCCCTTTTACTGTTTTTTCCCCCAAGGTGGATGACCTCATACTTTCCGACATTGTATTCCATCTGCCAAACCTTAGCCCATTCGCTTAACCTATCTAAATCTCTTTGCAGCCTCTCTGTGTCCTCCACACAACCCGCTTTCCCACTAATCTTTGTGTCATCTGCAAATTTTGTTACACTACACTCTGTCCCCTCTTCCAGGTCATCTATGTATATTGTAAACAGTTGTGGTCCCAGCACCAATCCCTGTGGCACACCACTAACCACCCGATTTCCAACCCGAAAAGGACCCATTTATCCCGACTCTCTGCTTTCTGTTCGCCAGCCAATTCTCTATCCATGCTAATACATTTCCTCTGACTCCGCCTATCCCCATATCCCTTGATTCCCTTAATAGCCAAAAATCTATCGTCCTCTGTCCTGAATATACTCAAAGACTGAGCTTACACAGCCCTCTGGGGTAGAGAATGCCAAAGATTCACCACCCTCTAAGTGAAGAAGTTTCTACTCATCTCAGTCCTAAATGGCCGACCCCTTATTCTGAGACCGTGACCCCTGGTTCTCGACTCCTCAGCCAGAGGAAACATCCTCCCTCAGGGAATGTGTTGATATCTGCTACTAAATGCATTGAGTTTCTCCTGGTTCCGTTGCTTCTGGGAGGTCCAACACCCTGAAGCTTCTGAGGCTGATGGTTGCAGATGCAAAGTATGTCTCCGAATGTGTAGGATGCCCATCATTACCTCGCATGCTCGGTTCCTGATCTCACCTGGCCAGTGCTGGAAGGGGAAATGGTGGGGGCGGTAGTGGGGAGGAAGTGATTCAAACTGAGGCATTTGCATTGCAGAAAGGAAGTGTCACTGGGTGAGTCAACCATGATCCTCTGGCATGGGTGTTTGCCGGGTGATATTGGTGGAACACCACCTCCAGTGCACCAGTTCAGCCTTCGGCCGCCGAAGGAAAAGAGTGTTTGAAGACCAAGCCCACAAATCCACCAGAAAGCTCATAATCTACAGGGCTGTAGTAATACCCGCCCTCCTGTATGGCTCAGAGACGTGGACCATATACAGTAAACACCTCAAGTCGCTGGAGAAATACCACCAACGATGTCTCCGCAAGATCCTACAACTCCCCTGGGAGGACAGACGCACCAACGTTAGTGTCCTCGACCAGGCCAACATCCCCAGCATAGAAGTACTGACCACACTTGATCAGCTCCGCTGGGCAGGCCACATAGTTTGCATGCCAGCACGAGACTCCCAAAGCAAGCGCTCTACTCAGAACTCCTTCACGGCAAACGCGCCAAAGGTGGACAGAGGAAACGTTACAAGGACACCCTCAAAGCCTCCCTGATAAAGTGCGACATCCCCACTGTCACCTGGGAGTCCCTGGCCAAAGACCGCCCTAAGCGGAGGAAGTGCATCTGGGAGGGCGCTGAGCACCTCGCGTCTCATCGCCGAGAGCATGCAGAAATCAAGCACAGGCAGCGGAAGGAGCGGTCGGCAAACCAGTCCCACCCATCCCTTACCCTCAACGACTATCTGTCCCACCTGTGACAGGGACTGTGGTTCTCGTATTGGACTGTTCAGCCACCTAAGGACTGATTTTTAGAGTGGAAACAAGTCTTCCTCGATTCCGAGGGACTGCCTATGATGATGATGATTGATGGAACAGCAAGGAGCGGGAGGATGGTGTCCCGGTTGGCCAGGGGAATGGTGCAGGATACCCGAGAGTTAAAGGTGTGGGAATGCGTGAGGCAGCTCTGTTGCGACTTGCCCAGCAGATTCAGGAGCTGGCTGCTCCCAGCCTGCTCCGTGTGGCTCAGCCATTGATCGAGTAAATGCCCTGAGTCACCGGGAGGGCCCGGGCCAATTCCAACTCGCAGCAGCCTGCTCCTTTGAAAAGAACCTGCTTTGAAAAGGCCTACGAGGCTCCACACCCTGTCTGTAGCGAGTTGGTTTGTTGGTGCAGTGTCAGCAAATGGTGAGCGATACCTGTCTGCCTCCTTTGCATGCCTGACTCAGGCAGAGACCTGCATCATCTTAGTCCTTCTCCTAGTTTCTGATTGAATTCAAAATACACTGTAGCCCTGTTGTGTGTAATGGTTGTTCGTGAGCCCCATCAAAGTGAGTGTACCTGTCGTGTCTGTGAGATGTTTGTTGCTAAGCAACCTTGCCTTAGAAAACCACAGATGGCTCCTGGTTGTCTCAGTAGCAATAAAAAGAAAGGGACAAGGGAGTTGCATTTATAAAACGCCTTTCAGGACGTCCCAAAGCGCATTACAGCCAATGAGCTAATTTTTGAAGTGCAGTCACGGTTGTCTCACAAACGCCAGTGTGATAATGACCAGATGATCTGGATTTAGTGATGTTGATTGAGGGAGAAATATTGGCCAAGACATCGGGGAAGTCCCCTGCTCTTCATCAAAATTGTGTCATGGGATCTTTTACCTTCACCTGAGAGGGCAGACGGGGCCTCGGTTTAATGTCTCATTCAAAAGACGGCACCTCCGACAGTACTGCACTCCCTCAGCACTGCACCGGAATGCCAGCCTAGATTATGCGATCAAGGCGCGGAGTGGCATTTGAACCCATGATCTTCTGACTCCAAGCCAAGAGTGCTCCCACTCAGCAGGAGTATTTGTAAGACTGCATTTAATTTACCACCCTGCCACTGGAGTTAAGGCAGTCGGTGTGAGGATCAGAACAAATTGTTGAGACAATGCTGCTGCCGCTAGAGGCCCCGAAACGCTTTTGGAGGCAGCCATGTTTTCTGCTGACTGACAGGCTAAGTGGCTCAACCTGCTCGCACAGTCTAACCAAGATGCTTTCCGCTCCATGACTCAGAGGGGCTGAAATTGCCCCTTCCCTTAAGGCCTATTACCGCTGGAAATCGCCGGCCATGCTGCGGAGTACAGTGGCCGTCGCTTTTTCGTGTAATGGCCGCCATTTTGAAAATTCTGCTTCTGCGGCATCCCGCCGGTGACCCGCTACCCCTCACCGCCCCCCCCCCCCCCCCGTACCGCTCTGCTGCTGCCGATCAGTGCTAAGTGCGTTATCACAGTGCGCACTGCCGATGTTCCGCCCCGACAGCGAAATCCCGTCTAAATTCCTCCTAAATGGTGCGGCTCCTGTTAAAGGGGAGGACCTACTGCTGCGGCCACCATGTTTTTTTTGTCGGTTGACTGCCATGTCGGGCAGATAGTAATGCCCCCGGGTTTGGCCGGGTCGCCAACAGACAGTCTGACACCCCCTCTTGGGTGCCAGGCCGCTGGCCTGGCTGAAACCTTCCCTGGTGGCACAGTGGGCCGAACTTGAACAATCACACTGGCTCCCCACTTTAAGTGAAGGGGAGAGCCATGGTGACGCATCGCCGTGATGACATCATCAGCGCTACGTAAATGACTGACAGCGGTGGACACTCCACCTGCCCCTAACTTCCACTCACCGCTGCATATCCACCCCCAGTATAACCGATTCCCGGTCCGCCGGGAAAAAAACAAAGAGCAGAATTTTGCTCAAGAGGCCACCGGCAAAATCTACCGAAACAGGGTAGGTGCGCCCCGCTTCCAGCGGTGGGCAATTTCGGCCCCCATAAGTCTGCCGCTGAAGTGCACTCCTGATGGGCCTAGTTCTGTTATCGCTAGGGGCAGGTTGGTTCTTGCAGGGACCTGAGGCCACTGAACCCCAACAGACTGCCCACAAGCTGACAAAACATGGGCTCCGGCAGGCGGAAGGAGTTAGGATACAGATCAGCCAGGATCTCACTGAGTGGGGAAACAGGCTCGAGGGACTGAATGGCCTACTCCTGCACCATGCTCTTACATCCACGATTCTGTGCGTGGCAATTTGCTGTTTGGGGTCCACTGGCGGTGGTGGAGGAAGGTTGTGCTGAGCCAGGACTATAAAGGAAAAGCAAGCAGCAATCACTCAGGGGCGCTTGTACGTGTCTGCGCAGGGCGCAGTGCACCTGTAATTTCAAGAGGTCTGGCATTTGCTTGTTTAATAGCTGCCAGACTGCCATGTAGATGGGGCTGAAACCACAAAACTACCATTGATGTTTTAACAATATTTCTTTTGCTGCATTTTTGGACTTTAACACTTGGATACAATGGAGCGCAGCTCTGTTTGGAGCTCTTTAGAATATAATTTTGAAAGGAGTGTCACTGATTTGGTAGATAGAGAGAAACTATTTCCTCTGGTGTGGGAGCCCAGAACAAGGGGACGTAACCTTAAATTTAGAGCCAGGCCGTTCAGGAGTGATGTCAGGAAGCACTTCTGAAAGGGTGGTGAAAATCTGGAACTCTCTCTTCCTCCTCACCCCCGTCCCTCCCCTCTCACCTCTGTCCCTTCCACCTCACCCCCGTCCCTCCCACCGCCCCAAAAGCTGTTGAGGTTTGGGGTCAATTGGAGCTTTCAAGCTGTCTCAGGCAAGTGTATTAAGAGACATGGAACCAAGGCTGATAAATGGAGTTGGGAGACTGATGAGCCATGATCTAATTGAATGGCAGAACAGGCTCGGGAGGGGAGGGTTGAATGGCCTCCTCCTGGTCCTGTGTTCATGACAAAGGCAAGGTGCATGGAGCGTGCTTATAAATCTGGTGAAGCACCAAGAAGATCACTGGTTCAATCCCTGGCCAGTGCAGAGGCAGCTAATGTCAGCCAGGGTGTGACATTTGGCCTCTTGTGTTCCTGGATCAGGAAAGGGACGGTTTGGCGAGCATTCCCATCCCTGACGACCATCCATCCGGACGAAGGGTGGGTCCTTGGCTGAGGCAGCTGATGATCGCCAGAGCCAACGAGTGTCGGTGTCCACGGAAATCTGCAGAACGTGGGGGGGGGGGGCGGGGGTAAAGAGTAGGGGATTGGATAGCACTTTAACAGAGCTGGCATGATGGACCAAATGGCCTCCTTCTGTGCTGTACGATTCTATGAAAAGGAGGGGAGAAAAATGTGGGGAAGGGTTCCCAGCTCCCAGGAGGTGGTCTCGACACACTTTGCACTTTGCATGCTCCCTGGAGCACTACAGACTATTGGTGAAGGTAGAAATGAAGAGGGTCTGCGCTTCCCACCCCCACACTGTGCCCCCATTCAGGTCTAGTCCTAACCACATTGGGAGACTTTCTGTCTGCGGTTAGATTCCATTTCCTAAACTATTGGAGCACGGTCAGTTATTTCCCCCTGCATGCCTCTCCTCCAGCCATCGCATTGAGATCACTCCCATGATCCGATAGCAGAGCTCAAAGCACAATAACCTGCGGTTTTATCGCATGAAAGGGTTAGCATTTCTGCCGCCAGAATTAAGATCTAAGGCAACGTTCAGGCACTCCCACCTCTTTGCCTGTTAATTTTTAATCACTCTCCATGAGCTTATGTTCTTTAAATCCTTCTCTCTGCTCCAGGGTGCGAGTTAATTAGGGAAGGAAATGGTACAGAGAATGATGCCATTCAACCGATCAACACCTCAAAAGTCCCAGGGTACCTGAATAATGAACCCATTGTGATATTTAGTACGATATTTAGTGCCACATTCTGATATTTAGTGCTGCGTTGTGATATATAGTATTACGGAGCGCGATATTGAGAACTGTGGTGTAACATTAAGTACTACGTTGTAGGCCTTAAGCTCTCTTCTCCCCTTTGCCCCGAAGCATTTGCCCATGAAGAATGGCCATGTGGCTGAGGTGCAGGAGAGCTTTCGAAATGATGGGGCAGGAAGCAGCCTGCCAATTTCTTCCCACCCTGTACTTCCCATGAGTCCGTCAGCCTGGTTACTGTTATCTGCTTCAGATGTGTTGCTAAATAAGTAAAGACCATCTCACTAAATATTCAATTAGTTTTTATTTATTTATGTATCTAACTCCTGGCAATCTCCATCCGTCCCCAGCCCCTCCTCGAGCTCTTCACTGAGGCCTGTCAATCACGTTTTCAGAATGGATATGATGGGTAATCATGTGGTCCTAGCTGTTTCCCCCATAGGCCCCTGCCGTGTTCTTCAAGCTGAGTTCGATTGGGTCATGAAATGACGTTGAGCAGTTCCAGGGCAAGTGCAGCACGGGTGGGGGCAGCTTTCCTTTTGGTTCCATTGTAGTCTGGACTCCCGATTGTCGGCAACCTGTATAGACTCTTGGTGTTCCCACCACCGAATCCAGCTCACCACTCCAGGCGGCAGGCCTGGGAAGCCACGAGTAACTGAGTCTACCAGATTGCCGCTGAGGTGACGATAGCTCCCAGGGTCAGAGAGAGAAAAATATAGACAGACTTGCATTTGTATAGCGCCTTTCAGACCTCGGGACATCCCAAAGCACTTTTCAGCCAATGAAGTACTTTTGGAGTGTCGTCACTGTTGTAATGTGAGAAAAGGGGTAGCCAATTTGTGCACAGCAAGCTCCCACAAACCGTAATGAGTTCATGACCAGATCATTTGTTTTACTGATGTCCTCGTCCAGGCGAACATCCCCAGCATTGAAGCACTGACCACACTCGATCAGCTCCGCTGGGCGGGCCACATTGTCCGCATGCCAGACACGAGACTCCCAAAGCAAGCGCGCTACTCGGAACTCCTTCACGGCAAACGAGCCAAAGGTAGGCAGTGGAAGTGCTACAAGAACACCCTCGAAGCCTCCCTGATAAAGTGCAACATCCCCACCGACACCTGGGCGTCCCTGGCCATAGACCGCCCTAACTGAGAGGGCGCTGAGCACCTCGAGTCTGAACGCCGAGAGCATGCAGAAATCAAGCGCAGGCAGCGGAAGGAGCATGCGGCAAACCTGCCCCACCCTCCCTTACCCTCAACGACTATCTGTCCCACCTGTGACAGAGTCTGTGGCTATTGGACTATTCAGCCACCAAAGAACTCAGTTCAGGAATGGAAGCAAGTCTTCGTCGATTCCGAGGGACTGCCAATGTTGATTTCTGGATTCTTTTCCCTCAATCTGTTTCAGCGAATACACTGAGGCGAACACCAAAGAAGCTTATAACAAAGCAGTCTTTATTACAAAGATTTACCGGCCGGGACTTACCAGACAGAAGGAATGCTCTCTCGATAGAGCGCACCCACTTCCTACGGACAAGTGACGTTACATTGTAAAGGCACGACGGTTATACATTTTCGGTACAAGATAACAAGATACAATTAGAGTGACATCCTAGTTCAGCCTATCCCTTTTGATCCCTCCTTCCCTTTGTCCACTCATGAGCCGACATCTATATGAGCTGTTTTTCCCAAAGAACTTTCTCACACTTTGCTCAAAGAACTTTCTCACACTTTGCTCAAAGAACTTTCTCAGGCATTGCTTCTAAATGTTACAATTTTACTGGCGTGACTAGTAACTTAGACCTTGCAAGTCTGTTAATTGTGCTGATGTTGTAATATTTGCAGTCTGACATTCTTTTAATTATTCTCCCATGATCTCTTTGTTCAATTTCACTTTCTCTATACATTTTCCCACATTCTCAACTTCAATGTCTCTATACATTTACAAACATTCATATTCTATACATTTTCAAACATTCACACCTATGATGATGATGTTGGTTGAAGGATAAATATTGGCCAGGATACCGGGGAAGAACTTCTCTGCTTTTCTTCGAAATAGTCCCAAGGGGTCTTTTAACGTAGGGTTGACAACTCTGGCCGGACGAATTCTGAGAGGATTCATCATAAGAACATAAGAAATAGGAGCAGGAGTAGGCCATACGGCCCCTCGAACCTACTCCGCCATTCAATAAGATCATGGCTAATCATCGACCTCAACTCTACTTTCCTGCCTGATCTCCATATGCCTTAATTCCCCTCGACTCCAAAAATCTATCGACCTTAGCCTTGAATATATTCAGAGACTGAGCCTCCACAGCTCTCTGGGGTAGAGAATTCCAAAGATTCACAACCCTCGGAGTGAAGAAAGTCCTCCTAATCTCTATCTTAAATAACCGACCCCTTATCCTGAGACTGTGCCCCCTAGTTCTAGATACTCCAGCCCGGGGGAAACAACCTCTCAGCATCTACCCTGTTAATCCCCTTCAGAATCTTGTATGTTTCAATGAGATCACGTCTCATTCTTTTTAACTACAGAGGGTATGGGTCCATTCTACACAGCTCTCTTATCCCAGGAATCAATCTTGTGACCCTCCGTTGTACCGTTGTATCACATGACTTCCCACCTCCAACCATCCGCCCCACATGCTTCCATCATTGGTCACTTGGCACATCAATCCTCCTGGAGCACTACCTTCCCACACCTATCGGAAGGCAAACCCACTCTTTTTGCCCAATTGGATGATTTTTGATTATCAGTCAAACTGCCTTTTGTTCCTCGTCGCCGATATTTTCATAACAAATAAACCTGTGAGGGCAGATGGGGCCTCGGTTTAACATCGCATTCGAAAGATGCAGAGTAAAGCTCCCTCTGCTCCAGCCTGCACAATGTACCTCCACAGCAGACCGGTGAGCTTGCTGAGCGCGTGTCGCCATTGTCAAATGATGCTGGGTCAATGATGTGGGCCCATGGGGTGCGAGGGCCCCAAACTCATTTAAAGTGGGGCCCACAGGTAAAATTAACCTGTTAATAATCTGGTTGGATTGTACCCATTTATAATTCAATCAGTTTTTTTCTCTCGGTAGATTTTGCACATCTTTATTTAAAATACTGCTAACCTCTGCACTATAGCAACACTGAAAACTGCTCGTGCTAAAGTGATTGATGCTTTATAGCTAAGGCATTATTCACTCTACTGGAATTTACCTTTATTAAATAATCACTTACTGGTTCAAATCAAGCCTCACAATGTTATTAATCATCATCCTCATCATCATAGGCAATCCGTCAAAATTAAGGAAGACTTCTTCCACTCTAAAAGTGAGTTCTCAGGTGGCTGAACGGTCCAATACGAGAGCCACAGTCTCTGTCACAGGTGGGACAGATAGTCATTGAGGGTAAGGGAGGGTGGGACTGGTTTGCCGCATGCTCCTTCCGCTGCCTGTGCGTGATTTCTGCATGCTCTCGGCGACGAGACTCGAGGTGCTCAGCGCCCTCCTGGATGCTCTTCCTCCACTTAGGGCGGTCTTTGGTCAGGGACTCCCAGATGTCGGTGGGGATGTTGCATTTTATCAAGGAGGCTTTGAGGGTGTCCTTGTAATGTTTCCTCTGCCCACCTGGGGCTCGCTTGCCGTGTAGGAATTCCGAGTAGAGCGCTTGCTTTTGGAGTCTTGTGTCAGGCATGCGGACAATGTGGCCCGCCCAACGGAGCTGGTCGAGTGTGGTCAGTGCTTCGATGCTTCTCAATCTTCCTCGCTGCCATGCTCCACTCAACAAGCTCCCCGCTGGAGTGGAACTAAACTACAGAGCCAGTAGGAACCTGTTCAATCTCCGTCGTCTCTAGGCCAGATCCAAGACCGTCCCAACCTCCGTCGTTGAACTACAGTACGCGGATGACGCATGCGTCTGCGCACATTCAGTTATTAATCAGCAACATCAACATTCACTGTGGACAAGGAACAGTTAATTCTTTTATTTTCGGGATGTGCGCGTCACTAGCAAGGTTGCCATTTATTGCCCATCCCTGATTGCCCATGAGAAGGTGGTGGTGAGCCACTTCTTGAACCGCTGCAGTCCGTGTGGTGAAGGTCCTCCCACATTGCTGTTAGCGAGGGAGTTCCAGGATTTTGACCCAGCGAAGATTGAAGGAACGGCGATATGTTTCCAAGTCAGGATGGTGTGTGACTTGGAGGGGAACTTTCAGGTGGTGGTGTTCCCATGCGCCTGCTGCCCCTGTCCTTCTAGGTGGTAGAGATCGTGGGTTTGGGAGGTGCTGCCCAAGAAGCCGGGGCGACTTGCTGCAGTGCATCTTGTAGATGATACACACTGCAGCCACGGTGCGCTGGTGGTGGCCTATATTTCCTGAGGTAAACTAGGTATGCTGAAGGAGATTAATAGTATTGTAATTCCAGTCAAAGTAGTCTGATCCTGATGGGCCCCTGACAGCAGAAAGTGGAGACTTTAATCCCCTCAATCTGGGTAAATAGGAACCCAGGTCCCAGAGGCAGAGAGTCTCTGTGTCTCTGAGTCGCCACTTGCCGTCTGCTGTAAAACTGGTTGTAGATCAGCCACCTGTTATGGAAACCACCCAATTTTTCATTTCCAGTTTCATGGACGTATGGCAAGTTGAAAATTGAACTCCTTTGGCTCGTGTATTGGCATCCCTGCTGTAATGTATTTGCTTCATGGGTGCTTTGCTTAATAATTCATACACGTTGCTATTGAGAACTAGTTGGTTTATTGGCAAAGGTTTAACAAAGCACTACACATTACCGGTTCATCCAGTATGCTCATCGTGGCCTCTCTGAACCTAACTGGCTGGGGTTTTATTGAGTCTTGTGTACATCACGTGACTGGCTAAGCCACTCACAATTCAAGAGCTCTACAACTATTAGAGTAGAATTGTAAATCAAATGCCCCCTTTTGACAAGGACACTGGAACCCACAAATTAATAATTTAAGCTTTAATGAACTTAAATCAAATTAAAATTTGGTTGCTGGGGGTGATGATGCACTCCAGTCCCTCCGGTGCCGACCTCTAGCTCCCCTCTGCACAGGATGCCCAAAGATCAGGAGCATAGGACTGAAGTGCAACCAGAATTTGAGGAGCAGCCCCTTCAAATATTGGAACAGGGGCTGCAACCTGATACACTCCATATAAACATGGAGCACGGACTCCTCCAGACCGCAGAAATTGCAGGCGGCCTGGGAGCCCGTGAACCGACTTAAAAACCTATTGCACAGGTCTGCCCTGTGCACCGCCTTCCAGGCCAAATCCCCAATAAATAGTGGGAGGACTCTCGCGTAGAAGAGCACTCCATCGGGGACCCTCACCTCCTCTGGACGGCAAGATGTTGCGCCATGGCGTGTCCGGACGGCAGACGAGGATGGCAAGGGGAAGAATGTGCAAAAGCAGCCCGTACAGGAAACCCCTCCGCACAGAACTGAAAGGCACGGAGGGGATTTCCCCGAGGAGGCTCAAGTTGTGAGGCGCCGGTTCCCGAGGGAGGTTTCGGGGCTTGGCGCCGAT
This sequence comes from Pristiophorus japonicus, assembly GCF_044704955.1. Taxonomy (NCBI): domain Eukaryota; kingdom Metazoa; phylum Chordata; class Chondrichthyes; family Pristiophoridae; genus Pristiophorus; species Pristiophorus japonicus. The sequence goes on along the minus strand of NC_091990.1, from coordinate 57,521,631 downwards.
GAGGAATTCTGGCCGGACGGGGGTCAGTTCGGACAGGATCTCCCCAAGTGCCTGAGCCCCCTCGACACACCTAATGGAGTCAAGGCCCAGAGCTGTTTTTAGCGACTCGATGGCATTGGCCGCGTGCCGGACGTCGGCCCAGGATAGGCACCATGCCAGCTCTTCTGGCACCATCTAGCCTGCTCCTCCACCATCGACAGGTCCCTGACCTTGGTCACCTCGCCAGCTACAGCCCTCTTGTCCACCTGCCACCTAAAACTGCGGTTGTGGAGGTATGGATTCCTGAGCAGCGGCTCCCAAAGGACAGCCGCCACTCCAGATGGGGGAGAACTGCGCTTGGTGGCGACTCTGTTCCAGACCCTGATGAGTTCCTGGTAAAAGACAGGCAGCTCCCGCATGGCGGTCCGGATGCCTCCCAGGTTCAACAACTCTACAAAGCTGTGAGCTCTCAGGTGTATACATTACCCTTGGCACACAGGGTCTTGTGCTGTTGGCAGTAGCACCAAAGTACACTTGCTGAATTGGGCGAGATGGTCTTTCTGCCCACCAGCCTTTGAACCATGAGCAAGGATACTCAACTACAGGGAACCCAACATTTTAAGGAAAATGCAGTAACATTTGCAGATGTCATGTGGCCAGAATGTCATGTGATCAGACCTGCAGGAATGCCTCCAACCAGAGTTGACAACCCAAGCCTTGCTGAAGTCAACAAGATACATTGGTTTCGCTAAAGGTTGTACACGGCCCATGTGTCAGGAGTCGGTGGCACAACAGAAATATGAAAAGAGCCTTCGACTGGATGTGGGGCCGAATTAGATTCCAGCAGTCTGTTGCGGTTCTCCATTGCACATCATCATCGTAGGCGGTCCCTCGAACGAGGATGACTTGCTTCCACATGAGTTCACAGATGTTTCAATGAAGGACCCGATGTTCCAGTCCTGAACTCCAATTGAGGGGGTGGAAGATGCCTGTGCGTGGATTTTTTTAATGTGTGGTGACCGTTGCACATCAGGGCTTGACAGAGCTAGGCCTTTATCCAGTGGCAAGGGTTGAACCAGGACGACTGGAGACCTGCTCTGCTGCACGGACCTAGTGCGCACATATATCGCAGTGTGGGCTGGCTCGTGCTGACCCTGGGCCCTCGGCTCTTCTGGGCCCTTATTCGCCGCACATTCGCCCACGATGTTCCAGGGCCCAGCGCTCCAGCTCTATTTACAGCCCCGATTTGCGGCTCACAGCTCTTGTGCTGACCCCCTCCCATTAGCAGAACCTTGCTGGTCTCTTCAATTGTACATCAGATTGCCCACAAGAGTGGAGCTGGATGTCAGTGTGTGTGGATCTGTATTTAATTTCACAATCTGGGACCCTTTACTGCTTGATGTGTGTACTGTTCAGGAATATATGAGTAGATATGTAGATAGTGCTGAGTGGTAGAACAGCAATGAGCTCCTGGTGTTTCGGGGAAAACCGGTTTGTATTGGACCAAAGCAGCGAAGAAGGGAGCGGAGAGATGAAAGGACCCGGCAGAGCCCACGCCAGCTTGCATTCCTTCAGTTGATGATGTGTGTTGATGGGTCCGAGAAAAGAAAACTTGCATTTATATAGCACCTTTCATGACTACCGGATGTCTCAAAGCGCTTTACAGCCAATGAAGTACTTTTGGAGTGTAGTCATTATTGTAATGTGGGAAACACGGCCGACAATATGCGCACAGCAAGCTCCCACAAACAGCAATATGATAATGACCAGATAATCTGTTTTTGTTATGTTGATTGGCCAGGCCACCGGGGATAACTCTCCTGCTCTATCTTCAAAATAGTGCCATGGGATCTTTTACGTCCACATGAGAGAGCAGACAGGGGCTCGGTTTAACGTCTCTTCTGAAAGACCGGCACCTCTGACAGTGCAGCACTCCCTCAGCATTGCACTGGAGTTTTAACCTGGATTGTGTGCTCATGTCCCTGGAGTGGGACTTGAACCCACAACCTTCCATCTCAGATGTGAGGGTGCTACCCACTGAGCCACAGCTGACATTATGGCTGAGTGTCTGAATCATACTTGTGGACACAACTTGCTGCTAAACTGTCCTTTCTGCTCCCCTGGCATCGAAATTTACTGTCCCGTGTGGAATCAAGCCACACTGTCTCTGCCTTGATCCCTGGTCGCCTGTTGGGGGCCTAACCAATTTCAGCCGAGGCCCACAGGTAAGTCGGGGCTGGGTGGGGGCGGCAACGGCCTACAGTTTCTCTGTGGGGCCAGGAGAAGCGCTCTTGCTCCCCACTACTCCACAAAAAGAACATTTTAGGAGGTTTTGGGGCCGTTTTTTAGGCGGCTTCCAGACGTGCCTTTAAGGGCAGCTCAAGACCCAGAAATACAGCTCGGAGTTTACGAAGCGCAGGCTCTGACTAGTCTCAGCAGATTTAACCGCCGGCTCGATAACGGGCTTGCGTTCTTTTCAGGCAGCAGCAAGGGCCGCCTAAATAGAGACCTGTGATATCTTCACAGAGCACAGCACACACAGCTCCTAACATGGCAGGCAGTCTCCGGAAATCTGCCTGGTTCTGTTTAATTATTAATTGTGCAATTGCAGTACGCAATACGTCTACATCCATAGTGTGGAGCTACAAACATTACAAGCTTACAGACATTACACTTCTCCCTCCTTAATGAAGAAGTTATGATAACAAACATCATATATAACTTTCATGTTTATACATAACACAGGATATAAACTTCCCTTTTTTTTTCCATATTTACAAATTTGACTTTACCACTTGTTTTCTGTTTCGAAGAGGATACCTTCGCTCTCGAACAGAACCTTCCAAACATGGTATCGATTCGAAACTCATTCGAGGCTCATCCTGAGGAACGTTTTCCTCCACGGAATTTCCTTGATTTTCATTTGAACTCACTCTAACTTCAGGCTCTTTGTTTTCCTGACTCGGACTCAGACTTTCATTCTGATTCTCTCCTGGATTTGTTTCCAGTACATTGGATTTAAGATTTGCTACTGGTCTATCAAAACTATTTGATGAGTCAGAAATAATTGAATCATTCCCACCTTCAACTCCTTCCATGTCTGAAGGTAAAATATGATCAATATGAACAAACCTAACCTGTCCATTATCAAACATCTTTACCAAATATATACGAGGACCACATATCTTCACCACTCTTCCTGGTAACCACTTTAACCATTTATGGTGATGGTTCTTCACTCTCAACTTCTGGTTTAATTTCACATTTCTCTCTTTTACTCTACCTTTATCATGATTCTCTTTCTGTCTTAATTGTGTCTCTTCTATGGACTGTGCCAAATTTGGCTTTAACAATGGGAATCTGGTTCGTGCCTGTCGTTTGAGAAACAACTCTGCTGGTGTTCTACCAGTAGTTGTATGAGGAGTATTTCGATATGTAATCAAAAAATTAGCCAATTTGTGATCCAATGACAACTGTCGTTTCCTCGGATTTGGATCTAACATTTGTTTTATGAGGGCACGTTTTACAATTTGTACAGTGCGCTCTGCTGCATCATTTGAAGCAGGGTGGTATGGTGGAACCTTGGTATGTTTCACACCATTTTTGCTCGTGAATTGTGCAAATTCTTCTGAACGAAATTGTGGCCCATTATCCGAAACAATCTTTTCAGGGAGGCCAAATGAAGAAAATAATTTTCGTAAAATGTCCAATGTTTTACTTATTGTTATTTTCCACATTGGGAACCCCTCAACCCACTTTGAATGGCTATCAATTACAATGAACAATTGTTGTTCTTCTAACTCAGCAAAATCAATATGTAGCCTTTGCCACATCCTGGGAGGCCATTTCCATGGCTGTAATGGTACTGGTGGTGGTTGCTTGCTTACTGATTGACAGGTCGTACACTGACTCACGATGTACTCTATATCTTTATCAAGACCTGGACACCATAAATAACTGTGTGCAAAACTCTTGGTCAAGCACATTCCCAGGTATTGGTCATGGAGGTCTCCTAATAATTTGGACCTGAATTTATTTGGTATAACCACTCTTGCACCCCACATGATACAATCTTTATCGACTGATAATTCATTCCTACGAATGAAGAATGGATGTGTATCTTTGTCTGTTACCTGGTTTGGCCATCCATTTGCAATATACTCATACACCTTTGACATCACTGGGTCACGTTTGGTTGCTCTACCAATCTCTTCAGCTGTAACTGGCAGTTCATCAATGTATGAAAAATAAAACACTTCTTCCCTATCGGGTGTAACTTGTGATGGGGAAGGCAATCTAGACATTGCATCAGCATTACTGTGATCAGCTGATCATCTGTATTCAATATCAAATGTATATGCTGACAAAATCAAAGCCCATCTCTGCATTCGGGCTGCAGCTAATGTTGGAACTGGGGACTTTGGATGGAGAATTGCTGTTAGGGGCTTATGGTCCGTAACGATAAGTATTTGTGAAACTTCTTGACCCCAAAAATTAATGCCAAAGCTTCCCTTTCAATTTGCGCATAATTACTCGCACTGGCACTGAGAGTGCATGAAGCAAAAGTAATTGGTCTCTCCTCCCCACTACTTAATACATGAGAGATTACTGCCCCAACTCCATATGGAGAGGCATCACATGCTAGCTTAATCTCCTTAGATATGTCATAGTGAACTAACATGGTGCTCTCTACCAATTTGCTTTTACACTCCTTGAATGTTGCATCGCATTCTTTTGACCACTTCCAATGGACCTGTTTTTTCAAAAGTTCATTCAGTGGATGTAATACTGTAGCCAAATTTGGTAGGAACTTCACATAATAGTTCAAAAGACCCAAGAATGAACGAAGTTCAGTGACATTCCTGGGAGTGGGTGCATTTCTGATCGCATCCAATTTTTCCATGGTTGAATGTAAACCATCTTTGTCTACTCTGTACCCTAAGTACTCCACTGAGTTTTTAAATAACTCACACTTATGAGCAGATACTTGTACTCTGTGCTTCTCTAGCCATTTGTGGACGTCATTCAATATGTTATTATGAATTTGCCTATTTGGTGCTGAAATTAGTATGTCATCCAAATAAAATACTACCCCGTCAATATCTTGCAAAATCTGGTTCATCACCTCTTGAAATATGGCAGAGACGGAAGACACTCCAAACGGTAGTCTATTAAATTGATATAGGCCTAGATGAGTATTTATAGTCAAACATGACTTGGACTCCACATCGAGTTCAAGCTGTAAGTAGGCATTCGTAAGATCCAGTTTTGAGAAGATCTGACCACCTGGCAGTGTTGTGAACAAATCTTCTATATTCGTCAATGTATTGGGGACATTACCCTCTAGAACCTGGTTTACGGTTACTTTATAATCACCACACAATCTTACCTTCCCATAAGACTTAGGTACAACAACAATGGGTGTAGCCCAATTACATTGATCTATCTTACAAATAATGTTCTCAGTCTCTAGTCTTTTGAGTTCTTGCTCAACTTTCTCCTTGAGTGCATATGGTACAGAACATGGCTTGTATTTAACCGATCTAGCATCCTTCTGTACCCTGACACTCGCCTTGAATATCGGACTGCCCGTTTCACAGAACACCTTCGGATACTTCTTGATAACCTCATCCGTTGATGGAAATCTCGCTTCCACACAGAAAATCTTACTCCAATCCAGCTTCAGTGAGCTCAACCATTTTCTTCCTAGTAAGGCAGACTTGTCTCCTTTCACTACTATTAGAGGCAAATTCTGAAATTGATCTTTATATTTCACCGGTACGGTGATACGACCTACCACAGGAATTTTCTCTCCCGAGTAGCCTTGCAGCTCTATCTTGGATTTCTCCAGTTGGAAATCACGCAATTTATCGCGATATAGTGACTCCGGTACTACACTCACGGATGCACCCGTGTCAATTTCCATTGGTATCTTGAATCCCGCAACTTCTATGTGGATTTTGATGCTTTCCGAATCGCTGTCCGTTAACCTCGTGCTCCTGATGACGTGTAACTCTAACATCCCCTCGTCCTGTTGTTGTTCTTCCATGCTATGTAGTCTCTTGGGATTTCTACTCCTAGCTTTGAACGCTGGACTCATAGCTTTGAAAGCTGGTTTACCCTTCAGTCGGCATGCCTTCGCAAGATGCCCAGTCTTCCTGCAGAAGAATCACTCTGCCTTCACATATGGACAACTTTGAGCAATGTGTTGTCCCAGGCACCTATAGCATGACTTCGACGCTCTGTTAGAATTTCCAGTTTCTGAGACTTTGGGCCCCCACCATCTTTTACTTTGAACCTGCAGGTGATTTACCTCGATTGAATGACAACCGTAATCATTATTTAATTCTCGGGAATATTGTTCGGCCATGCCCATCGACCTCGCTGTCTGACAAGCAATCTCAAAAGTCAATTCATCCGTCGTCAATAACTTCCTTCTGATCGCATCATTTTCCACCCCACAAACAAAACGATCCCATAATGCTCGGTTTTGAAAGTTTACGAAATTACAGTGCATCGATAGTTTTTTTAATGCTACGGTGTAATCACTGATAATTTCATCAGTGTTTTGATTCCGAATCTCGAAACAATAGCTTTCAACAATTTCTAATGGTTTGGGGTTATAGTGCTGCTCCAGCTTCGTTAAAGTCTCTTTAAGCGTTGTGTCTTTTGGCTCGTCAAACACAAACAGATTTACAAGGGTTTCGTATAATGCCGGACCCGCCTCCGATAAGAAGATCGCTTTCTTACGTTCCAACACAGCCCGGTTCTGGACTGCATTGTCTGGAACTTCGATTATGTTATTTGCAGTGAAATACATTTCAAGCCGATCCACATAGGCTTTAAAACGTTCCCGGTCGTGTCTATATTCCCCCAAATGTCCGATTACACCTACCATTTTAATCTCTAGCTGTTCACACCGTGTGCTGTATTTTACCTTGGATTTTGTAGCTTTTTTCCAAAGACAGAAACTTCCAAAGTCTCTCTGTCGGCTGGCTGAATCCTTCACCAACAAAATTTAAGCTTTAAATCATCCGAAAAATCCCATCTCAATCGGCAAATGTGATATCTTCACAGAGCACAGCACACACAGCTCCTAACATGGCAGGCAGCTCTCTTGGAAGTCTCCGGAAATCTGCCTGGTTCTGTTTAATTATTAACCCTGCACTTGCAGTACACAATACGTCCACATTCATAGTGTGGAGTTACAAACATTACAAGCTTACAGACATTACAAGGCCGTGACCAATTTAACTGTGGCCCAACACCGCATTTAGCAGATCACGCACAGGCCCCTGCCGTGCTAAATTAGTAACCTTGCATCCGTTTCATGTCTGGGGAAAACAATGTTGGATTTAGACCCTTTAGTAACCAGCTCCTGATTTGCAGCTCCAAGCTCTGTCTGCCAGTGCAGGTATGGTTCTAGAATCAATCGTGACGTTTCAACGACTCATGGCTGTGTGAAGTCGCTGGAAATTGAGGGATTCAGATAATCAGAAGCTTGTGTGCCTCTCCGGCCTTCATGGAGGTTTTAAGTGGAAAAGTACTGGACATCTGTTGTCGGCTTGAAGGCCACTCTGTGAAATCCACATTTCAAAGCACTGCACTATCTTTCAAGTCAAAAAGGATATAAAGCTTGTTGGCATTCGGGTTGCTAATGGTGATGCAGATGTTCTTTCGGCATGCAGCCACCTCTCTGGGCAAGGGCTGTCTATCTGAGCCCTTTCCCTCAGCCTTCCTCTCCTCCCTTCCATCCCTTCCCCCTCTCCTCCCCTCTCCTTCCCACCACCCCTTCACCCCCCAGTCCCCCCTCCAGCTCCACCTCTCCCGCTTCCCTCCTCTCCCCTCCCCCTCTCTTCCCCCCCCCCCCTTCTCCCTCTCCTCCCGCTCCATTCCCCCTACCCCTCTCCATCCCCTCCCCTCCCCTCCCCTTCCCCCTCCTCCTCCCCTCCCCCTCCCCTCCACTCCCCCTCCCCCTCTCCCTCCCCTCCCCTCTCCCCCCACTCCCCTCCCCTTCCCCCTCTCCCTCCTCCTGCCCCTCCTCTCCCCCCCCCCCCCCAAGGAGCAGAGGCTCCCGTTTACTATTTCAGGCTTTTTGCAAATCCGATATTAAAGCTGACTTGCTCCACAGTGACCTGAGACAGATCGATTCTTATCGAACCCGAGACTGTAGCAAAAAAAAAAGAATCAGTTCGGTATTTGTGTTTGCTGTGCTGCTGAACCATTGACTCGTTTGCCTGATTCTGGAGGTCGAGCTGTGAGAGACAGTCAGGCTCTGGCCTGCACTTGAACTCCGTGTTAACCAAGCTGGGTTGCCCATAAACAAACCCAATCACAACAGGCACTGACGCCAAGCTTATTTTTACTGATCCCTGCTTTGCCCTTTAATGGCAGTTGGCAGGCACCCCTGTTGGAGCCTGCAGGCTTTGGATTCCTGTGCAGTGCTGGCCCTTCTTGCTGCAGCAAGTTCCTGCAGGAGGTTTCAAGTGTGCTGCTGAGGTATGTGGTGGGCTCCCTTGGCCAAGAGGAAGCGAGTGACTGCCCAGGGCTAGATGGGTACGAGCCTTTTAATGTCCACTCATCTCTCTGAAGGTTTTTGTTTTGAAAGATTATTTCCTGATCTGTATTTGTGCAGGGACATGTCCTGCGGGACTCAGCAGCCTTATGGTGAACGTATCATTCTGTATCTGTACCCGTCAATGCCACGCGACGGGATGTGGGTGAGAGGACAGTACTCATGATTTCATTGCAAAAGGATACCAATCCTTAAGGAGATGATTTCACTGTTGAATTTATATATATATATATTTTAGGAAGATCTGAATTTAAACTCAACCTGCGAAAGGGGCTGGAAATATCAGTGGGACAGTCCGTTAATGCATTTACATAGCATTCCTCCATCCGCTAGTTTAATGCAGCTGTTAATCTGCGTATTTTAAAGGAGGGACGGACATGGGGATAGCACACGGGCAGGGGGAGTGCTTGGCCCTCATTCCCTGCAGTCATCTCTGGGCTCCTACATATTCAGTTGTGCTTCGAGGTGGCGGAGTTGTTCCGATTGTAACATGGATGAATCGACTCTCGCTCACTCTCTCACACCCATTCTCTCGCTCACATTCATCCTCGCTCACATTCATCCTCGCTCTCTCTCACACTCATCCTCTCTCGCTCACACCCTCTCTCACACTCTCCTTCATACTCATTCTCTCTCTCTTTCACACTCATTCTCTCTTTCACACTCATTCTCTCTTTCACACTCATTCTCTCTCACACACTCATTCTCGCTCTCATTCATTTGTTCTCTCCCTCTTTCACTCATTCGCTCTCCCTCTTTCACTCATTTGTTCTCACGCTCTCCATCTTTCACTCATTCGCTCTCCCTTTCTCACTCGTTCATTCTCACGTTCTCTCTCCCTCTTTCACTCATTCGCTCTCCCTCTCTCACTCATTTGTTCTCACGCTCTCTCTCTCCCTCTTTCACTCATTCGCTCTCCCTATTTCACTCATTTATTCTCACGCTCTCTCTCCATCTTTCACTCATTCACTCTCCCTCTCTCACTCATTCGTTCTCACGCTCTCTCTCCCTCTCTCACTCATTTGCTTTCTCTCTCACTTTTCTTCCACCCCAATCGCATAACTTCTTATTTGCACAAGGTGAAACCGTTTCCTCCCTTTCTCAGCCGCCACAAAGCTCCGTACTTTTATTTGGTTCTTTCCTGGCAGCAGGGAACTATTGTCCCTTCTCCTATTAAAGGGACAGTGTTGTTGCATGGGGAATCTTTGAGGCAGGCTCCAGTTCCCGAGCCGCCAACTTGGAAAATCCCTTTCTGGTGTCAGCTGTGGCTCAGCTGATAGCACTCTCATCTCTGAGTCAGAAGGTTGTGGGTTCAAGTTGCACTCCAGACACATGAGTGCATAATCTCGGCTGACACTCCGGTGCAGTGCTGAGGGAGCACTGCACTGTCAGAGGTGCCGTCTTTTGGATGAGACGTTAAACCGAGGCCCCGTCTGCCCTTTTGGGTGGATGTAAAAGATCCCACGGCACTATTGTAAGAAGAGCAGGGGAGTTCTCTCCGGTGTCCTGGCCAACGTTTATCCCTCAACCCACATCACATGAATCCATCGACACAAATTCCTCTTCCTCAGCCCGATCGGCTCTGAAGCCAGCTTTGCCATCCTTGATGCAATTTTGGCTGAGATCCACTGACTGGGCACACTGTGGGCATTGAAGCTGGCACCTTCTGGTCTATATGGCACAGATGCTCACTCCCCCAACCACCTTGTCAGAGGAGGAGTCTCCTGTCTAATCCGACGTTTTTGCCTTCAGTTCTGATCCCGGAGTTGGTTCTTCCTGTGGTTGGGGGGGCGTCAAGGGGGAGTCCGGAGCTGATCCTTCCTGTGGTGGGGGGATGGGGGTCTGAGCTGGATCCTGTGGTTGGGGGGTGGGGGGTGGGTAGGAGCTGGTTCCTCCTGTGGTTGGGGGGGGGGGGGGTGGGTCGGAGCTGGTTCCTCCTGTGGTTGGGGAGGGGGGGTGGTGGGTTGGAGCTGGTTCCTCCTGTGGTTGGGGGGGGGTGGGTTGGAGCTGGTTTGTCCTGCGATTGGGGGAGGGGGGGAAAATCTGAGTTGGATACTGTGGTTGGGGGGGGGGGGGGGTCCGGAGCTGGATCCTATGGTTTGGGGGGGGGGAGGGGCAGGGGGTTCAGAGCAGGCTGCTCCTGTGGTCGGGGTGGTGGGGGGGTCTGAGCTGGATCCTGTGGTTTGGGGGGGGGTGCAGGGGTGTGTGGAACTGGACCCTGTGGTTGCGGGGTGGGGGGAGGGGTGGGGAGAGGTGTGTGAAGCTGGACCCTGTGATTGGGGGGGGAGGGTTAGGGAGGGGTGTGTGGAGCTGGATTCTCCTGTGATTGGGGGGGGGTCAGAGCTGGATCCTGTGGTTTTGAGGGGGGAGGGGTGGGGAGGGGTGTGTGGAGCTGGATCCTGTGGTTTGGGGGTGGGGAGGGGTGGGGAGGGGTGTGTGGAGCTGGATCCTCCTGTGGTTGGGGGGGGGGAGAGGGGGTCAGAACTGGATCCTGTGGTTTGGGGGGGGGAGGGGTGGGGAGGGGTGTGTGGAGCTGGATCCTGTGGTTTGGGGGGGGGGAGGGGTGGGGAGGGGTGTGTGGAGCTGGATCCTCCTGTGGTTGGGGGGGGTGGAGGGGGTCAGAGCTGGATCCTGTGGTTTGGTGGGGGGGAGGGGTGGGGATGGGTGTGTGGAGCTGGATCCTGTGGTTTGGGGGGGGGTGTGGTATGTGGAGCTGGATCCTCCTGTGATTGGGGGGGGGGAGGGGGTCGGAGCTGGATCCTGTGGTTTGGGGGGGGAGGGGGTCGGAGCTGGATCCTGTGGTTGGGGGGGGGGGGAGGGGTGTGGATGGGTGTGTGGAGCTGGATCCTGTGGTTTAGGGGGGGAGGGGTGGGGAGGGGTGTGTGGAGCTGGATCCTGTGGTTTGGGTGGGGGGGGTGGTATGTGGAGCTGGATCCTCCTGTGATTGGGGGGGGAGGGGGTCGGAGCTGGATCCTGTGGTTTGGGGGGGGAGGGGTGGGGATGGATGTGTGGAGCTGGATCCTGTGGTTTGGGGGGGGAGGGGTGGGGAGGGGTGTATGGAGCTGGATCCTCCTGTGATTGGGGGGGAGGGGTTCAGAGCTGGATCCTGTGGTTTGGGGGGGGAGGGGTGGGGATGGGTGTGTAAGCTGGATCCTGTGGTTTGCGGGGGGGCGGTGGTATGTGGAGCTGGATCCTCCTGTGATTGGGGGGGGGGGAGGGGGTCAGAGCTGGATCCTGTGGTTTGGGGGGGGAGGGGTGGGGAGGGGTGTGTGGAGCTGGATCCTCCTGTGATTGGGGGGGGGAGGGGGTCAGAGCTGGATCCTGTGGTTTGGGGGGGGAGGGGTGGGGATGGGTGTGTGGAGCTGGATCCTGTGGTTTGCGGGGGGTGGGGGGGGCGGTGGTATGTGGAGCTGGATCCTCCTGTGGTTGGCGGAGTGAGGTGGGTAGCGGTGTTTAACTGACTGCAGCTTCCCTTACACTGGCCTCCCTCCCAGTGTTAGGCTTGTGCACCTGCTGTGCCATTTGCTCGGTGACGGCCAGGAATGCGGGCTTGGCGTTCCTGCCCGAAGGGTATCGACCGGCCGGAGATGTCTGTGATTAGGACACCTGTCACTCACCGAGCGGCCTGCCCTGCCCTTCAGGGGGTTTGGCGGGACAGTACGACCTCCCGACAGCTGCTTGTGTGCTGGGGCAGGGCTGTGGAGCCGAGGTGGTGGGGCTGCGTGCACGAGTAGTGTTATGTGAGGTTAACTGCTGGGCTCTGGCTCAAGTTCTCTCTGTGAGCGAGCACTGAATCGTGGTTTACCAGTTGCACGGCCAGCTGGCTTGTGAGCTTTGTGTAAAGCACAAGCTGTCTCCTGCAATGTGCTGACAGCGTGCAGTGCACTGAATAGACTCGGAAGGGGGAGGAGGGGAATACATTTACAAAACGATCAGAAACCACAACACCAAAGCTAGCGTCAGGCCTGCGGGTTTTCTTGTTGGCCAGTAGAAGAAAGCAGAACTTGCATTCATGTAGCGCCTCTCAGGATCTCCGGACTGCCTTTACACCAGTGAATTACTACTTGAAGTGCAGTCACTTTTGTAATGTAGGAAACGTGGCAGCCTGTCTACACATAGCAAGCTCGCACGAACAGCAATGGGCTTGATGACCAGATAAGCTGTTTTGAGTGATGTTGGTTGAGCGATAAAGATTGGCTGGGATATCAGGGAAAATTTACCTGCTCTTCTTCAAAGCAGTGATCTTTTACGTGCACCTGAGAGAGCAGACGGGGCCTCGGTTTAGCATCTCATCTGAAAGACGGCACCTCCGATAGTGCAGTGCTCCTTCAGCACTGCACTGGAGTGTCAGCTTAGATTTTGTGCTCAAGTCCCTCGAGTGGGACTTGAACCCACAACCTTCTGACTCCAAAGTCAGCACTGCCCACTGAGCCAAGGCTGGCACTAACAATCTTAACAGCTGCCAAGTGGAGATTTCCTAGCATGCTGTTCCAGGATCTCGGGCTGCCCGACAGCTCCCCGACAGAGTCTGGAGCTTTTTTTTAAAGAAAGTTGTCACACACTGAGAGATGGTATTTATCACAGGATTTGGGACCGAGATGAGGAGAAACGTTTTCACTCAGAGGGTGGTGAACCTGTGGAATTCTCTACCACAGGAGGCTGTGGAGGCCAAATCACTGAATATATTTAAGAGGGAGATAGATCGATTTCTAGAAACAAAAGACATGAAGGGGTTTGGGAAAAGAGCGGGAATATGGTGCTGAGATAGAGGATCAGCCATGATCATATTGAATGGCGGTGCAGGCTCAAAGGGCTGAATGGCCTACTACTGCTCCTATTTTCTATGTTTCTATGATCGCATTCACCACACTGAGTACTGGGTATTGACAGAAATGATGTGGCACAATCTATACATCAAAAGCCAGGGTTCATAGAGTGATACATAACAACATAAGAAATAGGAGCAGGAGTAGGCCGTTCGGCCCTTCAAACCTGCTCCGCCATTCAGTAGGATCATGGCTGATCTTCTACCTCAACTCCACTTTCCTGCATATCCCTTGGTTCCTTTAGTATCCAAAAATCTACCGATCTCTGTCTTGAATATACTCAGCGACTATATGCATAGTCCTCTGGGGTAGAGAATTCCAAAGAGACAGTACGGAAGGAGGCCATTCAGCCCTTTGTAACTTTACCGGCTCTTTGACAGAACTATCCAATTAGTCCCACTCTCCTACTCTTTCCCCATTGCCCTGCTAATTTTTCCTTTTCAAGTATTTATCCAATTTCTTTTGAAAGTTATTATTGAATCTAATTCCAGATCATCATAACTCGCGGTGTAAAAAAAAAAGTTCTCATCTCCCATCTAGTTCTTTTGCCAATAATCGTAAATCTGTGTCCCGTGGTTACCGACCCTCCTGCCAGTAGAAATAGTTTCTCCCTATTGACTCGATCAAAACCCCGCATAATTGCTACATTGGCCCGGAATCTGCAGTCAGCGGCAAAGTAAAGGCGGTCGTTTGCCACTGGCCCCAAAGTAAGCTTCGCGTAAAGATCTTGCAATTACGTGTCGAGAATTTGGGGGATTCCGACACGGAGTTGAAATCAACGGAAGTTAATGGGGAATCCCTAGCGCGAGCTGTTGTGGCATCAACACGCTGTCTAAACAGCCAAACACAATGCAGAATTCTCACAGACAGCGAACCAGGAAGTGGATAAGCTCCTAAAATTCAAACTTCTAAAAGATGTTCGAGAGAGCGAGCAAAAGAAAGATTGGGGCTCTCACACGAGGGAAAGGCAAACCTGAAACAAAGATGGACAAACTTAAAAAAAAATTAATTCTTTTTTAAAAGTTTCTTAACAATGTAAATTTTTATTTAAATGGATAAATTTGATACTGCACAAAATTAAAATGAGTTTTTTAGGCCATAAACTTTGTTTAGCAGTCAATACGTTGTTAAAACCTCAGTTACACCTAATTCCTTTGGGTCTAACTTTTAGAGGGGTATTTAACAACATAACTACTGCGGAAGAGCCAAAGCTTTTGTCAATTTCCATGATTTGCGAGATTTGACGGATTGCCGGCTGTGTCTGTGTGAGGCGGGGGGGGGGGGGAGGCAGGGGGAGCAGTCGGGGGGCATAGCGCAGTGTGTGGAGGAGCTGTGAATGACAGACCGCAGCTTCAGCATTTCCGCACTCGGCTGCGCTTGCACTAAATCTTGAAGTTGTGGTCAGTTTCAGCGGTGAAATGAAAGCGAAAGCTGCCAGTTTGCCATCATCAGGGCTGCAAATTCCAGGCCATTATAGAGAAAGGGTGTCAGATTTCCAGGCCAGTGTTACTGTAAACAGAGAATACCCATGGCTAATGGTGCGACACCACGGGCCATAAACTTCTGTCAAAATAGCGGTGAGGCTAATGGCATGGCCATTATTTAAGTGTAAGTGGTACCGCAGCTTCAGGCAAGGGGCAGATCCGTGGTTAAATGCGGAAATCCAAAACTTGCTGTCGGAGATGCGCTGCTCGGCTGATGGTTTTGCAAAAACGGCATCTTGCTGCCAGCCTCACTATTGAAATGTATCGAGTGGTGTGAGGTTGCTGCATTGTGTGGTAGGTATAAACTAAACTTGCCACCACAAGTTAAGTTCATTTCAGTCTAAGTACCCTTTTAACGATGTGATCATTGTTAATTATTGCAGTCAACCTCTCTGCCACTGAAAATTAACTATTACAAGAGTGGAGACTCATTCCTGCAGATTTTACTGGTTGGAGATTTTAAAAATGACAAATTAATTTTTTTGTTACTTTTTAGTTTTCCTTTCCGTCTCTTTTCCCACTCCCTCTCTTAATCCAATCTTTCTCTCTATTTCTCCTTCTATGCCGGATTTGGCATTGAATTCACCCATTCTAATTCACACTCCCTTCTTAGCCCTTGAGCTGTTAATTTCACACTCCTTCACTCTGATTGGTTAAGGAGGTACACGGTTGCTTACCCTGTTCAGTGAGGCCCCACATGTCCCGATATTCTCGCTGCACCGTTATCGGCTCGCTCTCTCAACAGCGTGCCACACAGAGAATGGAACAACCTAAACGGGCAAGGGTAAGTCTAACTAATGGAAGGCGCCATTAAATTCCCTGCCACAGCAAATTATGGCCCTATATATTTGCATAATTTATAAATGATCCTGAATGAATTCAGAAGAATGAGAGGTGATCTTATCGAAACGTATAAGATTATGAGGGGGCTCGACAAGGTGGCTGCAGAGAGGATGTTGCCATTGATGGGAGGAGACTAGAACTAGAGGGCACGATCTTAGAATAAGGGGCTGCCCATTTAAAACAGAGATGAGGGGAAATTTCTTCTCTCAGAAGGTTGTAAATCTGTGAAATTCGCTGCCTCAGAATAAATTTAAGACAGAAATAGACAGTTTCTTAAAGGATAAGGGGTTATGGGGAGCAGGTGGGGAAGTGGAGCTGAGTCCATGATCAGATTAGCCATGATCTTATTGAATGGCGGAGCAGGCTCGAGGGCCCGTGTGGCCTACTTGTGTTGCTATTTCTTATGTTCTTATGTCCTTATGAGAGCAATAAGATCCCAACGACCAATCAGATCAACAAGCTGTAGAATTATCAGAACATTTCCATTGAGTATACAAGCAAACATGGAAACATAGAAAATAGGTGCAGGAGTAGGCCATTCGGCCCTTCGAGTCTGCACCACCATTCAATATGATCATGGCTGATCATGCAACTTCAGTATCCCATTCCTGCTTGGTCCCTTTAGCTGTAAGGGCTACATCTAACTCCCTTTTGAATATATCTAATGAACTGGCCTCAACAACTTTCTGTGGTAGAGAATTCCACAGGTTCACAATTCTCTGAGTGAAGAAGTTGCTCCTTATCTCAGTCCTAAATGGCTTACCTCTTATCCTTAGACTGTGACCCCTGGTTCTGGACTTCCCCAACATCGGGAACATTCTTCCTGCATCTAACCTGTCCAATCCCATCAGAATTTTATATGTTTCTATGAGATCCCCTCTCATTCTTCTAAATTCCAGTGAATACAAGCCTAGTCGATCCAGTCTTTCTTCATATGTCAGTCCTGCCATCCCGGGAATCAGTCTGATGAACCTTTGCTGCACTCCCTCAATAGCAAGAATGTCCTTCCTCAGATTAGGAGACTAAAATTGCACACAATACTCAAGGTGTGGTCTCACCAAGGCCCTGTACAACTGCGGTAAGAACTCCTTGCTCCTATACTCAAATACCCTCGCTATGAAGGCCAATATGCCATTTGCTTTCTTTACTGCCTGCTGTATCTGCATGCCAACCTTCAATGACTGATATACCATGACACCCAGATCTCGTTGCACCTACCCTTTCACTAATCTGTCACCATTCAGATAATAATCTGTCTTCCTGTTTTTGACACCAAAGTGGATAACCTCACATTTATCTACATTATACTGCATCTGCCATGCATTTGCCCACTCACCTAACCTGTCCAAGTCCCCCTGCAGCCTCCTAGCATCCTCCTCGCAGCTCACACTGCCATCTAGCTTAGTGTCATCTGCAAACTTGGAGATATTACATTCAATTCCTTCGTCTAAATCATTAATGTATATTGTAAATAGCTGGGGTCCCAGCACTGAACCCTGCGGCACCCCACTAGGCACTGCCTGCCATTCTGAAAAGGACCCGTTTATTCCCACTCTTTGCTTCCTGTCTGCCAACGAGTTCTCTATCTATGTCAGTACATTACCCCCAATACCATGTGCTTTAATTTTGCACACCAATCTCTTGTGTGGGACCTTGTCAAAAGCTTTTTGAAAGTCTAGATACACCACACCCACTGGCTCCCCCTTGTCCACTCTACTAGTTACATCCTCAAAAAATTCTAGAAGATTTGTCAAGCATGATTTCCCTTTCATAAATCCATGCTGACTTGGACCGATCCTGACAATGCTTTCCAAATGCACTGCCTTACATCTTTTATAATTGATTCCAACATTTTCCCCATCACCGATGTTAGGCTAACCGGTCTATAATTCCACGTTTTCTCTCTCCTTTTTAAAAAAGTCGTGTTACATTAGCTACCCTCCAGTCCATAGGAACTGATCCAGAGTCGATAGACTGTTGGAAAATGACCACCAATGCATCCACTATTTCTAGGGCCACTTCCTTAATTACTCTGGGATACAGACTATCAGGCCCTAGGGATTTATCGGCCTTCACTCCCTTCAGTTTCCCTGAAGAACTTTAAAGATGTAATTGAAAAACATCTTGAAACTGAAAATATAATAAAGAGTAGTCTGCATGGACTCAAGTCACCAACAGTCGTGCTAAATAGATTGTTATAAAGCGAATGACACAGTCAATCCTTTTATCTCCATTTATATGTGCAGCATATTCTGTTCCTGGTGAAAGTGTGTCTGCATCATAGTGCCTGTAATAGGCTGAAAGTCATTTTCATTTAGGAACATAGGAGCAGGAGCAGGCCATTCAGCCCCTCAAGCCTGTTGCACCATTCAATAAGATCATGGCTGATCTCAACTCCACTTACCCACTTTGACTCCATATCCCTTGATACCCAAAACTAATCACAATGTGTTTGTTCTCTGGCAAGGAAACTGGTGATGGGCTGCCTGCTTTCTTCGTAACAATTAATTGTATAACTGAGTTATACTTCTGAGAGAATTAAGATTCAATCACACAGTGTGTGATTGGAATGATTTTGTTCCCTGATGCCAGCCCGCAGTTTGCCATGCTGGGCATTTGAATCCATGGGCTCTGTCCACAACTACGCAATATTTATTTAACATTTTCTAAGTAAAGAATTGGCTTTAAAATCTCACACTGTATCTAATGTACTGTTCAGTGCTGGTCTGCTTTTCTGATGGATGCGAAAGAAATTGAGTTTTAAACAAAAGCACATTGTGTGGGAGTGATTGACTACTGACGTTAACAGTACAGGAGCTGGTTTCCTGGGGCGAGAATAGACCCTGTGATTCTTGGGATTTGTCAGGACTGTGGACACAGGATGTTATTTAAAGCTTCATGCAAGGAGGGACGAGTGCAGATTTCGAGGCTGTGTCGAACTGAATAGACTATAATTGGACGATGTAACTATTTGTACTACGTTTTATTTGCGCATGCGTCTGTCAATCTCCGCCCCCACCCCCGGCCCCGAATCATTCTCTCCAAGTGGTGCCGAGAAGCAGGACCTGAGGCCTGAGATTGCTGACCTGATCTCAGCAGGAGGCTGAGACGCCCGCAGGGGGGGAGGGGGGGCCGAGTGAGGCGGTGCGGGGGGCCAAGAGCAGCACTGGGCAGAGAAGTGGCAGGGGGCCGAGAGGAGGGAGGGAGAGGGAGAGAGAGACTGGGGGAGAGGGAGAGAAAGGGGCTGGGGGAAGAGAGAGAGAGAGAGAGGCTGGGGGCGAGAGAGAGAGGTTGGCATGCAGGTACAGCAGGCGGTTAAGAAAGCAAATGGCATGTTGGCCTTCATAGCGAGGGGATTTGAGTACAGGGGCAGAGAGGTGTTACTACAGTTGTACAGGGCCTTGGTGAGGCCACACCTGGAGTATTGTGTTCAGTTTTGGTCTCCGAACTTGAGGTAGGACATTCTTGCTATTGAGGGAGTGCAGCGAAGGTTCACCAGACTGATTCCCGGGATGGCGGGACTGACATATTAAGAAAGACTGGATCAACTGGGCTTGTATTCACTGGAGTTCAGAAGAATGAGAGGGGATCTCATAGAAACGTTTAAAATTCTGACGGGTTTGGACAGGTTAGATGCAGGAAGAATGTTCCCAGTGTTGGGGAAGTCCAAAACCAGGTATCACAGTCCAAGGATAAGGGGGAAGCCATTTAGGACCGAGATGAGGAGAAACCTCTTCACCCAGAGAGTGGTGAACCTGTGGAATTCTCTACCACAGAAAGTTGTTGAGGCCAATTCATTAAATATATTCAAAAAGGAGTTAGATGTAGTCCTTACTACTAGGGGGATCAAGGGGTATGGCGAGAAAGCAGGAATGGGGTACTGAAGTTGCATGTTCAGCCATGAACTCATTGAATGGCGGTGCAGGCTCGAAGGGCCGAATGGCCTACTCCTGCACCTATTTTCTATGTTTCTATGAGAGAGAGAGACTGGGGGAGGAGAGAGACTGGGGTGGGGTGGGGGGGGGGGGGGGCGGGGAGAGACTTGGGGGGGGAGGGGGAAGAGACATGGGTCGGGGGTGGGGGAGGGGGAGAGACACAGGTGGGGGGGGGGGGGATTGGAGGGGAGAAAGGGAACTCAGGGAAGACGGATCACATTCTTCCAACCCCCTACAAGGGACATCGTTGGCGTGGATGAAATCCAGAAGTCACGACACTGTCACTATTCACCATACCCAATAAACCTGTTAACAATCCGTACACAATGCCCCATCTATGGTGGGGTGAGATGGGGGAAGGATGCATTTGCGCTGGGCTAAGGCACTTCGGCTGGGAAAGGATGCACTTGCGCAGGGGTAAGGCACTTTGGCTGGGGAAGGATGCATTTGTGCTGGGTTAAAGCACTTCGGCTGGGGGAGGCATGCACGGAATTGGGTAAATGACTTTGTCTGGCCCTTGCTGTCTTCTGGGGAGCTCTGTCCTCTGCCGCTTCAGGAAGTCAAAGTGGATCGAGTTACAATTTGCAAAGTCAGTGAGCCCTTGGGATGGGCGGTTTCAGTTAAACATTCCAATGAAACTTCAGGGTGTGGCTTAATCTCCAAGGGGACCAATCATAGACAACGGGTGGAGCATGGCAGCCATTTTGGCAGTACGAATAAGTGTGTCCATAATTGGGGCCTGCAGACAGGCCTCGGAGTGAATTAGGGAGAGAGGCAGAGTAGCTTCACTGTGAATTGGCACCAGTCCAGTCACCTTATTGCAGAGAGACTGTATAAATCAGAACTGAAGGCAGGCTCCAAATGTGATCCAATGCCCTTGAAATAAGACAGAGTGAGTCAGTGAGGCCCTCTGAGACAGACATCACTGTGTACTGGGATGAGAGACGAGTCAGTGGGACATATAGAAATGTATTTCATTCTGGACACCACAATATAATCACAACAGTATATTATTGTCAATGTTATAAGGTTCAATTTACTCACATTTCGTAATCTGGTCACCTTTTCAACACTGCTCCACATTAAAGGGGCATTGTCTTCACGATCTGAATGGGGAAAAGATTGATGTGATTACTTCATTTAAAAAATAAATCATTTTCAGGGTCTGGGTGTCGCTGGCAAGGCCAGCATCTACTGCTCATTCCTGGGAAGTTGGCGGTGAGCCTTCTTGGACAGCAGTGCTTTTGATTCAACGGACTGGCTTGCTAAGATCACCTCAGGGGGTAGTTAAGAGTTAACCATGTTGGTGTGGGACTGGAGTCACATATAGGTCAGATTTGTCATTGTCCTATGAGGAGAGATTGAACAGACTAGGCCTATATTCTCAAGAGTTAGAAGAATGAGAGGTGATCTCATTGAAACATTCTTACAGGGCTTGACAGGGTAGATGCAGGGAGGATGTTTCCCCTGGCTGGGGAGTCCAGAATCAGGGGTCACAGTCTCAGAATAAGGAGTCGGCCATTTAGGACTGAGGTGAGGAGAAATTACTTCACTCAAAGAGTGGTGAATCTTTGGAATTCTCTACCCCAGAGGGCTGAGGAGGATCAGTCTTTGAGTATATTCAAGATCGAGATCACTAGAATTTTGAATATTAAGGGAATCAAGGGATATGGAGATAGTGCAGGAAAGTGGAGTTGAGGCAGTAGATCAGCCAGGATCTTATTGACTGGCGGAGCAGGCTCGAGGGGCCCAATGGCCGACTCCTGCTCCTATTTCTTATGTTCTTATTTTGTAAAGACGGCAGGTTTCCTTCCCTAAAGGACAGTCGTGAACCAGTTGTGTTCTTACAACAATCGGACAGCTTCATGGTAACGTTTTCTGGTACCAGTTTTTTGTACTCTGCACCATGTCAAATAATGTATGGTTCGCTAACATTCACTGCCCAGATTCACAATGCAGAATAGCGCTTTAGCACAAGGTAAACAATGTGGGCTGGCAATAAGGCTGGAACTATTGCTGAGTTTTAATCTAAAGGAAGCAGTGTTATTCATGAGCGCTTTATTAAAGAACAGGGGGTTGGATGTTAGGCTTTTGTGTTTTCGGGGCAAAAACGGAGGCGAGACGGGAAAGTTGTCGGTCGGGAATAGTTTGCGCTTTAGCAAGGAATTTTCGGCATCTGGGCCGTGTGTCAGGGGGCGCAGTGTGAAGGGAGGCGTTGTACACTTTGAGGCGCAAAAATGGGAAGCTCATGAACTAAAGTGCCAGGCTGTGAGCGCTCCGAGAGAGACCTGATTGGGGGGGGGGGGGCGGGGGAGGCACCTTAAAGAAAACACACACACATTCCCAAAACATTGGCCATGTCACCACAACATAAATCGCTATAAAATGAAAAGAACAAAGACTCGCACTTACTGTTACAGCACTTTACCGTCCTCACCGACGCCGGCATGGTTGGACCGCTCTGGTTTCCCAGGCCGTCACTGCGAGGCGCGATTCCAGGCGTACGGGTCGGGTTCGAGTCGAAACTCGGGCGGTGTTGCAGCGAGGGGCTTTGCACACCCGGTGCAGCTCTTCCTGGTGGTGCTGCTCAGCGCTGCCGCAAAGCCCGACCCGAGGATCGCGATTGGACGCAGGAGACCTCGCCGTCCCAGTTAACGGCGCTCCGGAACGAGACCCAGAGCGCAAAGGACCGGAAAATTCAGCCCGGGGAGTCTCACTGTTTGTGGCGCCTGGCTGTGTGCAAAATGGCTGCCACATATTCTAACAGTGACCGCAAAAGCACTTCAAAAGCTCTGTGAAGTGCTTCGGGACATTCTGAGGTTGTGAAAGATGCAATATTAATGCAAGTTCTTTCTTCATTCTTTACCCTTTCCATTGGGTCGGGTAGAAGCCGCAGTAGTGGGGTTCAAGAAGATCTATGATCACCAAGAGCAAGCAACCTTCGATGTAATCCTAACGGTTCTTTAAGGTTGCGGGAGATAGGTTAATGGGCATGCATGGCTGGCATGTGTGGTACAGTTAGGGAAGCCTAACTGAATGTATTTCAGGAGGTTTCATCACATGACCTCCTGCCACCAACCGCCCCGCCCCCACACACCCGCCATTGGTCACCTGACATGCCCATCCACGTGACGCACCGCCTTCCCCCACCAATGGGAAAGTGAACCGACTCTTCATTACCCAATTGGATGATGTGTGACTGCCGGTCAAACTGCCTTTTACCCAATCTTCAAACGAATCTGTTTCTGACTGTTCCTCTGACTGTCCCATGAAGTCGAGCTTTTTTTGATTTACCCACAGCTCCAGCCTCGTGCTCCAGCCTCCTGCTCCAAACTGCTCCTCTGACTGAGGCCCTGTGGGAAGGAGGGCAGTCAGAGTATGTTTGAGTTTGTGTGTATGTATTGGCACATGCGGCAGAGCAGGTCTCCAGTCTTCTTGGATCCCCTTGCCACTGGACCAAGACCTTGCTCCGTCAAGCCCGTGTGGTGGCTGGTGTGCAACGGCCACCCCACGTTAAAAGAATTCATCCACAGGCATCTTCCACCATTTAAACTGAGTTCGTCAGTCACCTGAGAACTCATTTTAGTGTGGAAGCAAGTCATCCTCGACCCCGAGGGACTGCCTATGATGATGATGAATGCCCCGATGTTTTTTCTGCTGATTTTCTCGCAGCAGTTCCCTGGCGATTAAACGTTATTTGCTGACGACCCCAGGGCAATCCTGGAGCGTTGGCAGGCCGAGGTACAGTGGGTGATATTGGAGGGAATGGACTTGTCTCGGCCGGTGTGTTGCGGGCCGTAGAAAGGCTGTGTAGCTGCCGGATTCGCCACTTCAACGAACGTCCTGTCAGCTGCCGATTGCCGCACGTGTTTTCCTGGCTGCAACTCGCCTTCGTCCATTACTTCCTCCTCTTCCTGATCCGAGTCCAGGAGTGTTGCAGGAAGCCCCATGCTGAACACTTTGCTTGTTACCAGCAGACAGCAAGACTGTTGTCGGATAAGCAGTGTCTGGGACAAAAAAAAGGCTTGCAAGGCAATAAATCACGGCTGAGCAACTGCAGTACTGAAAATGCAGATCAAGCTATCGAATAATGTCGGGGGGGGGGGGGGGAGGGAGAAAATCAAAGGTCACAAACCAGTCGAACAGCCCTTTAAGAAACCAGCTGCAAAAAGTGAGACTAACGAATGCCTGTTTTATAGGCATCTGCAGCCCTAATGAAAGAAAGAAAGAAAAAATGTATATAACTGCCTCAGGACATCCCAATGTATTTTACAGCCAATGAAGTACTTTTGAAGTCACTGTTGTAATGTAGGAAGCGCGCCAACCAATTTGTGCACAGCAAGCTCCCACAAATGGCAGTGAGATAATGACCAGATAATCTGTTTTGGCGATGTTGTTTAAGGGACAAGTATTAGCCAGGACACTGGGGATAACTCCCAGCTCTTCTTCGATTAGTGCCATGCCCACCTGATAGGGAAGACGGGACCTCGTATTAATATCTCATCTGAAAGACAGCTCCTCTGACAGTGCAGCACTCCCTCAGTACTGCACTGGAGTGTTAGCCTAAAATTGAATGTAATGAAAGAAAACCTGATCTTTCACAAGAGGTTAATATAATGTTGGAAAGATGATTGAAGTGCTGGACTGACCATATTCCGTGATCTGCTGAGCAACCAAATGATCTGGGGCCTCTTCTGCTGAATCAGGCCTGCATAGAAAGTGCTGTGTGGACCAAGTTCGAGGAATTGGGAAGTGGTTTGGTATATTGGTGTTTGGATCAAGACGGTGTTTATCTATTTTAATATTAATTAGTACTGAGATAGACAGATTTTTGAGCGATAAGAGAGTAAAGGGTTATGGGGAGCGTGCAGGGAAGTGGAGCTGAGTCCATGATCAGATCAGCCATGATCTTATTGAATGGCGGAGCAGGCTCGAGGGGCCAGGTGGCCTACTCCTGCTCCTATTTCTTATGTTCTTATTTGGTGCTCAAGTGTTTGGAGTGGGACTTCTGACTCCGAGGCGAGAGTGCCACCCACTGAGCTAAGGCTGGCACTTCAACGGGGAAACATTCAACAAGTTTGGCGTGGAACCGATATACATGAATTTGCATCAAATAGGTGGTTTAATTTGCATTGGTAGCAAAGCCCCCTGAAATGAGCTTACAAAACCCATAGCAAGTTGATCCCACTCACCGGATCCAATGACGGGCACTCCCAGAATGCACAAGTGCACCATCGCTGAAGTGAGCCTTTTATTTTAGAAACACTACTATATCCTCTGAACTTACCTCGCTCTCCTCCTAAACTCCACTATCCAGCCTCCAATCTCTCCCTCCTCCCTTCCTCACTGTGTATTGAGATCGAACCTCGTCGCACCATCTCCTCCTTTCCCAGGACCTCAAAACTGGGGATTGCATGCTTCCCTCAGACTATCCTCCCCTCTCACAATCTCCAGCTCCATAAAACCCAAACTTGCTGCTACCTATTCAATGTTTCTAGATTGACCCAGGAGTCGCTCATTTTTTTCAACCTCGATGATAACCTGCACTATGGACCTTGGCCCCTACACCTCGGTCTGGTCGGGGGAATAGGAGCAGAACTCTCACAAGGGCCTGGGATAAGGTGGCTGAGGGCCATGGCTGTCGAGTAATAAGATAGTAATGTTGTGGTTGTGTGCACTGACTGGAAGGAGATTGGCTGTATACAGCGGGGTTGAAGGGGATTGGCTGTATACAGCGGGGATGGGGATTGGCTGTATACAGCAGGGATGAAGGGGATTGGATGAAAACAGCGGGGATGGGGATTGGCTGTATACAAAGAGGATGGGGATTGGCTGTATACAGTGGGGATGAAAGGGATTGGCTGTATACAGCGGGGATGGGGATTGGCTGTATACAAAGAGGATGGGGATTGGCTGTATACAGTGGGGATGAAAGGGATTGGCTGTATACAGCGGGGATGGGGATTGGCTGTATACAGCGGGGATGAAGGGAATTGGCTGTATACAGCGGGGATGGGGATTGGCTGTATACAGCGGGGATGAAAGGGATTGGCTGTATACAGCGGGGATGGGGATTGGCTGTATACAGCAGGGATGAAGGGGATTGGCTGTATACAGCGGGGATGGGGATTGGCTGTATACAATGAGGTTGTGGGTGTTGAGTATACACAGTGGGGATAAGGGGAGGGTTGTCTGTGTACAGTGACTGGAACCAATACTGGTGAATATTGAAAGCTAATGTAAATGTTACTTTACACCCCTTAGCTACTGACATTAAGATTGAAGCAGAGAAGAGTCTAGCCAAGGAAGAGGAAGCAGAGAAGGGTCCAGCCAAGGAGGAGGAAGCAACAAAGAGCTCAGCCAAGGAGGAGCCACGTCCGACCCCCTCCAGATCTACCGCTGTGGGCAAAAGCCCTCGGACAAAGCAAGGTATGCGATCCAGCACTGGCCTGCTGCCTGGAACGGAGTGAGTCACTTGGCTTCGATCAGCACACAGATTTAAATTGGTGTGTTTTAACCATAGTCAATCTGCTGTCACTTTCACCTGGAAACAAGCCTTTCATTGGTTGTTCTTGGGGGGGAGGGCCTATTCCTGGGCTCGAAAGTGCTTCTGATGGAAGGATTGTGCCAATTGGCATGGAGTTCTGACAAAGTGCTATTTAGAGAAGGGATTTAAAGAGGGATTAAAAAAAATAGGAACTCATTTTTGCCATCCACGAAAAGAGGCCGAGCTCCTGCTCCTGTGACTTCTTCCATTGGTTTCAGTTTACAGATGTGTGCCTGAGTCTGTGCATCTGGCGGGTTGATGATAGTGATGGTAACTGCTAATAGGAACATAGGAAATAGGAGCAGAAGTCGGCCATTCGGCCCCTCGAGCCTGCTGGACTCAGCTCCACTTCCCTGCCCACTCCCCATAACCCTTCACTCCCTTATCTCTCAAAAATCTGTCATCTCCACCTTAAATATATTCAATGACCCAGCTTCCACAGCTCACTGGGGTAGAGAATTCCACAGATTTGTGACCCTCAAAAGAATTAATTCCTCCTCATCTCAGTTCTAAATGGGAGATCCCTTATTCATAAACTATGCCTTCTAGTTCTAGATTCCCTCATGAGTGGAAACATCTTCTCTGCATCTGCCTTGTCGAGCCCCCTCATTATCTTATATGTTTCAATAAGATCCCCTCTTATTCTTCTAAACTCCAATGAGTATAGGCCTAATCTACTCAACCTTTCTTCATAAATCAACCCCCTCATCTCAGGAATCAACCAAGTGAACCTTCCTTGAACTCCAATGCAAGTATATCCTTCTTTAAATAAGGAGACCAAAACTGGACGCAGTACTCCAGGTGGGGTCTCACCAATACCCTGTACAGTTGTAGCAGGACTTATCTGCTTTTATACTCTATCCCCCTTGCAATAAAGGCCAACATTCCATTTGCCTTCCTGATTACTTGCTGTACCTGCAGACTAACTTTTCGTGTTTCATGCACAAGGACCCCCAGGTCCCTCTGTATTGCAGCATTTTGTAATGTCTCTCCATTTAAATAATAATTTGTTTTTTTATTTTTCCTGCCAAAGTGGATAACCTCACACTTTCCCTCATTATACTCCATCTGCCAAATTTTTGCCACTCACTTAGCCTGTCTATATCCCTTTGCAGATTTTTTGTGTCCTCCTCACAACTTGCTTTCCCACCCATCTTTGTATCATCAGCAAACTTGGCTACATTACACTGGGTCTCTTCATCCAAGTCATTTAATATAGATTGTAAATAGTTGAGGCCCCAGCACCTATCCCTGTGGCACACCACTAGTCACTGTTTGCCTACCAGAAAATGAACCATTTATCCCGACTCTTTGTTTTCTGTTAGTTAGCCAATCCTTTATCCATGCTAATATATTATCCCCAATCCCGTGCGTTTTTATTTTATGCAGTAACCTCTTATGTGCCACCTTATCGAATGCCTTTTGGAAATCAAAATACACCACATCCACTGGTTCCCCTTTATCCATTCTGCTCGTTACATCTTCAAAGAATTCCAGCAAATTTGTCAAACATGATTTCCCTTTCATAAAACCATGCTGACTCTGCTTGACTGTATTATGTTTTTCCAAATGTCCTGCTACTGCTTCCTTAATAATGGACTCCAGCATTTTCCCAACGACAGATGTTAGGCAAACTGGTCTATAGTTTCCTGCTTTCTGTCTGCCTCCTTTTTTAAATTGGGGCGTTACATTTGCAGTTTTCCAATCCGCTGGACCTTCCCAGAATTCAAGGAACTTTAGTAGATTACAACCAATTACAACTAATGGCCGTCCTAACCTGTTGCCAGGGCAACTGAAATCTGCAATCTCCTTGTGACTCCTGGACTTGAGACACTCCAGCAAGTTCATCGCAAGGCTCTGATGGGTGTTAGCCTGCTGCACTTTATATCATTTTCCCTTGGTTACCATATAGTTATAACCACGCAGTCAATGTTTACAGGGACAGCAGTGGAGATCCCCTTGTATTGCATGAAATCCCTGGCAGGCTGGCTGGTTTTCCACTTGCTGCTGTTGATAATTGAACCTAGGAGGCTACTCCCTGAGCTGGAGCCCGGAATTCATCATCGAATAACTTCATTAACGCTACGCTGAGTGTTGTCTGGAGAGCAGTTTGTGGAGGGTTGCAGGTCGCTGGATTGCCTGTCTGGAGGTCAGGGGTTGAATCCTGGTGTTGATTGACACTCGTACTTGGGACGCATGGAGTCTCTTGTCCAACTTTGGTTGGGTTCAGAGGAGGCAATTAACTGAGGAGGGAGGAACTGTGGGAGTTCCCATAGCCCAGGCTGCTGGCTCTATGATGGGAGGAAGGGCACTGTGGATATAGGGAACTGTGAGGGTTGTTTTGGAGAAGCAGTTGGAAGAATTGTGAGCTGATCATTTTAAATTGTAGTCCAAGGAGACTGCTCCCTGTCTCTCACTGTGGCACATTTCTTTCCATGTCTTTCTCCTTTTTCTCTCTGTCCCTCCCTGGAGAATGATTGTGTGTGTGTGTGCCTCTCTCGATCTGTCCCAGTCTGTATTTGTGTGTGTGTGTGTGTGCGCCTCTCTCGATCTTTCCCAGTCTGTATTTGTGTGTGTGTGTGTGTGTGCCTCTCTCGATCTTTTCCAGTCTGTATTTGTGTGTGTGTGTGTGTGTGTGTGTGTGCGCCTCTATCTGTCCCAGTCTGTATTTGTGTGTGTGTGTGTGTACACCTCTCTATCTGTCCCAGTCTGTATTTGTGTGTATGTGTGTGTGTACCTCTATCTGTCCCAGTCTGTATTTGTGTGTGTGTGTGTGCGTGTGTGTGTATACCTCTATCTGTCCCAGTCTGTGTCTGTGTGTGTGCGTTTGTGTCTGTGTGTGTGTATGTGTCTGTCTGTGTGTGTGTGTGTTTGTCTTTCTCCCAATGTCCTCTCTGTCTCTCCTAGTCTGCCTCCATGTCTCGGTCTATATGTTCCTGTTCTGATCCTCCAATTGCCTCTCCCATTCTGCCCCTGCACTTGGCCTCTGCCTCTCACCCAGGTTAAATGCTCTGGTGTTCCTCTCTAACTACATCGTGCTGAGTCCGGGATGCAGTCGTTCATTTTGAAATTCAGATTGATAAATAGCTCAATGACTATTCACGTGACTGTCAGATAGTTCATTGAAGATGCAGTTTATTAAGACTCGGTTGTTCTGTCCTTTGTACAATTCTTCCTTTAACCGCAAAGCCCTTGTGTTCTATTTGTAAAAACAAAATGAAACAAAGCTGCATTATTAGCTGTGTAAACAGGAGCTTAGTGTAAGCTTCAATTTTCATTGACAACAAAACATTGTATAATTGTGCTTTACATCACAGAGTGTTTATCTTGATGCCTTGTTTACCACCATTTTAGATATTGCCCTGTCACAGGAACGAGGCAAGTAACTAGACTAGTCATTCCAAGTGTTAACGTTAAATGAGCAACAAAGTCTGACCCATACTCCAGACAGGGTGTGCTGAAAGGGTTAATTTATCCACCTCCACCCTCCACAAACTCCAACTCCCCTGAAAATCCACCTCGTAATCCCCATCCCTCCCTCCCCCTCCCCATCCCTCCTCATCCCCATCCCTCCCTCCCCCTCTCCATCACCCCCTCCCCCTCCCCATCACCCCCCCACCATCCCTCCCTCCCCATCACCCTCTCCCCATCTCCCCCCTCCCCATCACCCCCTCCCCCTCCCCACCACTCCTTCCCCATCACCCCCTATCGCACATCCCTCCCTCCTCATCGCCCATCATCCCCGCATTGACCATAACTCCCTGCTCACTGATCTTCACTGACTCCTTGCCCCAACACATCAATTCCTTGTTCTCATCTACAAATCCCTCCACCTCTCCACAACACAGCTTCTGTAGCCTTCTCCAGCTTTACATCTGCCTTGTCCCCTCCCTCCCTCCATCTTGCCCTTCCTCCCTCCCTACTCCCCTTCCTTTCTCTCTTCTCTTCCCTTAAAAATATTTTCCAAACCTGTTTCTTTGACTAAATGTTCGGTTACATCCTTAACCTCTTCCTTCCTGGCTTGCTGTCCACTTTTCCTTATGCCTATTTGTGAAGTGCATTATAAATACAAACAGTAGTAATAGCTTGTAGTAGTAACAGGGCTCACACGAGTAATAGCAATAGTTATTGTAGTTATAGTGGTAGCTATAATAATAACTAGTAACTGTGATGGCAGATGTCACAGTGGTAGTAATGACGGTAGCAGTAGTAATATTGGTAGCAATATTTGCTGCCTGACCTGCACCCCCCATAGCTGCTGCCTAGTAAGCATCAGTATGGTCAGGAGAGGAGATAGCACTGGGTAAAGAAGGACACTGTGGGCAGTGGGTGGGGGCGGGGGGAGGTGAGGGGGGCGGGGGAAAGAATTTATTTTAAAGATTATTTACTGATTGATGAGTGGATTCTGAAATGAACCTTTCACTGTATTCCCTGTTAAAATATTTCTTGCCCCCAGTTAAGGTCTGTCTCTTTAACGTAGATAAAGGAGCTTGTCAGTGGGATAGTGAGAGCTGCATCAGG
This sequence comes from Pristiophorus japonicus, assembly GCF_044704955.1. Taxonomy (NCBI): domain Eukaryota; kingdom Metazoa; phylum Chordata; class Chondrichthyes; family Pristiophoridae; genus Pristiophorus; species Pristiophorus japonicus. The sequence goes on along the minus strand of NC_091990.1, from coordinate 57,490,921 downwards.
GTGCCAAAGGCTGCTTCGCAGGAACGCTGGGAGGGAGGATCTAGTGACGCTTTCAGGGGTGTGTAACTGCACAGATAGTCCTTAGTCCAGTGCTGAGGGAGTGCTGCACTGTCGAAGGTGCCGTCTTTTGGATGAGACATTAAACCGAGGCCCTGTCTGCTCTCCCAGGTGGACGTAAAAGATCCCATGGCACTATTTCGAACAAGAGCAGGGGAGTTTCCTACATTACAGCAGCGACGACACTCCAAAAGTACTTCATTGGCTGTAAAGCGCTTTGAGACGTCTGCTGGTCATGAAAGGCGCTATATAAATGCAGGCCTTTCTTTCTTAGAAGCTGGAGAGCTGCCTGGCTTTCTAGCCTCATAAAACAGCAGGTTTTACGCCCCTCAGTCAATGAGTGGGATTTTGGAGGCCTACATGGGGGCGAGGGGCCTTGTGGGTAGTTGCCGTGCCGATATGCTGTCAGCTGACCGGCTGCTTGTCGGCCACACCCGCGACAGGCCTGTGGCCTTCCTGGGCACTGGGGCAGAGTGAAGGAGCTCGGTACTGAATGAGTTAACTCTGGGGCTGGGCCCGGGGCACTGGGGCGGAGTGAAGGAACTCGGTACTGAATGAGTTAACTCTGGAGCTGGTCTCGGGGCACCAAGCAGAGTGAAGGAGCTCGGTACTGAATGAGTTAACTCCAGGGCTAGGCTTGGGACACTGGGGCAGAGTGAAGGAGCTCGGTACTGAATGAGTTAACTCCAGGGCTAGGCTTGGGACACTGGGGCAGAGTGAAGGAGCTCGGTATTGAATGAGTTAACTCTGGGGCTGGGCTCGGGACACTGGGGCGGAGTGAAGGAGCTCGGTATTGAATGAGTTAACTCCGGGGCTGGGCTCGGGACACCGGGGCAGAGTGAAGGAGCTCGGAACTGACTGAGTTAATTCTGGGGCTGGTCTCGAGGCACCAAGCAGAGTGAAAGAGCTCAGTATTGAATGAGTTAACTCCGGGGCTGGGCTCGGGACACCGGGGCAGAGTGAAGGAGCTCAGTATGGAATGAGTTAACTCTGGGGCTGGGCTCGGGGCACTGGGGCAGAGTGAAGGAGCTCAGTATGGAATGAGTTAACTCCGGGGCTGGGCTCGGGACACCGGGGCAGAGTGAAGGAGCTCAGTATGGAATGAGTTAACTCTGGGGCTGGGCTCGGGACACTGGGGCGGAGTGAAGGAGCTCGGTACTGAATGAGTTAACTCTGGGGTTGGTCTCGGGGCACCAAGCAGAGTGAAGGAGCTCGGTATGGAATGAGTTAACTCTGGGGCTGGGCTCTGTCACACTGCCCTGTCACCGCACTGGGCAACCACTGAAACGTCAAGTCAGCTTGCTAGATCTGGAGCCTGCTTGCCGTGCCAACTCCAGCCAATAACAAAGGATCGATGCTTTCATAATAGAACTGAGTTGCTGAGAGGCGTAAAGTGTGAAGACTCACTGAGGTGAAAACACAGGCTGAGAAGGCGGTATTCACAATCGATTCTGTGAATTCAACATCTCTGTCCCAGTGAGAACAGACTGCTGCCTCAGCCAATGAGGGACAAGGAGGGTGCTGTGCGTCTCAAGGTCATTCTGCGCCAGGGCCCAAGCCCAAGATCCTGTCTGTTGTAAAGAGGCAGTAGCCTGTTTATAACATTTGGTTTCCTTCCATTCTGTAGGCGAGGGTGCTTATGCATGGCAGGGCCTGAGGAGTTTGTACGCTCTGTGCTTTGATCATCGGTACAAAGAGTTCGTTCTTAGCCTGCTTCTGCTCAATATCTTGCATCCTCATTAATTCAGGACTACCAGCAAACCTGGAATCAGACACATTTGTCATTGGAGCATCGTTCTGTCAATGGTGCCTAACGTCATCACGTCAAATCCCAATTGGCCATCAAACCGCTCCGCCTCCTCTCCCCTCCCCCCTACACACAATCACAACAGTGTGTCTTTAGCCAAAATAAAGACAGAAAATGCAGCAAGTAAGGGAAGAACTTGCCTTTATACAGCGCTTTTAACGGGCCCAAAGCACATTAAGTACTTAAAAAAAAATGTAGTCACTGTTGTAATGTAGGAAACGTGACAGCCAATTTGTGCACAGCTAGGTCCCAAAAACAACAATGAGATAATGATTAGATAATTTAATGATTTTGGTTGCAGAATAAATATTGGCCAAGACACTGGGGATAACTCCAAATAGTGCCACGGGATCTTTTACATCCACCTGAGCGGGAAGATGGGGCCTCGGTTTAACGTTTCATCCGAAAGACGGCACCTCCAACAGTGCAGCACTCCCTCAGCACCGCACTGGAGCGTCAGCCTAGATTTATGAGCTCAAGTCTCTGGGGTGGGACTTGAACCCACAACCTTCTGACTGAAAGGCAAGAGTGCTTCCCACTGAGCCAAGGCCGACACCCAGCGAGATTGCCGGTGCTCATTGGCTCTCACAACAGCCTATGCCATGGAGATTTAGGACACAGTTTCAAGACTCCAGTCTCTGCCACGTTAATTTCTTGACTTTAACCGTGATGTCCAAGTTAGTACCATGCTCGCCTCTGAGTCAGAACGCCAGGAGCACATATTCTGGGCGGACACTCCAGTTCAGTACTGAGGGAGCGCTGCCCTGTCAGAGGTGCCATCATGGCCTGTGACTGAGATGTTAAACCGAGGCCTCAACTCACGGTTCAGATGGACATTATAGATCGCATGGCATTGTTTGAAGAAGAGCAGGACATTTTCCCGATGTCTGGCCAACGTTTCCCTTTCTGTTTCTCCCTCTCTAACTAACGATCGGAGACACCGCAGTGGTCAGAAAGAGCCAGAAGAAGTTGATCGGCGGGTGGGTTTGGACTCTTAACGTTCTCTGGCAGACAGGGTCTCTGCCTTTCCCCCCTATATCGGACTCTACTGGTCGTGCTGCATTGTGTTCCACTGCGCTCCACTTCTCATCCCAAGTACTGTGGGTTTGATTCCCGTTTTCGCCATATTGTCATGGCACAGTGCCAAGCAGTGTCACCTTTCCCATTGCCCGTCCCATTTGGCCACCCCTCCGGGTTGGGCACAGATTGGGGTATCTGGAAGGCCCTGCGGTCACCCACCCAGCCTCTGAGCTGGGATCCAGGCTGTGATATCTTTATATAGCTACTCACAGAAGCACACTCTAAAAATGGCTACTTAACAAGTGAATTAACTAACCTTTGCTCTTCCTGACCTGTACACTATTGCTGCAGACACACAATGTCCCTCAGTAACTGATGGGTGGCCCGTTTAGTTGCTTTGACAGCCCAAGTAACGTTCAGGACAGTTTGGCACACTAAAACCGCGGATTCCACAGTCGACAGCCCCACTCTTTGACTTTATCTCGCCATGGCTGCCAAAGCGGTGATGGTGCGACATGGTGGGAGTGGTCTGGGGACGTTGCCATGGCAACCACTTCCTTGCCTAAGAGTGCCGATGTGGGTATGGCCTCCGTGTGTCAAAGACATCCATATCCATAGTGTTGCTGTTCAGCAGACATCATCATCATCATAGGCAGTCCTTCGGAATCGAGGAAGACTTGCTTCCACTCTTGAAGTGCTTTCCTGAAGTGGCTGAACAGTCCAATACAAGAACCACAGATAGTCGTTGAGGGAAGGGGTGGGTGGGACAGGTTTGCCGCACGCAATGTACACTTCTGTTGGAGAAGGAGAGGCAAAGCAATCAGGATTAAACCAAGATCCTTCTAAACAGCTCCATGGTAACCAGAGGGGAAGAGAGCCTTCCATACCATAGAAGGGATCAGATAAAACAGGACTCAACAACATCTTTTAACAACATCTTTTATGTTTTCATTTTCTTGAAAACATTAGACAAAAGGTTTCATTAGAAACCCTTTCTCCGGAATGTTCCAAGATGCTTTTTTCGCTGGGAAATCTATACTGGGGGGATGGGGAGAGGGAATCGCCTGACTCTCCAGCACCTACAAGGCACAAGTCACAGTGATGGAATACTCTTCACTTGCCTGGAGGAGTGCAGCTGGCACAACACTCAAGAAGCTGGACACCATCCAGGTCAAAACAGTACACTTGACTGGCAACCCAGCCACAACAATAACAACATTAAACACCCATCACCTTAAACATCTGCTCACTCCACCACTGGCGCACTGTGACGAGGGGCCCAGAGCAGACCGTTCTGGCACTCTGGCCATTCTGGTAGAGGGCCAGAGGGAAGTGGTGGGGGCGCAAGGAAGCTGCCTCACCTACACACTCGTTGCCATGGGAGGACTCGAAAGGGACCATCTCCAATTATTGTCATCATCATCATCATAGACGGTCCCTCAAACGAGGATGACTTGCTTCCACGAGAATTCACAGATGTTTCAATGAAAGACACGATGTTCTAGTCCTGAACTCCAGTTGAGGGGGTGGAAGATGCCTGTGCGTGGATTTTTTTAACGTGTGGTGACACCACACGGGCTCAACAGAGCTAGGTCTTGGTCCAGTGGCAAGGGTTAAACCAGGACGACTGGAGACCTGCTCTGCTGCAGGGACTTAGTGCACACATATTGCAGTGTGGGCTGGCCCGTGCTGCCCCTGGGCCCTCGCCTCTTCTGGGCCCCGTACTCTCATTCACCGCACCTTCGCCCACCATGTTCCAGGGCCCGGCGTTCCAGCTCTATTTATAGCCCCGACCTGCGGCCAAAAGGCCTATAGCCTCCCCTGGTCCCGGGCCCTGAACAAGGGACTGCACAAAAATCACGCCCTGCAGTTCACCCAATTAATGTACAGGGACAGTAAATATTAAAGAAAGAGCCATTCTCTGCAGGCACATCGCGACTCTATTTCAAGATGGCTGCAGGTAGCAGAACTTTGTCCAATTACAGGACATGATCTTCTGGCCTTTCTCTCTAGTGCTTGGCTTTGTTTAAAACAAAAAGCTTTTGAGTTATTTTAGTGATGAATATTAAATAAGCTCTTCCTGCCGTACCTAACCCACTTCCGATCTATTAAAGCAATTCTTTGGGGAGGGGGAGATTTATTTCCTGGAACTCCGAGCCAAGCCAAATGTGTGTCAATCTGCCTATGTGATTGCTGTCCTGGTTTAAGTGGGATCCGCACGGTGGGCGAGGCAGTGCGTTTCCCAAATCCCCGAACTGCTCTTTATAGCCCCGTTCCATTCGCGTCTTGGCATCGCGGGCCCTACACCTTGAAATGGATCCTGCTCATCCGCCACCGCTAACATCAACTATCACTTCCTGACACAGTGCTCTCTCTACACAGTTGTACAGGGCCTTGGTGAGTCCTCACCTGGAATATTGTGTACAGTTTTGGTCTCCTAATCTGAGGAAGGACATTCTTGCTATTGAGGGAGTACAACAAAGGTTCACCAGACTGATTCCCGGGATGGCAGGATTGACATATGAAGAAAGATTGGATTGGCTAGACTTATATTCGTTGGAGTTTAGAAGAATGAGAGGGGATCTCTTAGAAGCATGTAAAATTCTGATGGGATTGGACAGGTTAGATGAAGGAAGAATGTTCCCGATGTTGGGAAGTCCAGAACCAGGGGTCATAGTCTAAGGATAAGGGGTAAGCCATTTAGGACCGAGATGAGGAGAAACTTCTTCACTGAGAATTGTGAAGCTATGGAATTTTCTACCACAGAAAGTTGCTGAGGGCAGTTCGTTGGATATATTCAAAAGGGAGTTAGGTGTGGCCCTTATGGCTAAAAGGATCAAGGGGTATGGAGAGAAAGCAGGAATGGGGTACTGAAGTTGCATGATCAGCCATGATCATATTGAATGGTGGTGTAGGCTCGTAGGGCCGGATAGCTACTCCTGCACCTATTTTCTATGTTTCTATGTTTCTCTCTCTCTCTGTCAAAAGTCTCTTCAAAATTTTCAGCCTCACATTTTGCCAGCTCCCTGGGGTTTGTCTCCGATGCCTGGGCATTGTCCTATGGTTTTTTTCCCCTCCACTCCTGATTCATTCCGATGCTAATGAGATAGAATTGCATGGACTATGCACCACAGAAACAGGCTATTCGGCCCAACTAGTCCGTGCTGATGTTTATACCCAACATAAGTCTCCTCACATTCCATCTACCTCATCTCAACCTTTCTCCATATCTTTCCATTCCCTTTCCTCTCATGTTCTCGTCTAGTTCCATCTTGAAGGTGTCTAAGCTATTTGCATCAACCACTTCCTGTGGTAGCGAGTTCAACAATCTCACCACTCTCTGAGTAAAGAAATTTCCCCTTATTTCCCTATTGGATTTATAAGTAACTATCTTGTATTTATGGCCCTAGGTTTGGATTCTCCCACAAGTGGAAACATTCTCTCCAAATCTCCCTTTTCCAACCCATTTATAAAGGCCCTGAAATTCTGGTCAGAGGCTTCTTTCGTCGAACGCTTCCGACCGGAGAATTTTTACGAAATTACCTGGTGGTCCCGGAGGTGCCTGGGATTGAGGTGGGGAGGCCTTCTCTTCCCACACTGCGGAGTGCACTTCCGTCCTCAGGTTCCCACATAGACGGTGCAGTCACGTGTGACTGCTCAACCAATCAGGTACAGTGTTCCACAGCTTTCTCATTCATAGCAATGGGAGCTCTGTATTGCTATTAATGAGAAAAAAAACAAACACACTGAACACCATAATAAAAAATAAAAAACACACCTCACATAATTAAAATTTATTAAAATTAAAGTTTATAAATGTCTTAGAAAAAAAAAATACAAAACATTGTACGCTGAAAACAGGCTTTTGCGATGCCTTCCTGGGGAGGCCGGGATTTCCAGGCCACTATTAAAGACGCCTATCTGGTTACCTCTATGTCTTCTAAAGAAAAAAGCCCCACCCTGTTCAATCTTCCCCAGTATCTGTTCGCTCTCAGTTTTGTTGCCATCCTTGTCAATGACCTTTGCACATTCTCCAGTGCTTCGATATCCTTCTTACAGTATGGAGATCAAACCTGCGCACAGTGCTCCCAGGGTCCAATATAAATTTAACATAACTTCACTACTTTTGAATTCTGTACCCCTGGAAATAAATCCCAGTGCTTTGTTAGCATTTTGAATTGTTTTGCCGACCTACAATGCTGCTTTTAATGATTTGTTCACCTGTATCCCTAAATCCCTTTGCTTTGCTTCCCCGTTCAGTTTCTAAGGTGTAGATAATGATTCTCTTTTATCTACCAAAGTGTATCCCCTCACATTTATCTACGTTAACGTTCATTTGCCACTTATCTTCCCAGTCTTTAAATTTTCTAGTGTCTTCTTGTGTTGTGTTGCATTCTTCCTCAGATTTTGATAGTGAGTTACTTACTCCTAAGTCCAAACCGCTAATGCAAGTTATGAATAACCGTGGTCCCACACTGATCTTTGTGGAACGCCTTATTTTACCTTCCTCAAATCTGAATAACTACACTTTACCCCTACTCTGTGCTTTCTATTTTTTAGCCAATTTGCTATCCATTCAGCTACTTGACCCCCGACTCCACATGCCCTAACCTTTGTCATGAGCCTATCGTGTGATACTTTATCGAAGGCCTTTTGAAAATCCAAGTATATGATATCTACTGCATTACCCTTATCTACTCTTACCCTTACCTCTTCAAAGAATTCTATCAGGTTAGTTATCAGACAATTACTGCAAATGTTGGGAATCCATGCTTGAATTATAGATGGTTCTCCTTTAGCTGGCTCCATAGCTCAGGGGTTAGAGCATTGGTCTTAGTTGTTAACCTGCCGCAGAGAGTTGTTGATGCCAGTTCATTGGATATATTCAAGAGGGAGTTAGGCATGGCCCTTATGGCTAAGGGGATCAAGGGATATGGAGAGAAAGCAGAAAGGAGTACTGAGGGAATGATCAGCCATGATCTTATTGAATGGTGGTGCAGGCTCGAAGGGCTGAATGGCCCACTCCTGCACCTATTTTCTTGGATGCTCTAATAATGACTCCACGAGGCAATGTGTTGAACTTGAACTGTAGTGACCTTAGTCCTTTGTTTGTTAACTCCAGAGTGAGGATCACACCTGGTGGCCTGCCTTTTATACTAGGCCAGGCACAGCTGTACAGGTAACCGACAAGTCTCCCACTGCTGTGCCCTCTGGTGGCACACCTTGTGATAGTACCAACAGTAGCCATTCAGGATACATGACAAACACCATTTTACTTTCATGCACCATAAAGTGTGGATGATTCATAGCACTGCATCAGCATTTTAGAAGGCAATTGTCTTGGCTGTGCATCAGTCAGCATCTAAACATGTAGCAACAGTCAATAGGGATCTCTTCCAACTCGTACAGTCGTCACTATTAGAACTAGAGTCCTGGTGAACACAAAGCAGGGATTTTAACTCTCGGGTGGCAGGCAAGGGAGAGGCACCAGATTTCCTGCCAGGGAAATGCCAGGGGAGGCCCAGTCAATCTTAATGGCCTGGCCTCTAATATTTCATCCGCCAGATGTCTGCCCAAAATGGGCGTAAGGAGCCAGCTGGCTGGCTACCACCCCACAAAAAGTCCATTGGCACTCAGGTAAGTGACGAGTGAGGGTTTGGGAGGGTTTCACAGGAGGGAAGAAGGGGAGCTTGAGACTGCAGTGTACCAAACTTTCTTTGTGGCTCCCCTGCCCTGTTCAGTAAGCATCTAAATTGCCTCAGGTATCTATCTGAGCAATAGGACCCTGATTTGCATATATTTTGGGCTATCTGCCCGAGTTAGGCAGACAAGTCAATTGCCCTGTGTTAAAACGGCCATGGGCGCTACCCGAACGCGAGAACGTACCAGGTTTTAACTCCTGTTGCACTCGTTTCCACCAGGGGGAGGGAGGGGTTAAAATCATCACTCTAGACGCCTTGGGGGTCAAAATTCAGCCCCGCCGACTTTGAGGTGGTGACACCGGCTGAGTGCTGATTTTAACGCCGGATGATAGGCGCTGCCTCAAACTGCAAAATTCCGCTTTGTCGCCCAAGGATGAGAGAGCAGCGCTAAAGATGGTGTTGCACACTTGCCCTCAGACGCCCAATGGAGCAGCATCTCGGGAGGCCGACCGAATTTTCCCACGGTGCTGCCGGCATGCCAGATGAAAAAAATGGGAGAAAAAAGTTTCCGACGCTTTCCCACACCCACACGTCCCATTAATACATAAATGATAAAAAAAATAAACATAACGCTACTGCCCTGGGACCCCCGATGTCCCATCAGCTTTTCCAGGTGGTACGAACGCCTGCCGGTAAGGCCACATTCGATGACGTCACCACGTGGGTGGCGGCAGAGTGCTCAGCGGTTCCTCTTGGCGCCGGCCCCACGAGCCGAGTAAACCGGTCACTGCCGGCGGCAAGCACTGAGCTGCCCGTTAGCCGCCCCTCTCCGGCAGTAACGGTGGGGCTAGAAATGGAATTTCGACCCTCTTACACTTGGAAGCCAGGCTAGATGTCCTGATTCCAATTGTGCAGAATGCGTACAGCCCAATGTTTTAACTTGCAATGGAAATTGGAGCCAACAGATGCTCACAAGGAATCTTGTTCACGAAGATGACCTCATATCACTGGAATTGATCCTAGTTGATTCTTGCTGAGAACCTCACATTTGGCTTAAAGAAACACTTTGCGATACACCGCATGAGTACTTTGAGACATGACGGGGCCGAAATTGCCCCGCTCCTTAAGGCCTGGTTCCACCGCAATTTGCCGACCATGCTGCGGAATGCAGTGGCCGCCAACTTTTCGTGGAATGGCCGCTGATAGCCCAATTGTCCTCCCGAGATTTCCTGGGGCCTTTCCCGACCCCCGCCCCTTACCGCACTGCTGTTAAGCACGGCATCACCATGAGCACCGTCGATCTACCCCCCCCCCACTGACGGTGACATTCCCTTCGGAAAATCTTCGGCCCGTCCGGCGGTGCCAAAACCTGTTTTTCCCGGTGGTCAAGTGAGGCTGTGGCCTTCTGCAGCGGTGGTGCAACTTCCCTTAAAGGAGAAGGTGCACTGCCGCTGCCGCCATGTTTTTTTTGTCGGCCGACTGCCGTGTTATGCCCCCGGGTTCGGCCGGGCCGCCTACAGTCTGCCTGGCTCCCCCACTTGGGTGCCCGGCCGCTGGTCCGGCTGAAACCCTCCCTGGTGGCCCAGTGGGCCAAAGGTTTAAAATCGCAGAGGCTCTCCCCTTTAAATGAAGGGGAAAGCCGCGGTGACGCGATGCAGTGATGACGCATCACAGTGGTCACCCTGCACCGCCCCCAACTTCCGCCCCTCAGGTGATGTCACCGACCCGTATCCGCCCCTCAGGTGATGTCACCGCCCCGTATCCACCCCTCAGGTGATGTCACCGCCCCATATCCACCCCTCATGTGATGTCACCGCCCCGTATCCACCCCTCAGGTGATGTCATCACCCTGTATCTGCCCCTCGGGTGATGTCACCACCCTGTATCTGCCCCTCGGGTGATGTCACCACCCCATATCCGCCCCTCGGGTGATGTCACCGCCCCGTATCCGCCTCTCAGGTGATGTCACCGCCCCATATCCGCCCCTTAGGTGATGTCACCGCCCCGTATCCGCCTCTCAGGTGATGTCTCCGCCCCATATCCACCCCTCATGTGATGTCACCGCCCCGTATCCACCCCTCAGGTGATGTCACCACCCTATATCAGCCCCTCGGGTGATGTCACCACCCTGTATATGCCCCTCGGGTGATGTCACCACCCTGTATCCGCCCCTCAGGTGATGTCACCGCCCCGTATCCGCCTCTCAGGTGATGTCACCGCCCCATATCCGCCCCTTAGGTGATGTCACCGCCCCGTATCCGCCCCTCAGGTGATGTCACCACCCTGTATCTGCCCCTCGGGTGATGTCACCACCCTGTATCTGCCCCTCGGGTGATGTCACCGCCCCGTATCCGCCCCTCAGGTGATGTCACCGTCCCGTATCCGCCCCTCGGGTGATGTCACCGCCCCGTATCCGCCTCTCAGGTGATGTCACTGCCCCGTATCCGCCCCTCAGGTGATGTCACCGCCCCGTATCCGCCTCTCAGGTGATGTCACCGCCCCATATCCACCCCTCTCGTGTAGTCACCGCCCCGTATCCACTCCTCAGGTGATGTCACCGCCTCGTATCCACTCCTCAGGTGATGTCACGGCCCTGTATCTGCCCCTCAGGTGATGTCACCGCCCCATATCCTCCCCTCTCGTGTAGTCACCGCCCCATATCCGCCCGCTCGTGTAGTCACCGCTTCCGTTAAGGGTGACTTCCAGATCCAAGAAAAGAAAAACAATAAAGAACCAAATGCCACTCAAGAGATGATGTGAACTGCAGCTTCGATAAAAACCATTGAAACGGGGTGCTTGTGCCCTGTTTCAGGTGGGGGCAATTCCCAATTCGACATGTGGTAAGTGTAGCATGCAAGGGAGGAAAAAGTTGACTTTGGACCTATGATTTCCAAAGCTCTCCCCCATGGGGTTTTACCCCTGTTGTGTCTAGGCCTGCTGTAGATTAATTGATCGAGATTGGTCGCAAGGATTAGTCAAGAATTCCATGACCATTGCATCATACAATGACCAGGTTGGTAGGAGGTGAACTAGATGGAGCTTGGTCTGTTTCATTGTCCAGCAGTTCCTATGGTCCATCTCTTCTCATGCCCCCCACCACACTTCTCCGCGCCGTGAGCCATCTTGCGATGATTAAAGACACTCCATCGATGCAAGTTATTATCGTAACTCTTCTCACTTGTTCTGTTCCTAGATGGACTGAAGGCCGAGGAGAGGCAGCGGCTGGCTCGACAGCGCAGAGAGGAACGGGCAAAAAATCTCGGTGAGAATTATTCTAAATTGTTTCACCTTGTTCTGGTCTGTTTGAGGTAAGGTGAGATTTTGTGGGGCAGGGGATGGTCTCAGTGTTGAGACTGTTGAATGCTTCATCGAGTTAACTTTGTGTTGCCTCATTTCTACTTCAGTGTTGAAACAGCATTCATGACATCATGTTGGGATTGCGTTGTTTAAGCACAAAAATTCAAATTAGCAAGCGTAAAGAATAAAGGATGCTGATGGTGATTGGGGGGTGATCGCGCTGCCAGCGGTCCCTGTGATTGGTTCCTCAACAATAGTGACACCGCACCCATGATGGATGGGATTTGTGATCCTGCATGAGGTGATTCTGGAACATTCTAGGTCACTGAACAGAGTGATTTGGGGCACTAGTGATGCGCCAAGCTCTACCATCAATCCTGGCCGCTGCACCCACGACGGGAAAGCCATTTAAACCTGAATTTTCTCCGCCGTTGCCCTTGGTGGCAACAAGAACTGGTCTAGTTGGCTTGGACTAGCTGTGGGGTCAGAGGGTATAAATGATCAAATCAGATTAAACATGGCTGGAGTCAACAAGTCAAAAGGCTGTAGATAGTTCCTGTACTGAATAAGTCTATGGCGGAACGGCGGGGAGGGGAGGGGTGGAGGAAGGGAGGAATTCTCAGCTCCATCCTGCAATTGTATATGTGAGCAAGAGGGGAGGGTTCTATCTCAGCACTAATATAACAGACTGGCCTGTGTGGTAGATTTGTCACTTACGAAGGTAGGCTCATGCTTGGAATGCAACTGGTGGCTTGAGGTGGGTATTTAATGATAGTGCTTGTGATAACCTTTCATTTCTTGGCTCCGAGTGAAGGTCGAGTAGCTTTAGAAACACACGGTTGAATCTAATTTCCTGCAAACGTCTGTACAAAGCTGCTGAAAGACGTTTTGTGATCATCAATTAGGCTCCTTTAGGTGTGGCCATGGCTGCTGATAAAGAGCCAGTTGCCAATCCTGGAATCGCCGGCAGGTTGGCAATCATGTCTCTGTTTCCTCTCACTCCAATGATGCGTCTCAACCCAACTGAAGACCATCCCTTCCTGTGCCAGTGAGGCCCTTTTACCATTTTCTGCAACTGCTGTCCAATATATATGCCAGAAAAAAATAAGGTGAAGGAATATAGGATGAAAGGTTGAAGGCACAATTAAAAGAGGATTTTGAGGGCAGGAAAGGAGGCTTTAAGTCCAAGTGAATTGGAACACATTTCCAACAGATGGGGCAGAGTGATTAAACGATGCGTGTCGAGCGAGAGATTGAAGAATGGCAGTAATCCCGAGTCAGATGGAGGGTGTGGTCTGGGCTGTAGCGGGGAGAGTTCCCAGTTGGGGCAGAGTGAGGCCATCGAAAGATTTCAGTCTTGTGAAGGGTAGAGATGGGGGAGCCTATCGAGGGGACCATTTTCTCCTCAAGGTGGTGATGACACGAATAAGGGTTTCTGCAGCACTGAGAATGAGGAAGGGGTGGAAGAAATCAGTCTTAGTGTTGGAGCAGGTATGGGGCCTAACTTGGAGTTGAAGAGATGTGGAGGGATTGCAATCACTTTGGCTTCTCTTCTCATCACTCAAATTAAAATCCAGCTCCAGATTTCTTCGCAAGATTCATTAACATTGAATATTTTATCAGTTTCGAAGGGAGCAGGCTGCACTTCATGAATTTTTAACTTGGTTTCCGTGACTGAATGAAGCCAAGAGACATCATTAGGCAACAAGAACTAATATAAATGTGAAATCATTTCCAAGAAGCCCAGTGTAGGCCTTTGGGACCAGCAGATGTTGAATAAAGCTTTTAAAGTTCTTCATTGATCGTATTGGATCCTGGTTCGAGCCATAGATTGCTCGCCCACAAAACCAGCAGGTTGAGTGAGTGACACCATCTCCGTGCACGGTACTCAATGCCAACAAAGGTGAACATTTCATTGTGTGGCAGCAAAAATAAGGAAACAGGAGGTTTGATTGATGAACATTGAAGACTGTGTCATGGAACTGAGGAGAGTTAATTGACTTAACCATTCAATTTGCGGCCTTGTCCTTCAGCTAAGCTACAGCCTGTCCTCACTTCCCTACCGGTATGAGGGGCTGTTTGCTCCCCTGTTCACAAACTCCCTTTCGTACTGCACAGCGAGGTAATAATCAAGCAGTCCATGACCTTGTGCTGGACCTGCACAACAGCCAAACTTGGGCAAGTAGCAAGTGGTAAGTAACATTTGTGCCACACAAGTGCCAGGCAATGATCATCCCCAAAAAGAGAGTCTAACCGCCTCCCTTTGCAATTCAACTGCATTACCATCGCCGAATCCTCCACCATCAACATCCTGGGGTTCACCATTGACCAGAAACTTAACTGGAACAAGCAGTAAAATGTCATGGCTACTAGAGCAGGTCAGATGCTGGGCATTCCGTGGTAAGTGTCTCACCTCTCCCTGACTCCCCAAAGCCTCTCCACCATCTACAAGGCACAAGTCAGGAGTGTGATGGAATACTCTCCATTTGCCTGGATGAGTGCAGCTCCAACAACACTCAAGAAGCTCAACACCATCCAGGACAAAGCAATCCGCTTGATTGGCACCTCATCCACCACCTTAAAGATTCAGTCCCCACCTTCCGCCACCGCCCCCCCCCCCTCCCCCGGCGCACCGTGGCTGCAGTGTATACCTTCTACAAAGGTCACTGCAGTAACTCGCCTAGGTTTCTTCACCAGCACCTCACAAACCTGTGACATCCACCACCTAGAAGGACGAGGGCAGCAGGTGCATGGGAGCACCATCATCTCCATGTTTCCCTCCAAATCACACACCATGCTGACTTGGAAATATATCGCCGTTCCTTCATCGTCGCTGGGTCAAAATCCTGGAACTCCCTCCCTTACAGCACTATGGGAGCACCTTCACCACACGGACTGCAGCGGTTCAAGAAAGCGGCTCACCATCACCTTCTCAAGGGTAACTCGGGATGGGCAATAAATGCCAGCCTTGCCAGCGACACTCCCATCTCAAAGATTGATTCAAAATAAATGAATAAATTCAAATCTAAAACATAAAAATCTTAAATATACTATTGGGATAGGGGAAGAATAGATAAATATTTGAAGCAGAGGAAGGTACAGAGGTGTGGGGAGAGCGCATCGGCAGTGGGGTTAGTTTTGGATTGCTCTAGCAAAGAGCTAGCACAGAAATTGTGAGCCAAATAGCTCTTTCTGTGCTTTTAACGCCTATGCCAGCATAACCCAGTGTAGACAGGAATGCAGTACCAAAGCACGAAGGATTCAGACATTCACTTCACTGCTCGGAAAGTCTACCCTGATCTTTCTGAAACTGGAATGATGTAAATTGCAAGGAAGAATGCAGCTGGAGAATACACTGAATAGCATTGTCGGTTCCAATGCTATCTTTTCGCATCTGGGACCCGCGGTCAAATCTAACTCAGAGCCATCAATAAAATGTTGTGGGACTGTCTCATACTATCACATCTTCTGAGATTATCTGGCTCTGTAGTTACAGTCTTGTTCAGAAAGGCCCTGTGGGAATGAAAGATGTCACACTGGCGCAGCAGGGTGTTGGGTGGCGTGACAGCCCATTGCTGGGCCATTGCAGAGGAAGCACAACTAAGTGCGACAGAGAGGCTTACTTAGAAAGCTAATGACATCAAGCAGAGAGCTTCCAGAGCTTTCCTCTGTATCCAATCCATGCTGTACCTGCCCTGGGAGTGTTTGATGGGACAGTGTAGAGGGAGCTTTACTCTGTATCTAACCCCGTGCTGTACCTGCCCTGGGAGTGTTTGATGGAACAGTGTAGGGAGCTTTCCCCTGTATCTAACTCATGCTGTACCTGCCCTGGGAGTGTTTGATGGGACAGTGTAGAGGGAGATTTACTCTGTATCTAACCCGTGGTGTACCTGCTCTGGGAATGTTTGATGGGACAGTGTAGAGGGAGCTTTACTCTGTATCTAACCCATGCTGTACCTGCGCTGGGAGTGTTTGTTAGTACAGTGTAGAGGGAGCTTTACTCTGTATCTAACCCGTGCTGTACCTGCCCTGGGAGTGTTTGATGAGACAGTGTAGTGGGAATTTTACTCTGTATCTACACAGAGTACAATAACTGGTGAAGTGTTCTGTGCTCCAACACTTGATATTGAGGACAGAAATTAATCAAAACATAGTTTTATTAATTGTTAATAGAGGAGTGGAGTGAGGTGGATCATGCCCATTACTGGGGTGGTCAGTGCCTGTTAGAGTGGAGTAGGTTGGCAGTGCCCATTATTGAGGTGAGTGGTGTCCATTATTGAGATGGCCTGTGCCCATTAGAGTGGAGTGAGATTGCAGGGTGGGGGCAGGGTAGAAATCTCTTGCTTCAGCACTTTATCATGCTGATGCCCGCCGCCAGGTTGCCCCCTGACACTAAGACGGTGCCAGCCCTGGCTCAGTAGGCAGCACTCTCGCCTCTGAGTCAGAAGGTTTTGGACTCAAGTCTCACTCCAGGGACTTGAGCACATAATCCAGACCGACACTTCAATGCAGTACCAGGTGAGTGCTGCACTGTCAGAGGTGCCCTCTTTCCAATGAGACTTTAGATCAAGCCTCCCCTTTCAGACAGACCCAACAGATCCCATGGCAATGTAACGCAGCAGCCAATGTTCACACAGCAAGGTCCCACAAACAGTAATAGAATAAATGCCCAGATCATCTTTTTTAATGATGTTGGTTGAGGGATAACTATTGGTCAGGAACCGGAAGAACTCTCCTGATATTCTGCGAATGGTGCCGTAGGATCTTTTATGTACACCTGAGAGGGCCAACGTGACCTTGG
Source organism: Pristiophorus japonicus (assembly GCF_044704955.1). Classification (NCBI taxonomy): domain Eukaryota; kingdom Metazoa; phylum Chordata; class Chondrichthyes; family Pristiophoridae; genus Pristiophorus; species Pristiophorus japonicus. The sequence continues at coordinate 57,474,297 of NC_091990.1, read as the reverse complement.
TCTAAAATCTTATCCGAAAGACAGCACCTCTGACATTATAGCACTCCTCCCCCAGTACTGCGCTGAAGTATCAGATTAGATGGCAAGAGATGAGAAAGATAAGAGTATTAGACCACGGAGATGGTACATATAGAGAAAAAATGACTTGCGGCAACGCTTAATGTATCAGGAGTATGGACTTTCAAAGCTAATTGGATTGTTGCCGTTTCTGGGCTCACCGAGTGATTTAATTAGATTAATCTCCCCCCGATTCAGTAAGAATCACTCCCTCAGGGAAACTCTCACCCAGCTCATTACCGAAGACATTCTCTCAGCCAATTACGCAGTTAATTAAAACTGACCTTCCATTTCTGAATGCTCGATAGGAACCTGGGGTTGTTTCTGTTCGATGGCTGGTTCTAAGAGCTGCTTTGATTATCGGACAGGTGCGAGAATCTGAAGTTGAGCTGACGAATTTTTAATTTTTAACCAGTGTTTGAATCATTCAGTGACGCCCCAATTATACACACCGGACACAGTGAGTGCACTTCAGAAATAATTGCACCTCGGTACCTGCCCTGAGAACACGAGGTCCTTTCGAAATGCCAGTTCTTTCTTTCCCTCTCCGAAACCGAGTTTCTGGCTTCTGACTGTGGGACTGCTCCATTTACACAACGAGAGCGTTTCACCAACAGGAAGGCGAGCCCAGTGCCTGGGCGGGCTCCTCAGTCACCACATCATGAACCCATCCTCCTGTCAATCAGTTTTTCCAATTTTCCTCTTTCCACCCCCGACCACCACTTCCAGGTCCCAGAAAGTGCTGATTGTTGCTGGGGTACATAGCAACAGCAACAACTTGCATTTATATAGCGCCTTTAACATAGTAAACGTCCCAAGACGCTTCACAGGTGTGTTTGAAGAGAAAACAAATAAATTTGACACTGAGCCACGTAAGAAGAAATTACGGCTTGGTCAAAGAGGTAGGTTTTACGAAGCGTCTTAAAGGAGGAAAGAGAGGTAGAGAGGTTTAGGCAGGGAATTCCAGAGCTTGGGGCCCAGGCAACTGAAGGCACGGCCACTAATGGATGAACAGTTATAATCAGAGATGCTCAAGAGGGCATAAGAACATAGGACATAAGAATAGGATTAGTCCATTCCATCATTGAATTAGATCATGGCTGATCTGCATCGCAACTCCATTTACCCACCTTAGTTCATCCCTTATTATCCCCACCCAACAAAAATCCATCGATACCTGTCTTGAAATCTCCAATTGACCCCCAGACTTTTGGGGGAGTGAGTTGCAGATCTCCAGCAATCTTTGTGTGAAAACGTAATCCCTAATTTCACTCCTGGACGGCCTGGCTCTAATTTTAGGGTTCCACCACCAGAGGAAATAGTTTATCTATTCTATCGAATCATTTATCATTTTAAAGATCAAAATGGGATCACCCCTCAATGTTCTAAACTCGAGAATAAAAACCACATTTATGCAACCTGTCCTCCTAATTGAACCCTTTAAGTCCTGGTATAATTCTGGTGAATCTGCGCTGCAATCAGTCCAAGGTCATTATATCCTTCCTGAGATGTGGTGCCCAGAGCTGAACGCAGTACTCCAGATGGGGTCTTACCAGGGCACTCCATAACTGAAGTGCCACTTCTATGGGCAGCAGCAGCCCGAGCTACCCCCTATTTGTGCCATTCTTGGTGAGTGAGCCTGATTCTACTCTCACTACGTGGTCACATACATCGGAAGCCAGGAATTGCTGGATGATAAAAGAGCAAGGTCCATCTGGTTTGCCTTCCTCCATTCAGGTAATCACAGGATACAATGACAGTGGAGTCACAGCAATCAATCTCGATCAGTCTCCAACACACCCAGACATGACATGAGGAGAGCTTTGAGTACCACAGGTCCAAAGTAACCTGTTCCTCCCAAGCAAGCTACACTTACTACACGCCCTGTCTCAAATGACTCATATACTGTATTCCAAAATGTTATTTTCTGAAAGAAATCGATTCAATTTCCATGAGCAGTGATCAGTAGAGGGAACCTTCTTTTGCCTCTCCTGAGTTCCAGCTGTAGCACCCCACTGCAGGTTAGGACTATCGGCTCACTCCGCACAGGTCAGGGATTGAAGCTCGGACCTTCCTGGTCGCTATGCTTCAGGACCACACCGGGTAGGGCCAGCTGAGCCATTGCGGTGGGATGGGGGGGTCCTTGTGAAACGGACGTCACTCTTTGGTGGCTCCTCTTGTTCTAGTTTCAAAGACGAGCAGTAAAGCTGAATGAATCATCATCGTAGGCGGTCCCTCGAACGAGGATGACTTGCTTCCATGTGTTCACAGATGTTTCAATGAAGGACCCGATGTTCCAGTCCTGAACTTCAGTTGAGGGGGTGGAAGATGCCTGTGTGTGGATTTTTTTAACATGTGGTGACCGTTGCACATCAGCCACCACACCGGCTCAACAGAGCTAGGCCTTTATCCAGTCATAACAGAGCTAGGCCTTTATCCAGTCACAAGGGTTAACCAGGACGACTGGAGACCTGCTTTGCTGCACGGACCTAGTGCGCGCACATATCGCAGTGTGGGCTGGTCCGTGCTGCCCCTGGGCCCTGTACCCTCATTCGCCGCACCTTCGCCCACGATGTTCCAGGGCCCGGCGTTCCAGCTCTGTTTATAGCCCCGACCTGCGGTGGTGTTCTCCCACTACTGAATGAAGCCTCAGTCCGGTGTGTGTATTTTTATTCACTCTCGGGATGTGAGCATCACTGGTAAGTCCGGCATTTATTGCTCAACGCCATTTGCCCTTGAGGAGGTGGTGGGCCTCCCACTTGAACCGCTGCTGTCTGCGTGCTTTATTTAGTGGCTATGTATGCACTCGCAGTGTGATGCTTCCCATGGATCAATAGCTTGCCAACACTTGCTGTCTGGACTTGCACGTGAAAAATGGTCACTTGGATGAGTGAGCAGAGGGGGAGGAGGGGATACAGTGAATGTAACTGAGAGCCCCCTGTGTGCATTCTATAATCCAAGGAGCTCGGAGCTTCTGTGAATTGTGTATATTGTCTGCGTAGGTTATTATTATTGTGGTCGAGAGCCTCCTTACTCAGTGGTGTTTCTGATGCATAAACTGGACAATAAAGTTCGCAGTTATGCTCAGTTCAGTCAGTGAAGGCCTTTTGCCCTTCCCACCTGAGCTGTATTGGGAACGGCACTGAGCTGATCTGGCTGTGAGATGTTTATCTGCCCAGATGTGTGGTGACTTATTTCCTTCTTCAAAATTTGATGAAGAGTTACCTGAGATGGTACCAGGCCCCTCCCCCCGCTGGTTCCTGCCTCGCCCTCCCTCACATGGTTTCTATCCCACGATGATATCTATCCACTGACCCTATCTATCTAACCTTGCAGTCTAGATGTATCTCCAAAGCCCATCATGTGCTCGGAGTGAGTCGACGCAATGCTTAATCTCTGCTCTCCCTGCCCTTGTGTCCCCTCCTCCTGCCCCACGCAACATTATCCAGAGGGTGGCCTATTCCAGGACACTTACCAATGCTGCGTTAGATATGGCCTGTTGAAGATGAATGAAAGCAGCCTTGCTTGTCTTGTTCCTCGGTTCCCCCGCCCCCCCCCCCCCCCTACCCGCTCTCTGCACTTCTATAGATATCTCTGTGGAAATGCCTAGTCTCCACTCTGTAGATTTTTTGTTTCTCTCTCCTACATTCTTTTGTTTTTTTTAAGTGAGTGAGATGAGGAATCTTTATTGTGGGGCACCACGGCACTTCCGATCACGAGTGGCCACAATGGAATGTATCACTGCACAATCCCATCTTACCCAGGATCCCAGCAACTCTCAACCAATGACATCTGCTACTTTAAACAGAGCATTGCTTCAGCCCATGTAATGATAGATGATGGTATCACTTCCTTTGCTGCTAATCCACCTCCCTCACACCCTGTAATCTGTGGGATTCCCATGGGCTGAATCGGATAGAGGGAGGGAAGGAAATGGTCTCTGACCAATAACATGTGGTTTACAAACGATGCATTCTTGTAGTTCACCTTTGACCTTTTTATTTCTCCTCCTTTTCTCTCTCGCACTCTTTCCCCTCTTCCTTTTCCCCTTCCTCGTCCTTCCTTCTCTCTTTTTCATTCCTCCTCCTCCTTCTTTGTTCCTCTCCACCTCTTTCTTCCTCCATTCACACCCTCCCTTCTTCCTTATCCCCTATTTTCTTCCTTCCTTCTTCGCATCTGTTCTTTTGTTTTCCCCTTTCTCTCTTCTTTTTCTCTTCTATCTCCCCTCTTTCCTTTTCCCCTTTTCTTTTCTTCCTCTCTTTCGTTTCTCGCTCTCTCTTTTCCTCTGCTTTTCCACTCAGCTGCCAAGAAATCAATATGGCTGGAAAGGGAGGAAAAGGCCAAAATGCTGCGAGAGAAACAGATGGAAGATCGGAGGAAGAGGTTAGAGGAACAAAGGCTGAAAATAGAAAAGCGCCGAGCTGTACTTGAGGAACGGCAGCGAATAAAGCTTCAGAAAAATAAGGTGTGTATCGTTGCGGCTTTACTCCAGGAATTAACACCGTTGGAAGGCTATCAATTCCAGATGTAGCAACTTTCCCGAGAGAGTCTGTCTGACACCTGGGTTTGATTTGCAGCCTCCACTGATGTTCAGGCTCCAATACGGTGAGAGACTTGATGGTTGTTGGCCCGACCACTAGACAATTACCTCATCAATTTCCTTTAAAAGAGGCAACATTGATGGTAGCAGAGTCAGTATGTGAAGAAACAACAGCTCTGCACTGAGGCTTTTATGTGTAGGCCCAATTAGAATAGCCTGCTCCATGGTAAAGCCTTTCAGCTTCATAACTCAGCTTTGACCAGAGTAGATCAACTTCTTCCAAGTAGTACTACCATTATAAATGTCATTTTGAAAAAAGAATATTGTAACTAGATGACATCAAATCATTTTGCTTTTCTCAGTTCATGTGGCTTTGGGACCAGTTACCATAGCAACTAATATCTGGGAGGGTGAAATTGGTCTTTGGCCGTAGCACAAAAGGGCCAATAATGGATCTGCACCCCTTTCTACACCTCGCCCGATTTTCTTTCCCTGAGACGCCACCTTTTGCGCTATTGCTGAAGACCAATTTCCTCTTGTAGAACTCTAGGTGGCAGTGGCCGATGATTACTCAGGAGGGTTGTTGCCAACTTTGCTCCATTCTGACATTCCCTGTGCCAACAATAATGGTTCAATCGTCCTTGCTATCAGTTGCATTCCAGGGGATAAAATCCAGGGAATGGCAAGCTTTTAGACAACTGCTTTGAAGGATCCCAAATCTTTCCTACACTGTACAGAACGACTATCAGAATGTCAAGAGAGAGTCCGAACGGTACTGTAGTGGTTCTGGTACTGGACCAACAACCCTGAGGCTGTGAGTTCAGATCCCACCAGGGTAAGTTGTGAAACAATTCAGTAAATCTGATCATTTGTGGCTTGGCACCAGAAAACTGCTGGATTGTTGTTTAAAACCCAACTGGTTCACCAATGTCCTTCAGAGAGGGTGCACCCCTACCTGGCCTGGTCTACAGGTGACTCCAGCCTCTCACTACATAGTTGATTCTTAATGCTCTCGTTTCAACCAGCGATGGTCAATAAATCACCCACATTCCAAGAACAAATAGTATAAAAGCAGGGAAGTCTTGCTACAGTTATATAAGGTATTGGTGAGGCCACACCTGGAATACTGCTTGCAGTTTTGGTTTCCATATTTGCGAAAGGATATATTTGCTTTGGAGGCTGTTCAGAGAAGGTTCAATAGGTTGATTCCGGGGATGAGGGGTTTGACTTATTAGGAAACGTTGAGTAGGTTGGGCCTCTACTCATTGGAATTCAGAAGAATGAGAGGTGATCTTATCGAAACGTATAAGATTATGAGGGGGCTTGACAAGCTGGATGCAGAGAGGATGTTTCCACTGATGGGGGAGACTAGAACTAGGGGGCATGATCTTAGGATAAGGGGCCGCCATTTAAAACAGAGATGAGGAGGAATTTCTTCTCTCAAAGGGTTGTAAATCTGTGGAATTTGCTGCCTCAGAGAGCTGTGGAAGCTGGGACATTGAATAAATTTAAGACAGAGATAGACAGTTTCTTAACCGATAAGGGGATAAGGGGTTATGGGGAGCGGGCAGGGAAGTGGAGCTGTGTCCATGATCGGATCAGTCATGATTGTATTGAATGACGGAGCAGGCTCGAGGGGCCGTATGGCCTACTCCTGCTCCTATTTCTTATGTTCTTATGTTCTTAAATGGAAACCCCTGCAATTCGCCTTTACAGTCAGTTTCTTCCTTCAAGTAAATCCAACAGTTTTGTTTCAATGAAAGAAAGAAAAGGAAAAACGTGCATCCCCCTAAATGCTGACTGAGTTGGCAACCCTTGCCACCCCCTCGGGCACCGCCCATGAGACACTCCTCTCACCCTCCTCTCTCATTGCATTTCCACAGGAACGTTACGAAGCCGTGGTACAGCGGTCGACCAAGAAAACCTGGGCCGAGATCCGTCAGCAGAGATGGTCGTGGGCCGGAGCCCTCCCCCACAACTTGAGTGTGCATAAAGAGAGTGAGTCCGTTTAATGGAGAGTTCGATCCACGGGTATTGCATGGCCAACTCATGGTATTTGCTTTAAATACCCTTTACTGGCATGTTATTAAACTCCCTAGCGCCTCACACACTCCGTCTTGTGATTTGTGAACTGGTTTGTGTGTATTTATTTCTTTATTGTACCAGTGTAGGGTCCAGAATTGTGTGTGTGTGTGTGTGTGTGTGTTGGAGCAGATACCAGGTTGCTGCACACGATTTGATCCCCAAGGCTGTGCATTGCTTGGGTCAGGGAGAGGATGGAGGTCATGGTGTGTTTGTTCTCATCCAGTTGAGGGACATCAGTGACTGGGAAGGGAACATTTCCTGTATTCCTTCCGTTGCTCGGTGCCGATATCACGCAGGGTCCAAAACAGCGCAGCCATGTTCTCTGTGACTACAGCCACCGTTAACCGTTTACATAGAGCCTTTTAAAATCTGCCACAGCGCTTAACACAGCAGCAGGGACGGAGATAGTGGAGGGGACCGGAGACTAGGCCAGTTTGGAAGAGGCTTCTGAAGGTGGCAAGAGGGACCGGTGGGAGAGATTAAGATGTTTAGCGACAGAGTTTGAAGGATGTGGTGGCCAAAAGCTCGCCCACTGATGCAGGCAGTAGACTCACTCTGTCCAATTCGCCTCTGAGTCAGAAGGTTGTGGATTCAGGTCCTACTCCAGGGACTTGAGCACATAATCCAGACCGACACTTCAGTGCAGTACCAGGTGAGTGCTGCACTGTCAGAGGTGCCCTCTTTCCAATGAGACTTTATATCAAGCCTACCCTTTCAGGTGGACCTAACAGATCCCATAGCAATATAAGAAATGCAGCAGCCAATTTCCACACAGCAAGGTCCCACAAACAGTCATAAAATAAATGCCCAGATCATCTGTTTTAATGATGTTGGTTGAGGGATTATTGTTGGCCAGGACACCGGGAGAACTCTCCTGATATTCTGCGAATGCTGCCATGGGATCTTTTACGTCCACCTGAGAGGGCCGACGTGGACTCGGTTTAATGTCTTAACCGAAAGACAGCACCTCTGACATTACAGCATTCCCTCAGTACTGCACCGAAGTATCAGATTAGATGGTAATGGAGGAGGAAGATGAGAATATTGCTATTCTTCTCCCTCTCAGTAAGTTTGGTGAGTTGCTGCAGTGCATCCTACAGATTGTACGTATGGTGCGTAGAGGGAATGGGTACTTCCTGCCTTTTGTGGATAGGACATACCTGGGCAATTTCTACATTATTGGGTAGATGCCAGTGTCATTGCTACACTGATCTAGCTTGGCCAGGGGAGCAGCTAACTAAATGCACAGGTCTTCAGTACCACAGCTGGGATGTCGTGGGGGTGGGGAGCCTTGACTATGTCCAGTGCACTCAGCCACTTCTCCATGTCGGAATGTGAACTGAATTGGCTGGACACTGGTGTCTCTGATGAAGGGGACCTCGGGCGGAGGCCAGGGATGATCATCCATTCAGCACTTTTGGCTGAAGACACTTGCAAACAGTTCCGTCTGGTCTCTTGCACCACCTCCTAGGTTCCATCGTGGTTGAGGATGGCGATATTCATGGAGCCTCCTCCTCCTGTTAGTTGCCCGATTGTCTAGCAACTTTCTCGACCAGATGTGGTAGGAAGAGAGAGCTTTGCGCTATTCTGTTGATTATGGAACGACTTAGCTCTATCTATAGCCTGCGGTTTTTGATGTCTAGTGTGCAGGTAGTCCTATGTTGTAGCTTCACGAGGTTTGAACCTCATTCTAAGGTATGCCTGGTGCTGCTCCTGGCATGATCCTCAACATCTACATTGAACCAGGGTTGGATTTTTTTTAATATTGGTTCCTGGGATGTGGGCGTTGCTGGCAAGTCCAGCATTTATTGCCCATCCCTAATTGCCCTTGAGAAGGTGGAGGTGAGATGTTCTTGAACATCTGCAGTCCGTGTGGTGAAGGTTCTCCCACAGTGCTGTTAGGGAGGGTTTTCCAGGATTTTGACCCAGCGACGATGAAGGAATGGCGATATATTTCCAAGTCAGGATGGTGTGTGACTTGTAGGAGAACGTGGAGGTGATGGTGTTCCCTTGCGCCTGCTGCCCTTGTCCTTCTAGGTGGTAGAGGTCACGGGTTTGGGAGGTGCTGCCGAAGAAGCCTTGGCGAGTTGCTGCAGTTCATCTTGTAGATGATACACACAGCAGCCACGGTGCGCCGGTGGTGGAGGGAGGGGATGTTGAAGGTGGTGGATGGGGTGCCAATCAAGCGGGCTGTTTTGTCCTGGATGGTGTTGAGCTTCTTGAGTGTTGTTGGAGCTGCACTAATCCAGGCAAGTGGAGAGTGTTCCATCACACTCCTGACTTGTGCCTTGTAGATGGTGGAAAGGCTTTGGGGAGTCAGGAGGTGAGACACTCGCCACAGAATACCCAGCCTCTGACCTGATCTTGTTGCCACACTATTTATGTGGCTGGTCCAGTTAAGTTTCTGGTCAATGGTGACCCCCAGGATGTTGGTGGTGGGGGATTCAGCAATGGTAATGCCATTGAATGTCAAGGGGTGGAGGCTAGACTCTCGCTTGTTGGAGATGGTCATTGCCTGGCACTTGCATGGCGCAAATGTTACTTGCCATTTATCAGCCCAAGCCTGAATGTCGTTCAGCTCTTGCTGCATGCGGACATGAACTGCTTCATTATCTGAGGAGTTGTGAATGGAACTGAACACTGTGCAGTCATTAGCGAACATCCCCACTTCTGAACTGATGATGGAGGAAAGTTCATTGATGAAGCTGCTGAAGATGGTTGGACCTAGGACACTTCCCTGAGGATCTTCTGCAGTGATGTCCTGGAGCTGTGATGATTGGCCTCCAACCACCACAACCATTTTCCTTTGTGCTAGGTATGACTCCAGCCAGTGGAGACTTTCCCGATCCCCACTCACTTCAGTTTTACTAGGGCTCCTTGATGCCACACTTGGTCAAATGCTATGTTGATGTGGAATTCAGCTCTTTTGTCCATGTTTGAACCAAGGCTGTGACGGGTCTGGAGCCGATTGGTCCTGGTGGAACTCAAACTGAGCATCAGTGAGCAGGTTATTGGTGAGTAAATGCCGCTTGTTAGCATTTCAGCAACATCTTCCATCACTTTGCTGATGATTGAGAATAGGCTGATGGGGTGGTAATTGGCCGGATTGGATTTGTCCTGCTTTTTGTGGAAAGGACCCATCAGGGCAGTTATCCACAATGTCCGTGTTGTAGCTGTACTGGAACAGCTTGACTAGAGGAACGGCTAATTCTGGAGCATAAGTCTTCAGCACAACAGCCGGGATATAGTCGGGGCCCATGAATCCAGTGCGCTCAGCCATTTCTTGATATCACCTGTAGTGAATTAAATTGGCTGGTTTGATGGTGCTGGAGGAGTGAGTGATGTGTCAGGCCACCGGGTTACAGGTTATGACGATAAAGAATTCTGCTGCTGCTGATGGCCCACAGCACTTTCTGGAAGCCTACTTTTGGGCTGCTTGATCTGCCATTGGTTTGCCCACTTAGCATGGCAGTCGCGCCACTCTGCATGATGGGGGGGTGGGGTGACCGCACTGTGGAGATCAGACTTTGTGCTTCACAGGTTCCGCGCGACAGGCCCAATGGCCGAATTCTGTGCTGTAAGTCTCAATCGCTGGGAATTTCCTCCCAATCAGCTGCGGGAGATCAGCGGAAACACGAATGCATCGGCATTCCACCCATCCTCCACCAAAGTTACAATGGCCAATCAGGAGCATCTCCATGGAAATTCCCAACATATGACTCTAATGTTCTTTGAAAGTAGATAAACCCCGTGGCCTGGATGAAATGTAGCCCAGGCTGTTAAGAGAAGCAAGGGAGGAAATAGCAGAGGCTCTGACCATCATTTTCCAGACCTCTGGCTACAGGTGTGGTGCCAGAGGACTGGAGGACTGCTAACGTGTGCCTTTGTTTAAAAAGGGAGAAAGGGATAGACCGAGTAATTATAGGCCAGTCAGCCTAACGTCAGTGTGGGAAAAGGATTGGAAAAAATTCTAAGGGGCTGTATTAATTGTCATTTAGAAAGGAATGGATTAATGAAGGACAGTCAGCATGGATTTGTTAAGGAAAGGTTGTGTCTGACAACTTAATTTAATTTTTTGAGAAGGTAACAAGGAGGGTCAATGAGGATAACGCATTTGATGTAGTATATATGGACTTTAGCAAGGTTCTTGCCAAGGTCCCACACGACAGACTGGTCAGAAAAGTACAAGCCCCTGGGATCCAAGGCAAAGTGGCAAGTTGGATCCAAAATTGGCTCAGTGGCAGGATGCACAGGGTAATGGTTGATAGGCATTTTGTGACTGAAAGGCTGTATCCAGTGGGGTTCCACAGGGCTCAGTACTCAGTCCCTTGCTTTTTATCGTATATGTCAATGATTTAGACTTCAGTGTAGGGAGCATAATTAAGACGTTTGCAGATGATACAAAAATTGGTTGTGTGGTTGATAGTGAAGAATCAAGTTGTAGACTGCAGGAAGATATCAATCGACTCGTCAGGTGGGCAGAAAAGTGGCAAATGCAATTTAATCCGGAGAACTAATGCATTTGGGAAGGGTTAACAAGGCAAGGGAATACACATTAAATGGTAAGACACTGAGAAGTGTAGAGAAACAAAGGGACCTTGGAGTACAGGTCCACAGATCCCTGAAGCTGGCAAGCCAGGTAGATAAGGTGGTTAAGAAGGCGTACAGGATACTTTCCTTTATTAGCCAAGGCATAGTATATAAGAGCAGGGAGGTTATGCTTGAACTGTGTAAAACACTAGTCAGGCCACAGCTGGAGTACTGTGTAGGTTAAGGAAATTGATGGGGTTGAAGGCAGATAAATCTCCAGGGCCTGATAGTTTGCATCCCAGAGTACTTAAGGAAGTGGCCCAAGAAATAGTGGATGCATTGGTGATCATTTTCCAACAGTCTATCAACTCTGGATCAGTTCCTATGGACTGGAGGGTACCGAATATAACACCACTTTTAAAAAAAGGAGGGAGAGAGAAAACGGGGAATAATAGACCAGTTAGCCATCGGTAGTGGGGACAATGTTGGAATCAATTATTAAAAATGAAGTAGCAGTGCATTTGGAAAGTAGTGACAGGATCGGTCCAAGTCAGCATGGATTTATGAAAGGGAAATCATGATTGACATATCTTTTAGAATTTTTTGAGGATGTAACTAGTAGAGTGGACAGGGGAGAACCAGTGGATGTGGAGTATTTGGACTTTCAAAAGGCTATTTCAAAAATATATTCCAGTGAAAAAGAAGGGCGGTAAGAGAAGGGATAACCAGCCGTGGATAACCAAGGAAATAAAGGAGAGTATCAAATTAAAAACCAATGCGTATAAGGTGGCCAAGGTTAGTGGGAAACTAGAAGATTGGGAAAATTTTAAACGACAGCAAAGAATGACTAAGAAAGCAATAAAGAAAGGAAAGATAGATTACAAAAGTAAACTTGCGCAAAACATAAAAAAGGATAGTAAAAGCTTTTACTGATATATAAAACGGAAAAGAGTGACTAAAGTAAATGTTGGTCCCTTAGAAGATGAGAAGTGGGATTTAATAATGGGAAATGTGGAAATGGCTGAGACCATAAACAATTATTTTGCTTCGGTCTTCACAGTGGAAGACACAAAAACCAAAAATTGCTGGTCACTGGAATGTGGGAAGGGAGGACCTTGAGACAATCACTATCACTAGGAGGGGTAGTGCTGGGCAGGCTAATGGATCTCAAGGTAGCCAAGCCCCCTGGTCCTGATGAAATGCATCCCAGGGTATTAAAAGAGATGGCGGAAGTTATAGCAGATGCATTCGTTATAATCTACCAAAATTCTCTGGACTCTGGGGAGGTCCCAGCGGATTGGAGAGCAGCTAATGTAACACCTCTGTTTAAAAAAGGGGGCAGACAAAAGGCAGGTAACTATAGGCCGGTTAGTTTAACATCTGTAGTGGGGAAAATGCTTGAAGCTATCATTAAGGAAGAAATAGCGGGACATCGAGATAGGAATAGTGCAATCAAGCAGACGCAACATGGATTCATGAAGGGGAAATCATGTTTAACTAATTTACTGTAATTCTTTGAGGATATAACGAGCATGGTGGATAGAGGTGTACCGATGGATTAGGTGTATTTAGATTTCCAAAAGGCATTCGATAAGGTGCCACACAAAAGGTTACTGCAGAAGATATAGGTACGCGGAGTCAGAGGAAATGTATTAGCATGGATAGAGAATTGGCTGGCGAACAGAAAGCAGAGAGTCGGGTTAAATGGGTCCTTTTCAGGTTGGAAATCGGTGGTTAGTGGTGTGCCACAGGGATCGGTGCTGGGACCACAACTGTTTACAATATACATAGATGACCTGGAAGAGGGGACAGAGTGTTGTGTAACAAAATCTGCAGATGACACAAAGATTAGTGGGAAAGCGGGTTGTGTAGAGGACACAGAGAGGCTGCAAAGAGATTTAGATAGGTTAAGCGAATGGGCTAAGGTTTGGCAGATGGAATACAATGTCGGAAAATGTGAAGTCATCCACCTTGGAAAAAAAAATAGTAAAAGGAAATATTATTTGAATGGGGCGAAATTACAACATGCTGCGGTGCAGAGGGACCTGGGGGTCCTTGTGCATGAATCCCAAAAAGTTAGTTTGCAGGTGCAGCAGGTAATCAGGAAGGCGAATGGAATGTTGGCCTTCATTGCGAAAGGGATGGAGTACAAAAGCAGGGAGGTCCTGCTGCAACTGTACAGGGTATTGGTGAGGCCGCACCTGGAGTACTGCGTGCAGTTTTGGTCACCTTACTTAAGGAAGGATATACTAGCTTTGGAGGGGGTACAGAGACGATTCACTAAGCTGATTCCGGAGATGAGGGGTTTACCTTATGATGATAGATTGAGTAGACTGGGTCTTTACTCGTTGGAGAATGATGAGGGGTGATCTTATAGAAACATTTAAAATAATGAAAGGGATAGACAAGATAGAGGCAGAGAGGTTGTTTCCACTGGTCGGGGAGATTAGAACTAGGGGGCACAGCCTCAAAATACGGGGGAGCCAATTTAAAATCGAGTTGAGAAGGAATTTCTTCTCCCAGAGGGTTGTAAATCTGTGGAATTCTCTGCCCAGGGAAGCAGTTGAGGCTAGCTCATTGAATGTATTCAAATCACAGATAGATAGATTTTTAACCAATAAGGGAATTAAGGGTTATGGGGAGCGGGCGGGTAAGTGGAGGTGAGTCCACGGCCAGATCAACCATGATCTTGTTGAGTGGCGGAGCAGGCTCGAGGGGCTAGATGGCCTACTCCTGTTCCTAATTCTTATGTTCTTTTTGGCAAGGTCCCACACAAGAGATTAGTGTGCAAAATTAAGGCATATGGTATTGGGGGTAATATATTGAAGTGGATAGAGAACTGGTTGGCAGACAGGAAGTAGAGAGTCGGGATAAATGGGTCCTTTTCAGAAAGGCAGGCAGTGCCTAGTGGGGTGCCGCAGCGTTCAGTGCTGGGACCCCAGCTATTTACAATATACATCAATGATGTAGATGAAGAAATTGAGTGTAATATCTCCAACTTTGCAGGTGACACTAGTCGGGTGGCGGTGTGAGCTTTGAGGAGGATGCTAAGAGGTTGCAGGATAACTTGGACAGGTTAGGTGAGTGGGCAAATGCATGGCAGATGCAGTATAATGTAGATAAATGTGAGGTTATCCACTTTGGTGGCAAAAACAGGAAGGCAGAATATTATCTGAATGGCGGCAGATTGGGAAAAGGGGAGGTGCAACTGGGTGTCATGGTACATCAGTCATTGAAAGTTAGCATGCAGGTACAGCAGGCGGTGAAGAAGGCAAATGGCATGTTGGCCTTCATAGCTAGGGGATTTGAGTATAGGAGCAGGGAGGTCTTACTTCAGTTGTACAGGGGCCTTAGTGAGGCCTCACCGGAATATTGTGGTCAGGTTTGGTCTCCTAATCTGAGGAAGGATGTTCTTGCAATTGAAGGAGTGCGGCAAAGGTTCACCAGACTGATTCCCGGGATAGCAGGACTGACATATGAGGAGAGACTGGATCGACTGTGCCTTTATTCACTGGAGTTTAGAAGAATGAGAGGAGATCTCATAGAATCATATGCAATTCTGACGGGATTGGATAGGTTAGAGGCAGGAAGAATGTTCCCGATACTGAGGAAGTCCAGAACCAGGGATGATGGTCTAAGGATAAAGAGGTAAGCCATTTAGGACTGAGATGAGGAGAAACTTCTTCATTCAGAGAGTTGTTAATCTGTGGAATTCTCTACTGCAGAAAGCCAGTTCATTAGAAATCTTCAAGAGGGAGTTAGATATGGCCCTTATGGCTAAAGGGATCAAGGGGTATGGAGAGAAAGCAGGAAAGGGGTACTGAGGGAATGATCTGCCATGATCTTATTGAATGATGGTGCAGGCTCGAAGGACGGAATGGTCTACTCCTGCACCTATTTTCTATGTTTCTATGTTACAGTTCTGGGCACCACATTACAGGAAAGATACGATTGCATTAGAGAGGGTTCAGAGGAGATTTACAAGGATGCTGCCTGGACTGGAGAATTTTAGCTATGAGGAAAGACTGGATAGGCTGGTAGTATTTTCTTTTGAACAGAGGAGGCTGAGGTTGAGGTGTATAAAATTATGAGGGGCCCAGATAGAATGGATATGAAGGACCTGTTTCCCTTAGTACAGAGGTCGATAACCAGGGAGCATAGATTTAAAGTATTTGGTAGGAGGATTAAAGGGGAGATATAAGGAGAACCTTATTCACCCAGAGGGTTGTGGGTGTCTGGAACTCATTTCCTGAAAGGGTGGCAGAGGCAGAAACCCTCATCACCTTTAAAAAGTACTTGGATATGCACTTGAAGTGTCGTAACCTACAAGGCTACGGACCGAGAGCTGGAAAGTTGGATTGGCTGCAAAGATTTTTCGGCCGGCACAGACATGTTGGGCTGAATTGCCTCCTTCTGTGCTGTGAATTTCTATAATTCTATGATAATAAACACCGTCAAGCTCAGCTGAAGAGAGAATTCCTTCTCATTTATTTAAATGTTCACATTGTGGAGACAAATGCAGAATGGGCACTCTGGGATTTCCCAATGTAGTCATAGAAACATAGAAACATAGATGCAGGAGTAGGCTATTCGGCCCTTCGAGTCTTTAGTCGTAAGCGCCACATCTAACGCCCTTTTGAATATATCCAACGAACTGGCCTCAACAACTCTCTGCGGTAGGCAATTCCACAGGTTCACAATTCTCTGAGTGAAGAAATTTCTCCTCATCTCGGGCCTAAATGGCTTACCCCTTATCCTTAGACTGTGTCCCCTGGTTCTGGACTTCCCCAACATTGGGAACATTCTTCCTGCATCTCACCTGTACAATCCTGTCAGAATTTTATATGTTTCTCGTCTCATTCTTTTAAATTACAGTGAATATAAGCCTAGTTGATCCAGTCTTTCTTCATATGTCAGTCCTGCCATCCCGGGAATCAGTCTGGTAAACCTTCGCGGCACTCCCTCAATAGCAAGAACGTCCTTCCTCAGGTTAGGAGAACAAAACTGTATACAATATTCAAGGTGTGGCCTCACCAAAGCCCTGTACAACTGCAGTAAGACCTCCATGCTCCTATACTCAAATCCTCTCGCTATGAAGGCCAACATGCCATTTGCCTTCGCACCGCCTGCTGTCATCATCATCATCATAGGCAATCCCTCGAAGTGAGGATGACTTGCTTCCACGCCAAAAAGGGATGAGTTTACAGGTGTTTCAATGAAGGACCTAGTATTCCAGATCCTGAACTACATCTTGGAAGGTGGAAGATGCCTGTGCGTGGATTTTTTTAACGTGTGGTGGGTTTGACAGAGCTAGGTCTTGGTCCAGTGACAAGGATTACCCCAGACGACTGGAGACCAGCTCTGCTGCACGGACCTAGTGGGCGCACATATAGCAGTGTGGGCTGGTCCACGCTGTCCCTGTTCCCTTGTCCCTTCTGGGCCCCAGACTCACGCCTCTCCTGGGTCCCGGTCACTTCCATCTACAAACTCTTGCCGCTCCTTTGCCCCTCCTGCTGTGCCTGCCTGCACTGCAATCAGCGACCTGGCTTCGCAGCCCTCTGATGGTCTTGCAGGCCGGGACTGCGTCTCCGCACGCTGCTCTCTCTAATGCAACCTTTCAATCACAGTAAATCCTCTTCAATCCTGCTGTACCTGCATGCCAACCTTCAATGACTGATGTACCATGACACCCAAGCCTTGTTGCACCTCCCCTTTTCCTAATCTGTCACCAATTAGATAATATTCTGCCTCCTTGTTTTTGCCACCAAAGTGGATAACCTCACATTTATCTACATTATACTGCATCTGCCATGCATTTGCCCACTCACCTTACCTATCCAAGTCACTCTGCAGCCTCTTAGCATTCTCCTCACAGCTCACACTGCCACCAAGCTTAGTGTCATCTGCAAACTTGGAGATATTACATTCAATTCCTTCGTCCAAATCATTAATGTATATTGTAAATAGCTGGGGTCCCAGCACTGAACCCTGCGGCACCCCACTAGGCACTGCCTGCCATTCTAAAAAGGACCCGTTTATCCCAACTCTCTGCTTCCTGTCTGCCAACCAGTTCTCTATCCACGTCAGTACATTACCCCCAATACCATGTGCCTTAATTTTACACACTAATCTCTTGTGTGGGATCTTGTCAAAAGCCTTTTGAAAGTCCAAATATAGCACATCCACTGGTTCTCCCTCATCCACTCTACTAGTTACATCCTCAAAAAATTCTAGATTTGTCAAGCATGATTTCCCTTTCATAAATCCATGCTGACTTGGACCAATCCTGTCACTGCTTTCCAAATGCGCTGCTATTACATCTTTAATAATTGATTCCAACATTTTCCCCACCACCGATGTCAGGCTAGCCGGTCTATAATTCCCTGTTTTCTCTCTCCTTCCTTTTTTAAAAAGTGGTGTTACATTAGCTACTCTCCAGTCCATAGGAACTGATCTCGAGTCTATAGAATGTTGGAAAATGACCACCAATGCATCCACTATTTCTAGGGCCACTTCCTTAAGTACTTTGGGATGCAGACTATCAGGCCCTGGAGATTTATCGGCCTTCAATCCCATCAATTTCCCTAACACAATTTACTAATCCTTGGAAAGACCTATTCCTCGAAGATTATGAAACACCCCAACAGTAAACAGTCTGTGTTTTACTGGGAATTTATTGCAACTTCACCAAGTTCTTTTGCCCCTTCTCTGATTTTCATTTATTGCTGCTACTCTCTGACTACTCCCTGTATCCAGTAACAGCGGGAGAGATTCCTTTCTCTTCCTCGAACTGTGTGAGTGAACACTCGCCCTGGGTAGAGGCTCCATCTCTCAGCCCTGAGTTTTCTGTGATTTGTCTTTTCACAGAATCACAGAATCTTACAGCACAGAAGGATGTCAGTCCACATATTGTGCCTGTGCTGGCTCTTTGAAAGATCTACCCAATTAGTCCCATTTCCTGCTCAATCCCCACAGCCCTGTAAATTTTCCCTTTTCAAGTATTTATCCAATTTCCTTTAAAAGTAACTATTGAATCTGCTTCTATCACCCTATCAGGCAGTGAGTTCTAGATCATAACTCACTGTGTTTAAAAAAAAATCTCATCTCCTATCTGGTCCATTTGCCAATTATTTTAAATCTGTGTCCTCTGATTACTGACCCTCCTGCCACAAACAGTTTCTCCTTAGTACTCTCTCAAAACTCCTCACAATTTTGAACACTATTTAATCTCTCCTTAACCTTCTCTGCTCCAACAAGAACAATCCCAGCTTCTCAGGTCTCTCCACAAAACTGAAGTTTTTTATCCCTGGTCTCATTCTGGTAAATTTACTCTGCACCCTCTCCAAGGCCTTGATGTCCTTCCTAATGTGCGGTGCCCAGAATTGGACACAATACTTCCAGCTAAGACCTAACCAGTGATTTATAACTTCCTTGATTTTGTGCTGTTATTAATAAAGCCCAGAATGCTGTTTTAATAGACTTCTCAACTTGTCAAAAATTTGTACATGTGAAGCACCTTCCCCCCGCTCCCCCCCCCCCCCCCCCCCACCCTGGTCTCTCTATTCCTGCACCTTCATTAAAATTAATTGATTTGGCTTCCCATGTCACCAATCTGTCCATCTCTCTGAAATAGGATTCCAGGACTATGCAGCAGTAGGTTGATGTGTTCCCTTCCATCCTTGGACAACTGGCACCCTTTTATCCCAGGTCCAGGATGCCGAGGTACCGCTGACCTGGTCATGAATGCGGGGTGCCTGTTTTGCAGAGGTCCCTTTGCCCGATACACCAGGTGAGGTCGTGTGCTAATGATGTCTTTGTGGAATCTCAGCCAATCCCTGAAGCTGGTATGTTGCTGTTCCATTCCGGCTTTGTTTTGACCACAGAAGGTGTGGAATCTCTGCAGCTTTCCATTTCCCTCCCTCATTGGTGGCAGGGCAACACAAGATGATAGAGCCGTGTGCAAATGGTGCCATTGTGGCATCTCAGCCAATCAGAATCCTCCGTTGTGGCATCTCAGCCAATCAGAATCCTCGTCCCCAGGTACTGCGGTTTTAAGTACGTATCTGAAAAGTGGTGTGAGAGACCATGGAACTGTTGTCTCGCCATTATCCCACTGGGCATGAGAAGATGGCACAAAGAAGTTTGAATTTATGAATGGAGGACCTGCAGGAAGAAGGTTTAAAGCTTGTGATGCAATTGGATGGCAAAGTGGAAGCAGTATAAACTGGTTCAGCTGGCTCCTCCCTCTTGGACCGTTGCTATGGGGCTGCTCTCCTGGTGGCTGGTTATAGAATGACATTGGTAGAGGCTCGTGGGGCAGTCTCCCCGGGTGTCCTCTTGGCCAGGAAAATGTGTGAATAAACTTGGATAGGTTGGGGGAAAGGGAGAGACAGAAAACCGAATAACATCCAATGTGAGTCAAACTGATGGTATAACTCTGTATAAGAACATAAAAAATAGGAGCAGGAGTCGGCCATTTGGCCCCTCAAGCCAGCTCCGCCATTCAATAAGATAATGGCTGATCTGATCATGGACTCAGCTCCACTTCCCCGCCCACTCCCCATAACCCTTTACTCCCTCATCGCTCAAATATCTATCTATCTCCGCCTTAAATATATTCAATGACCCAGCCCCCACAGCTCTCTGGGGCTGAGAATTCCATAGATGTACAACCTTCAGAGAAGAAATTCCTCCTCATCTCAGTTTTAAATGGGCAGCGCCTTATTCTAAGACTATGTCCTCTAGTTTTAGTTTCCCCATGAGTGGAAATATCCTCTCTGCATCCACCTTGTCGAGCCTCCTCATTTTCTTATATATTTCGATAATTTCACCTCTCATTCTTCTGAACTCCAATGAGTATAGGCCCAACCTACTCAACCTTTCCCCTCAGCTCCGGAATCAACCCTAGTGAACCTTCTCTGAACAGCCTCCAATGCAAGTATATCCTTCCTTAAATATGGACACAGTACTCCAGATGTGGCCTCACCAGGAGTACTCCGTGATGTAACATACCTGTGCTGGATTAGATGATGCTAGCATGGGTAATCCAGTGTCGCCTTTATGCCCAATTAGACAAACTGTGTTCAAGGGATGCTGAAAGAGCCCAAGCAGACTGATGTGTAACCACCGCCCCCCCGGGGAGAGGTGGCAACTTCCATGGCCCTCTGCCATCGATAAAACTGCGATCCCACCGGAAGCATTGACAATTGGCATCGCCAGGAACAGAAACTGTTCCCAACACATTCCCAGGGGGTCGGGGGTGGGGTGGGAAGGGGTGAGAAGAATACCTCGCATAAAGTTACACTTTGTCAATATATAAAGGAAGACCTTCATTTATAAAGCCTCAGGAAGTCCCAAAGCGCATTATGTTGAATGAAGTACTTATTGAAGTGATGTCACTCTTGTAAAATAGGAAGCGTTGCAGCCAATTTGCCAAAGGCAAGGTGAATATCGGTCAGGACACTGGGGGAAACTCCCCCGCTCTTCTTCAAAATAGTGCCGTGGGATTTTTTATGTCCACCTGAGAGAGCAGACAGGGCTTCTGTTTACCGTCTCTTCCGAAAAATGGCACCTCCGACAGTGCATCATCATCATAGACAGTCCCTCGAAATGAGGATGACTTGCTTCCACGCCGAAAAGGGATGAGTTCACAGGTGTTTCCATGAAGAACCTAATATTCCAGGTCCCGAACTACATCTTGAAGGCTGGAAGATGCCTGTGCGTGGATTTTTTTAACGTGTGGTAGCCATTGCACCCCAGCCTCCACACGGGCTTGACAGAGCTAGGTCTTGGTCCAGTGGCAAGGATTAACCAAGATGACTGGAGACCAGCTCTGCTGCACAGACCTGGTGCGCACACATATCGCAGTGTGGGCTGGCCCGTGCTGTCCCTGGGCCCTCGCCTCTTCTGGGCCCTGATCACATCCCTCTACAGTCTCTTACCGCTCCTTTGCCGTTCCTGCTGTACCTGCCCGCACTGCAGTCAGCCGTCGCCCTCCTGCAGCAGCACACACTGCTCCCTGCAGTGGCATGCCACCGCACGCTGCTCCCTCTAATGGCCCCGGCCTGCTGATGGTCTTGCAGTCCGGAACCACGCCAATTTCCGGGCCGGGCCGCCGATCCGGCAGTGTAGCACTCCCTCAGCACTGCACTGAGAGTCAGCCTAGCTTTTTGTGCTCAAGTCCCTGGAGTGGGACTTGAACAACCTTCTAACTCAGAGGCGAGTGTGCTGCCTACTGAGCCACGTCTGACCAGACAGGAGCAAGGCTTGTGCTGGGAGGTTAATCTTCACCAAGCCCTTCAATATGGAGGAAAATTTCAGCAGTTTATAGTCTGAATGGTATTTTATAGTTCAGATTTTACTGTTCAAATCCTGCACATTGAGATGTTAGAAACCTTTTCTGAGCACCTAAGATGCCTCTTGTGGCATTTTGTATTCTGTTACCAATTAGAACAAGATTTATTCCCCTGTAACAATTGGTAGCAATAAAGCTGTACTGAGTAAGCTTGGTCACAGTGCTGTAGGTATAGAGAGTTCGTAAGCTGAAAATGTAATAATTTTACAGTGAATCTCTCCGTTACAATCCTCAGTACGACACAAATATTTCTACTCACTTTTTGCAAGTAAAGAAGGAGAAAACGCATGCCTCAGAGGGTGAGACAGTGCAGGACTGAACCATTTAGGGAAGGATCTCTTCCCCTATTTGTGCTGTCTATCTCCTCCCCATCCCCCCCCATCCTATCTGTGCTAAATTAGAAGCTGGGGCCCTGTATCTGGCCTCAGTGCCCGAGGCTATGTGGGATGACTAATCCCAATGTCTGCCTCGCAACTCTGATGGGCGTGACATGAGGTGACAGCAGGACCGAGGTGGGCTTGACTGCACCACCAACACTCCTTGCCTGGGCTAACCTATGGAGAATGGGCAGAGGGTTACTACCTGGACATGTACCGTCTCGGCGGCAAAAATGAGTGCGTTGAGGGGAGGGAAAGGAGAGACCACAGGTTATTGTCGCTCACTCTGAGGGTTGCAGGGATCGAGATGCTGTCTGAGGCATCATTTGGGTGCTTTCTTTTTTAAACACGCTCCTTTTATTTGCAGCAGTGACCAGCAGAAATATCCTTATTGTATTGAGAATTGCAACTGGATGATTCACTATAAAATGTACCATATTTTCATCTTGCAAAGTAACCGTGCAATATTCAAGGCTGTGGATAGTGGGGACTAGGTGGTTTGTGTGGAGAAAATCATTGGGCCAGATTATCCAAATGGTCTCTTTCTGTGCTGTAACATTCTAGGATTGTACAGTGTTGTAACACGGTTTACTGAGTGCATTGTTATAGGGCAACATCTCACTCAAGCCAGTTCATGTCAATATTGTGACACACTCCCCATTTCCCACTCTTCATTCAACATACTTATTGCTCCCTAGGGTTTTAAAAGAAGTAGCTGCAGAGATAGTGGATGCATTGGTTGTAAAATTCCCTGGATTCTGGAGAGGTCCCAGAGTACTGGAAAACTGCAAATGTAACGCCCCTATTTAAGAAAGGAAGGAGACAGAAAGCAGGAAGCTATAGACCAGTTAGCTTAACATCTGTCGTTGGGAAAATGCTGGAGTCCATCATTAAGGAAGCAGTAGTCGAACATTTAGAAAATCATAATGAAGTCAAGCAGACTCAGCATGGTTTTATGAAAGGGAAGTCATGTTTGACAAATTTGCTGGAGTTCTTTGAAGATGTAATGAGCAGGGTGGAGGGGGAACCAATGGATGTGGTGTATTTGGATTTCCATAAGGCATTCGATAAGGTGCCACATAAAAGGTTACTGCACAAGATAAGAGCTCACGGTGTTGGGGGTAATATATTAGCATGAATAGAAGATTGGCTAACTAACAGAAAACAGAGAGTTGGGATGAATAGGTCATTTTCAGGTTGGCAAACAGTGACTAGTGGGGTGCCGCAGGGATCAGTACTGGGGCCTCAACTATTTACAATCTATATTAATGACTTGGATGAAGGGACCGAGTACAATGTAACCAAGTTTGCTGATGATACAAAGATGGGTGGGAAAGCAAATTGTGAGGACGCAACAAATGTACAAAGGGATATAGACAGGCTAAGTGAGTGGGGAAACATTTGGCAGATGGAGTATAATGTGGGAAGATGTGAGGTTATCCACTTTGGTAGGAAAAATAAAAAAGCTAATTATTATTTAAATGGGGAGAGATTACAAAATGCAGTGGTACAGAGGATTCCTTGAACATGAAACACAAAAAGTTAGTATGCAGGTACAGCAAGTAATTAGGAAGCAAATGGAATGTTGGCCTTTATTGCAAGGGGGCTGGAGTATAAAAGTCCTACTACAACTGTATAGGATGTTGGTAAGACCACACCTAGAGTACTGCATACAGTTTTGGTCTCCTTATTTAAGGAAGGATATACTTGCACTGGAGACAGTTCAGAGAAGGTTCCCGAGGTTGATTCCTGAGATGAAGGGGTTGTCATATGAAGAAAGGTTGAGCAGGTTGGACCTATACTCATTGGAGTTTAAAAGAATGAGAGGTGATCTTATCGAAACACATCAGATATTAAGGGGGCTCGACAAGGTGGATGCAGAGAGGATATTTCTACTCGTGGGGGAATCTAGAACTGGGGGCATATTTCAGAATAAGGGGTCACCCAGTTAAAACGGAAATGAGGAGGAATTTCTTCTCTTAGAGGGTTGTGATTCTTTGGAATTCTCTACTTCAGAGCTGTGGATGCTGGGTCATTGAATGTATTTAAGGTGGAGAAAGACAGATTTTTGAATGATAGGGGAGTCAAGGGTTATGGTGAGTGGGCAGGGAAGTGAATTTGAGGCTAGGATCAGATCAGCCATGATCTTATTGAATGGCGGAGCAGGCTCAAGGGACCGAATGGCCGACCCCTGCTCCTATTTCTTATGTTATTATGTTAACTACTGATGGTGACAGACCTGTGATCACCAATACTTTACCCTCGTATGTTACACTAATGCTGGTGTCAGCACGGTGTTGGGGAAAGGGCACCAAGGTGAGTGATTGATATATTGGCGAGAGGCTAGGCAGTCAAGATGGTGAATTGTGTAATTTTACAGTGAGTAACTTGCCTCAGACATGCAGAGCTGTGCAATTTATGGCAAGACTTGGCTTTTTAATTGAAAGCTTCTGACCGTTTCACCAACAAATTAGCAAAGCTGGAGAAGGAAAAGGGTTTGGATGTGACTGACTGTTCGATGAAAGCACCACGCCAATGGAAGGTTAATCAACTGTGGCATGTGTCTCAAGGGCAGTTGATCACAGGTTGATGCACAATCTTAGAATGAGAGCTAAGCCGGTCAAGGAGTGAAATCAGGAAGCACTTTTTCCACCCAGACTGTCGCAGAAATCTGGAACTCTCTGCAAAATGCGGAGATTGCTGGGGGTCAATTGGAGCTTTCAAGACTGAGATCGCTAGATTTTTTAATGTCCAGAAATATGGAGCAAAGGCGGGCAAATGGAGTGGAGGTACAGATCAGCCATGATCTAATTTAAAAAAAGAAAAGAAAGACTTGCATTTATACCATGCCTTTCATGATGTAAGGATGTCACAAAGTGTTTTACAGCCAATGAAGTTCTTTTGAAGCGAAGTTACGGTCCTGCTCCTGTTCCTAGTCTAATTTGGTATCGACCATTAGTGAGACCACATTAGGAGTATTGAGTGCATATTTAGGCATGCTACTGTCAGAAGGATGTTGATGTTTTGGAGAGTGTTTGGAGTATTGTGGAAAATATTGGTATTGAAGGAGGTAGTTTGACCCGGGCTGCCAGAGCTGTACCTACTGCAGTCGTGAGGAGCCCAAGGGATGATTCTGGGGGCGAGGCCTCAGCTTTCATGTAGAGAGACGCGCAGTAGAGAGAAGATTGAGAGAGGAAAAGACCCAGGTGTTTAACATGTGGAGAACCAGAGATGATGTCAATGTAAGCTGTGTGTGGGACTGAGATGAGGAGTTCCGAGCTAGAGCAATAAGTGCGACTAAAGGCTGTAGGAATTTCTTATCCATGGAGTGTTGGCTGGTCCAGAAAAAGCAGTTGAAGCTGTTCATTGACTCCTTCAATGCCGCCTGTACACCTGTATCCAGTTAGGTGTTGAGTTGGGGTTATAGGGTTTGGGGTGATGGGACCCAGTAGTGTTCCTGGGCTGAGGAGGGGTTGCAAAATGCTGTCCCTGGAGGGCAACAGGCCAGAGTTGAATAGTGGCGATGTTGGGATGGATTAAATATTCCGGAGTATTGCGTGATTTGATTTGGGGCTTGGAGGTATTTTTGCTCTCAGGAGATTTAATGGTTGCTGGTGTAGATTGTACCTAGTTTGAGGAAGGAGTGAGATTGATGGGCCAAACGGTCTTCTCTTGCACTACGATTCCAGGTATATCCTTAAATGAATGGCACCATCTTCAAATCCTTCCATCCCCCATCCATACTGTCCCTCCCCCACCCCCCATCCCTCACCCCTCTGCCAAAGTCCGGCCCACTCGTTTGAGGAAGCCTCCGTGGTATTTATTTCTCTCTCTTTTCAGTCTGTCTCTCCATTCTCTTCCAGGGTCAGAGGGGTGCTCTATATCGGCTGTCAATCTGCCCAAACATGTGGATTCCATCCTAAACAAAAGGCTCTCCAAGTCCTCAGCCACGCTCTGGAATTCCCCCAGCAGAAGTACGGAATATTTCATTGTCCCTTTTTTCTCCCTCTTTAGATCCCACAGACTCCCAGGCGCCATCTCCAGGGCTGTTAACTTTCCGACTTTGCTGGTTTGGAACCGTCGTTGAAACGCCCGACTGCAAAAAAAAATAATAACACGCAGGCCGTTGTGATTTAAAGGGACGGTGTTGCACGGTTCTTGGTGTTTTACAGCACCTAGCCTGCTTTAAACAAAAAATGTTGCAAACCGACATTGCCCCTTTAAGGAATGAGCGTGTTTGCCAGAACCTCACACTGCTCTTCAGATCCACAGACGACTTTGACGTGGCAGCCTGATGAAAATTAACAGCCCTGTGTCTCCCTCTGCTTGTAGTGGCTCAGCGCTGCTCTGTAGTGTACTGGGTCAGAAACAGTGATGGCTCACTGTTGGCAAAGGCGTGATGGCTTTCACCGGGGGCAGCAGAGCCTCTTGTGTCAGTGGGGCGGGGGAGGGAGGGGAGGGGAGGGACGGGGGGAGGGGAAGTGGTGGGGGAAGGGGAGAAGAGGCGGTGACACAGAACTTGTGAATGTTGAATGTCCAGCGCCCCAGTTGCATGTTTCTATCGCTAAGCAATGGGAGCTGGTGCCACTGGAAGTGGCCTTGATTAGGAGCTTGTGCTACTGGGGGCTGCTGGTACTGGTGGCAGTGGTGATGGTGCTGGTGATCACACACCATCAGCCCAACCCTTTTTCTTTTTTGCTAATGATTTGGTCCTGAGTGATTGGTGTGGAATGTTTCTTGGGGGAGGGGGGAGGGGGCGGGGGCGGAGTGCCAAGTTGTACTGGAGTGAGGCCTTCCGTCAGGCCCCGCCATTTTGGAAGCGTGGTGGCACGTAACGGAAACGGGCTTTTCTTGGATGAAAAGCAAGCGACTTGTGTGGACATGGAACCGAACGTTTTTCACAACGCTCTGCGTAGTTCTAGGTTCACTCGGTGAGGCCGACACACTCGGTCCCTTTTAGCAGCGCTGCTCTCCGTTGGGTTGTGTCTCGGCTCGCTCCTCACGGGCTGGGAAGATGAACATCGGCTCGGCAGGCCCCTCAAACAGGATCTGCCGCGGGGTCACGGGCAAAACAGCACGGACCTCAAATGGACTTTTCACATTAGGAAAGTCATCATTGTAAGTGTGGCTTTCAACAGATAGGATTACATCGGATATACGGCACAGAAACAGGCCATTCGGCCCAACCAGTCCATGCCGGCGTTTGTGCTCCATTCGAGCCTCCTCCCAGCTTTCCTCATCTAAATCTATCAGCTTAACCCTCTATTCCCTTCTCCCTCATATGCTTGTCTAGCCTGCCATTAAATGCATCGATACTATTCGCATCAACCACTCCCTGTGGGAGCGAGTTCCACATTCTCATCACTCTCTGGGTCAAAGAATTTTCTTCTGAATTCCTTATTTCTCGGTGAGTGTGAGCACTCACACTGTGTTGGTGAGTGTGATCGATCAACTGATAGTGTCCCAGTGTTGGTATGATAGATCACATCTCCCCAAAGACCTGTTTACACTTCACCTAAAAGGGCGCAATTTCTGATAATTGTTCCGATCTTTAGGTAACTTTCATGATGTGTTCAAACGTCTATGATGGCCAAAGGCAACCACAGATTGAGCCGGCAAACTCAAAACCTGGGTTTAGAATCCTGGGCAATTGACTGCCACTGCCACGCAACACTGTGCAGACTTTGGTTGTGTTGCTCTCTGATGGGGCTGGCACTTGACCTGTGGCCCAATGGCAGAGCCAGACCAAGCCTTGACATTGTGGCCATCTGTAGAATCTGGCATTAGCCCTGACCGTGGCCCCGTGGCTGTGTGGCGGAGCTAGCCTTGGCCCTCTGCCGGAGCTAGCCTTGGCCCTGTGACCTTCTGTGACAGCTAGCCCTGGCCCTCTGGTGGAGGCTTGGCCCTGTGGCCCTCTAGTGGAGCTAGCCCTGGCCCTCTAGTGGAGCTAGCCGTGGCACGGGGCAGGCTTCTGGTGGAGCTAGCCATTGCCCCGTGGGCTTCTGTGGAGCTAGCCTTGGCCCTGTGGGCTTCTGGTGGAGCTAGCCCTGGCTCTCTGGCAGAGCCAGATTTGGCCCCGTGGCCCTCTAGTGGAGCTAGCCTTGGCGCCGTGGCCCTCTGGTGGAGCGAACCCTAGCCCTGGCTCCTTTGTCAGCTTTGTTTGAGCTAACTCCTGGCCTTATGGCACAGATGGAGCTGATCCTGGCCTCGTGGCACTCTGACACCATGGCCAATCTTAATATATGATCTTGGGAGTGTCACCAGAGCATGGGGAGCATCGCGGTTGAGTCTGATCCTAGCCAGCAAGGGGGAACACTTCTCTACTCCTTGACTCCTCACTACTCCAGGTCAGCTAAGGCCAATCATAGTGCTGCCCTACTGCCGGGGCTGAGAATAGCACTTCGGCCCGTGATTGAATCTGGGACCTGCTTGGATTATATGGTTCAGTCTCACATATCACACCATCACTCAGCCCTCAACAAGACCTCTGCTCAATAGACTGGAATAAGTTGTAGGGCTGGATTTTCGGCTATGATGATTTTGGGGCGGTAATGGCGCCGCGAACAGTTTGCGCCTCAGTCAGTAACATTGGGCAGCTGGGCCTTGAGTCTGGGGCACAGCACTAAAGGAGGTGTTGTACACCTCTCTTGGGCGCTAGCATGGGAAACTCCCGAGCTAAAGAGCCGGGCCGGGGGCGCACCGAGAGACGCCTGGGGAAGGGGCTGGGGCGGTGGAGCCTTAAACAAAAAGCCACAAAAACATTATTGCACACGCCACCACAACACAAATTGCAAAAAAAATTAAAAGAAAAAACAATCGCACTTACCTTAGGAGTCCATTACTTACCTCTCTGTTGTCGGTATCGTTGGGCCGCCTGATTTCCCAAACGGTCAGTGCTGGGCACGCTGCGGGGCGGACGGGCAAGAGTCAAAACCCATGCCGGTGTCGCGACCAGGGGCGTTACACACCGGGCGCAGCTCTTCCGGGCGGTGCTGCTCCGTGCCGCCGCAAAACGGGACCCGAGGATCGCCGCGGGGCGCTGGAGGCTGACTGCCCGGAGAGAGCACCTCACCGCCGCCATTGCCGCCGCTCCGGGGTGAGAAACGGAGCAGAGAGGAGCCGAAAATCCATCCCGTAGAAACTTAATCAGGGGAGTTCAAGTGATGACATGCAAAGACTAGAGAGGTAGGGATTCTTCTCCTTTATAGTAGAGAAGGTTAAGGGGAGCTTTAATAGGCGTGGTCAAAATTACAAGAGGTTCTGATAAGAGTATATCATAGAATAATAGAAGTTTACAGCATGGAAGGAGACCATTTCGGCCCATTGTGTCCGTGCCGGCCAACAAGAGGCTATCCAGCCTAATCCCACTTTCCAGCTCTAGGTCCATAACCCTGCAGGTGCACATCCAAGTACTTTTTAAATGTGGTGAGGGTTTCTGTCTATAAAGTTCCAGACCCCCACCACCCTCTGTGTGAAGAAATGTCCCCTCAAATCTCCTCTAAACCTTCTACCAATTACTTTACATTTATGCCCCCTGGTTGTTGACCCCTCTGCTAAGGGAAATAGGTCCGTCCTATCCACTCTATCTAGGCCCCTCATAATTTTATCCACCTCAATGAGGTCTCCCCTCAGCCTCCTCTGTTCCAATGAAAACAAATCCAGCTCATCTAATCTGTCCTCATAGCTTAGATTCTCCACTCCCGGCAACATTCTCGTAAATCTCCTCTGTACCCTCTCCAGTGCAATCACGTCCTTCCTGTAATGCGGTGACCAGAACTGCATGCAGTACTCCAGCTGTGGCCTAACCAGTGTTTTATACAGCTCAAGCATTCCCACCCCCCCGCTCTTGTATTCTATGCCTCGGCTAATAAAGGCAAGAATTCCGTATGCCTTCTTAACCACCTTGTCTACCTGGCCTGCTACTTTCAGGGATTTGTGGACATGCAATCCAAGGTCCTTTTGTTCCTCTACATTTCTCAGTATCCTACCATTTAATGTGTGTTCCGTTTCCTTGTTAGCCCTCCCCAAATTGCATTACCTCACACTTCTCTGGAATAAATTCCCTTTGGCACTGTTCTGCCCACCTGCCCAGTTGATTGATATCTTTCTGCAGTCCGCAGCTTTCTTCTTCATTATCAACCACACAGCTGATTTTAGTATCGTCTGCAAACTTCTTAATCATACCCCCTATATTCAAGTCTAGATCATTGATGAATATCACAAAAAGCAAGGAACCAGTACTGAGCCCTGCGGAACCCCACTGGAAACATCCTTCCAGTCACAAAAATATCCATCAACTATTATCATTTGCTTCCTGCCTCAGACAATTTTGGATCCAACTTGCCACTTTGCCCTGGATCCCATGGGCTTTTACTTTTGTGACCAGTCTGCCATGTGGGACCTTATCAAAAGCCTTGCTAAAATGCATATACACTACATCAAACGCACTGCCCTCATCGACCCTCCTCGTTACTTCCTCGAAAAATTCAATCAAGTTAGTCAGACACGACCTTCCCTTAACAAATCTGTGCTGACTGTCCTTGATTAATCCATATCTTTCTAAGTGAAGATTTATCCTGTCCTTCAGGATTTTTTCCAATAATTTTCCCACCACTGAGGTTAGGCTGACTGGCCTGTAATTACTCAGTCTATCCTTTTCTCCCTTCTTAAACAAAGCTACCACATTAGTAGTCCTCCAGTCCTCTGGCACCACACCTGAAGCCAGAGAGGACTGGAAAATGATGGTCAAAGCCTCTGCTATTTCCTCTTTTGCTTCGCTTAACAGCCTGGGATACATTTCATCTGAGCCTGGGGACTTAAACACTTTCAAAGCTGCTAAACCCCTTAATACCTCCCCTCTCACTATGTTTATTTCATCTAATATTTCACACTTCTTCTCCTCGATAGTAGTGTCTGCATTGCTCCTCTCTTTTGTGAAAACAAACGCAAAGTATTAATTGAGAACCACACCCACATCTTCCATCTACACACACAGATTACCCTCATGGTCTCTAATAGGCCCTACCCTTTATTTATCCTCTTGCTCTTAATATATTTATAAAACATCTTTGGGTTTCCTTGATTATACTTGCCAATAATTTTTCATGCTTTTTCTTTGCTTTCCTAATATCCCTTTTAATTTCATCCCTGGACTTTCTATACACCTCTAGAGATTCTGCAGTATTTAGCCCTCTGTATCTGTCATATGCCTCCCTTTTTTTCTTTATCCTATCTAAATAAGGAGAAACTATTTCTCCTTAGTAGGTGCAATAATAATTTTGAAAAGGAAAAATGTTCAGGGCTATGGGGAAAGAGCGGGGGAATGGGACAAATGGGATAGTTCGACCATAGAGTAGGCACGATGGGCCGAATGGCCTCCTTCTATGCTGTAACGTTCAATTGTAATCGAACGTTACAGATAGATAATAAATGCTGAGATTGAATTCCACTCTTCGAATCCTCCCCTGCTATTTTCGATGTATGTCGGACATTAACGGGATGCAGTGAGTGTCGTGTTTGGATGCAGACGCCCCAACCTGTGGTCCAGTCTGGCTCTGGTCAGGCAGTCTGACCTTTAACCTCGGACATCCAGTCCTCCACCCCCGGTGTGCGCTCGACGGTCTCCGATCAGTGAAAATGTCTTGTTTTGCCCATAGCTCGCCGCTTGCAGCTGAGCCCCTGGGAGAGCAGCATCGTGGATAGACTGATGACCCCAACATTGTCCTTCCTTGCCAGGAGCAGAAGTGTCGCTGTTTTAACGGGGAATGGGCGAGAACCAGGTTTGTTGCCTGACTGATCCCTCGCGGTTTACAATTGGGAGTCATTTTGGTCAGGGACGTGTTTTGAAAATTGAAAATAACATTGTATCCAACCTTTGTTCTCCTTCCCCTTCATCCCTGTCTATCCTCCCCACTCTCTCCCTCATCACACCCACTCCCCTCTCTCTCCCGCATCACTACCCCTCTCCCCCCTCCCGCTCTCCCCCTCTCGCTCTCTCCACCCCCTCCCCCTCTCCTTTCTCCCGCTCGCCCCCTCTCTCCTCCCCTCACCCCCTCCCCCTCTTTCCCTCCCCATCCCCCTCTCTCCCTCCCCCCTCTCTGTGACCCTCCCGCACTCTCCCGCCTCCACCTCTCCCACCCCCCCACTCTCTGCTGCTCCGCCCCTCTCTCTGCCGCTCTTCCTCTCCCTCCCCCCATCTCCCCTCCTCTACCCCCCTCTCCTTCCCCCTCCACCTCCCTCTCCCCCCTCCTGCTCGCTCTCTCTCTCTCCCTCTCCCTCCTCGCCCCCCTCCACCTCTCTCTGTGACCCCCCTCTCTCTCTGCCCCCCTCCCCCCTCTCTCTGTAACGCTCCCTATCTCTGTGACCCCCCCTCTCTCTATGACTCCCCTCCCCCTCTCTCTCTGCCCCCCCTCCCCCCTCTCTTTATGACCCCCCTCCCCCTGCTCTCTCTGTGACCCTCCCCCTCCCGCTCTTTCTCCCCCACCCCTCCCCTCCGCTCTCTGTGACCCCCCGCTCTCAATGTGACCCCTCTCTGTGACTCCACTCTCTCTGTGATCCCCCCCTCGCTCTGACCCCCCCCCTCTCTGTGACCTCCCCCTCTCTCTGTGACCTCCCCCCTCTGTGACCCCCTTCTCTCTCTGACCCCCCCTCTCTCTGTGACCTCCCCCCTCTGTGACACCCCTCTCTCTCTGACCCCCCTCTCTCGCTGTGACCCTACTAGTTGTCCCTGTGTGTCCACGCTCTGCCTCAGCTAGCCCAATAGCCCCAAGTAACGGCAAACCCCTTCACCGATGCCCTAATCGATGGAGAGCTGTGCTCAGCACCCCGGATATCCCTGGACGGCGCAAGACTGGGCCCCATCCGGTGAGTATTCCTGTCGCCAATGGTAACGGTAAGCGCTCACTGTGTAAGCAACCGACCTGTAAGTCCCTGTCCACAAGACCTTCCTAAGTAACTCTCAGTAATCTCCCTTCCCCTGTGCACTACCCTCTGCACATTCCTCTCTCAGGCACTGAATCAGACTAATTATTGATGACTAATCTTTTGTGCGTTGACAAAGAATGAATTATTTATTGGCCTTTTTATCTTCCCTTGCTTGTTCTCTCTCCTCTCCTCAGTTCGAATCAGAAATCATAGAAATTTATAGCACGGAAGAAGGCCATTTCGACCCATCGTGTCCGCGCCGGCCGACAAAGAGCTATCCAGCCTAATCCCACTTTCCAGCTCTTGGTCCGTAGCCCTATAGGTTACGGCACTTTAAGTGCGCATCCAAGTACTTTTTAAATGTGGTGAGGATTTCTGTCTTTACCACCCTTTCAGGCAGACCCCCCACCACCCTCTGGGTGAAGAAATTTCCCTTTAAGTCCCCTCTAAACCTCCTACCAATTACTTTAAATCTATGGCCGCTGGTTGTTGACCCCTCTGCTAAGGGAAATAGGCCCTTCCTATTCACTCTGTCTAGGCACCTCATAGTTTTATACGCTTAAGAACAGAAGAATGTAAGAAATAGGAGCAGAAGTAGGCCATCTGGCTCCTCGCGCCTGCTCCGCCATTCAATAAGATCATGGCTGATCTGATCTTGGCCTCAACTCTACTTCCCTGCCCGCTCCCTATAACCCTTGGCTCCCTTATCTCTCAAAAATCTGTCTATATCTCCACCTTACATATATTCACTGACCCAGCCTCCACAGCTCGCTGTTCCAAAGAAAACAACCCCAGCCTATCCAGTCTTTCCTCATAGCTAAAATTCTCTAGTCCAGACAACATCATCGTAAATCTCCTCTGTATCCTCTCTAGTGCAATCACATCTTTCCTGTAATGTGCTGACCAGAACTGCATGCAGTACTCTAGCTGTGGCCTAACCAGTGTTTTATACAGTTCCAGTATAAACTCCCTGCTCTTGTATTCTATGCCTTGGCTAATAAAGGCAAGTGTTCCGTATGTCTTCTTAACCATCTTATCTAGCTGTCCTGTTACCTTCAGGGATCTGTGGACCTGCACTCCAAGGTCCCTTTGTTCCTCTACACTTCTCAGTGTCCTACCATTTAATGTGTATTCCCTTGCCTTGATAGCCCTCCCCAACTGCATCACCTCACACTTCTCCAGATTGAGTGCCATTTGCCACTGTTTTGCCCACCTGACCAGTACATTGATATCTTCCTACAATCTACAGCTTTCTTATTCATTTTCAAACCACATGACCAATTTTTGTATCATCTGCAAACTTCTTAATCATAACCCCATACATGGCATACTTCTGCCCCTATATTGATATCTATCACAAAAAGCAAGGGACCCAGTGCTGAGCCCTGCGGAACCCCACTGGAAACAGCCTTCCAGTCACAAACATATTCATCAACCATTACCCTTTGCTTCCTGCCTCTGAGCCAATTTTGGATCCAACCTGGATCCCATGGGCTTTTACTTTTGTGACCAGTCTGCCATGTGGGTCCTTATCAAAAGCCTTGCACTACACTACATCAAACGCACTGCCCTCATCGACCCTCGTTGTTACCTCCTCGCTGCTGAAGGTTTTGACTCCTTGCTGGGGTTTGGTTCCACACACAGCCTCCAGCATTGACCAAGCAGTCACGCCTCGTGTGGGAGGCCACACTGCAATTGCGAGCAGGCGGGGCAAGGGCAGCGGTGCAATTGAACCCAATCTGGTCCTTGCCCCGCCATCCAAACGCTTCCCACAGAGCTCACTGAACCAGGAGAAGCAGCGTGAATCCTGGCTGATTTTCCTCTCTCTAACCCAGAGTCACTGAGGCTAATTGTAGCAACTCTAAATGCCAACCCAGCTCACATCATCTCAATCAGCACAGGCAAGGATTGAACTCATGACCATCCTGGTCTGTACGGCATAGGGAGTCACTGGGTTAACTCGATGGGGACATTAACAAAATTAGTGGGTGTTTTTTTTTCAATTATCTTTGAACACTTTAATTTATTAGATATAAAGTATTAGCAATGGGGAAAGAAGGTTGTTTGACTGGCGGGCCGGTTGGAGTCCAAGAAATGAAGCCTCCAACCACACTTGGCAAGCCTAGGCGAGAGGGCTTTCTATTGGGGTTCTTCAGTGCAGTGAGTCCCAGTAATTGTGAGATGGGTGTGTTACAGACCGATGGTAGCATTCACTTCCAATTGCCTGAAGTTTCTTTG
Source organism: Pristiophorus japonicus (assembly GCF_044704955.1). NCBI lineage: Eukaryota > Metazoa > Chordata > Chondrichthyes > Pristiophoridae > Pristiophorus > Pristiophorus japonicus. The sequence goes on along the minus strand of NC_091990.1, from coordinate 57,439,193 downwards.
GTCACCAGCAGAATCCTGTCTATCATGAATGTCAGAGCCATCACGATACCCCATGCTTATTTTTGACAGTTTGCTCTTCCTCCTGCGAATTAGGCGGAGTCGGGCCGTTTGGGCCAACCACTCCACGCTGGTGTGTACCCTCCTCACGAGCCGATGGCCCTAATCCTATGTGCCCCTTCTCTTCCCGTATCTCTTTGCCAATTAAGAGGAAACATTTCATTCTAACGAAGTCTGAGGGTTGAAGGAGAGGCGGGTTTGGTATCCAGTGGTTCCCCCGCCATCCCACGCCACATCCCTTCGAATATGGTCGCTCACCTTGAGACATACCTTCACCGGAACATGCCTGTCTCACTGCACGCTTGACCATCCATCAGTGCGACACGCGGTTCTGTAGTGATAGAATCCATGCCCTTTGTTACCTCTAGACTTGACTATTCCATTACACTGGCCTCTCACATTCTACCCTACATAAACTAGGTGATCCTAACTCGCATCAGGTTCCGCTCACCCATCACCCCTGTGCTCGCCGACCTACATTGGCTCCCGGTTAAGCAACGCCTCGATTTCAAAATTCTCATCCTTATTTCAAATCACTCGATGGCCCTCGCCTCTCCCTATCTCTGTAATCTCTCCAGCCCCACAGTCCCCTCCCACCCCTAGATGTATGCATTCCTCAAATTCTGCCCTCTTGAGACCTCATCGCTCAACCATTGGTGGCCGTGCCTTCTGTTGCCTAGGCCCCAAGTTCTGGAACTCCCTGCCCAAACCTCTCCGCCTCTACCTCTCTTTCCTCCTTCAAGACGCTCCTTAAAACCTACCTCTTTGACCAAGCTTTTGGTGTCACCTACACCACTTTCTACTTATGCGGCTCGGTGTCAAATTTTTTAAATCTCGTAATACTCCTGTGAAGCACCTTGGGATGTTTCACTACATTAAAGGTGCTATATAAATACAAGTTGTTGTAGAATAACCAATCGCCGCCGTTTTACTTGTCGCTTGTGTCGAACTTTGAACCCTTTCCGTTCTGTCGCCAGGTTGAAAGCAAAAAGGAGAAAAAGGAAAAAAAGGACAAGGAGCGAGAGAACGCAAAGGAAAAACATGCCCTGTTGCATTCTGGGAGTGCGCCTGAGAAGATGATGAGGAAGCGACAGTCTCTTCCCATTGTCAGGAGTAAAGAGTCTATGGCAAAAGAAGCCAGGTACTTCCCAATACCCCAACTAACCCCCGCCCAACGTGGGCCACCGTCTTTCAAATGGCGACCCCCTCTCGGTAACTGGCATCTCCCACATCCCATAATAACCTAAGCTACTAGGAACAGGAAGAGGTTAATGAGGCAAATATCCTCAGCCCTTTTTGATAGATAATGCCACCGGCCTGCCTTTTTGCCATGTCCCTCATTCCCTTCTCTCTCCAGAGAGGCAGCGTGATCCCGTTTAAATCTGCGTCATTGGCCATTCCTGGTCTTTTGTTCCAAGAGTCAACTGCTCCTTGTGGTCTTTTCCCAAAAGTTCATCTGAGCTCCGTTTTCGCTCATCCTCTGGGCTGAAATTGGCTAGCGCCCCATTTGGGGCGTTAACTTTTAAAAGTTTGAAAAATCATTTCAAACTTTAAAAACATTCTGGGTTTGAGCTCCAAGAAGGAAGTGGAGCGTTAAATCAAGCGCTCCACTTCCTTCCTGGAGCGCAATGGGCAGTGGGCGGGGCGATGAGCTCACTGGGCCATGCAGCGCTGCCACGTTGAAAGGCTCCTTCCCTCCCTTAAAGGGAAGCGCCATCGCTGCAGGCTCTGTAAAGGAAACAAAACTTACCCGGACCACAACGGCAGCCACGATCTCGCCCGTCTGATCGATCGTGGGCAGGAACCTGCCAAAAAAGCTGCAAGAAAGAAGGTACGTTTTTCTTTTTGACTTACCTCGGCTATCTCGCCTTCAAACACCGCCCCCAAACCGACCGACTGCCCGATGCACGCCTCCTGCGGCTGTCGGTGTTTTCGCCCGGCGCTGCTGCAGGGGCCGAGGCGATGTGCACGACGATGACATCACAATCTCCGGGGGTGCTATCGGGAGGCGCAAAGGAGCCCAATTTCACCCCCCTAATCGTTACCTGATGTCCGTACTGTTAGAGCCTTTCACCACAGAGACCGGGCCAATGTTTCAATCCCCTTTGTTATATTCAAAACCACAATTAGATCAGATCAAAGTGTCCCCTCAGCTTTATCAGTCATCACTCATCAACTGACGTGAACCCCTTGATTAGATTCTGTCCCATAACGCACGCCCGGTATCCGTTATTTTATATATAAATCACCCAAACCGCTTGATAAGCTTCCAGTCAGAAACTCACTTCCTAGGTATCCGTTATTTCAGATTCATATATATATATATATATCACCCTTGATTAGATTGCAATCTAACTCACTCCTGGGTATGAGTTATTCTAAATATAAATCACCTGAACCCCTTGATTAGATTCCAGCTTGTAACACACTCCCGGGTATCTGTTATTCTCTATAAATATATACCCCTCCCTCACCCTTTGATTAGATTCTAGCCTGTAACTCACACCTAGCTATCCGTTGATCCACACTGTAATGTAATTTGAGCAGTTTCGGTATGGAAGCTGCAGTCTGACCTCATTATCTCTCCTCAGTGTCCTGTTGCAGGCAAATGCTGCATTGCGATCACTGCAGAGTTTCTGCCGGGTCCTCTGAGACCATCAGAATCATTTCATTTGCATTTGCTCCACTTACCATGTACAGGCAGGGTCTGATCAGATTGATAACTGTTCCCTCTCTCACCCACCCGCCCCCTCCCCCAGCCACGATGGAACGCGCCCTTTAATAAAAAAAATCTTTCATTCCTCACACCTGGAACACAGTATGCGAATGGCACAAGATGTTGATGCGATTGGATTTCCCCCCGGCTCCCTCTTACCCTTTCTTTCAACAAACTACTGTGAATCTGTGCCGACATGTAGCTGGGTTTATGTAAAGTCGGGAGCTCACGTCTTCCTCTGCTCTTTCTTTCCTGACTCTAGCCACAAAGGTGGTTGATGATACTCGAGGAACCCCCCTCCCGCCCCCCGCCATGGCGCAGTTGGGTTATGGAGCCATTCAGAGCAGAAGGCCCCAAATTCAATCTCTGGCCTGGTGCTGAATTAGCCGATGGGGGGGGCGGCGCTGTAAGGGAGAGTCACAATTGGCTTCCACACCCCTCGGCTGGGGATGGGTAAATCAGTGAGGCCTCTGTATGCAATCCCCAACTCTGTAAACCGCCCACGATTAAATCGGGGAAAAAGGCACCAACCATATTTTTCCTCTTTAGTCAGTTATAGAATTGGGTCTGGCAGAGTATTAATCACTCTGTGTTCTGGGAGCAGTCCGCACCTCATTAAGCTGCAAGCCCCGCGCACACTTCATCACCTCTTACTTGTGCTTGCTTACAGTTTGCCCTAACACTGAAGCACAATACTGCGGATGCTGGCAATCTGAAATGAAGGCAGCAAATGCTGGAAATACTCAGCTGGGTCAGGCAGCATCTGTGGGGATAGAAACCGAGCTAACATTTCAGGTCGATGACCCTTCGTCAGAACTGGAAGAAGTTAGAGATGTGACAGGTTTAAAGCAAGTGCGGGGGCAGGGAAAGGAGGGGGGGGAAATGAGGAAAGAACAAAAGGGAAGACCTGTGATAGAGTGGAAGGCAGGAGAGATTAAATGACGGAAGGGATGCTAGTTCAAGGCAAAAGTGGGTGGTAATGGGACAGATAAATAAACAAAAGCTGGGATTCAAGATTTTGACCCAACGACGATGAGCTGCGCACGGTCTAGCTTCTGATTGTACAGGGGATATGGAGGTGACTTGATGTAAATTACTGTGGTTGGTCCCAGCTAAAATGAGACAGCATTGCCCTTTCTAACCAGTGCCCCACCCTGTGATGGACCTTGGAAAGTACCGTCATCTGCAGCATCTCTGGGGTGATCGGAATTACAGCAGTAAAAGCGTTCCAAGGCAATTCACAGGAGCATTACCAAACAAAATTTGATGCTGAGCCACATAAAAAGATATTAGAACTGGTGACCAAAGGCTTGGTCATAGAGGTAGGTTCAAGGAGCATGGTAAAGGAGCAGAGAGAGGTTTGGGGAGGGAATTCCAGAGCTTGGGGCCAACACAGCTGAAGGCACGGCCGCCAATGGTGGGGTGAAGTAAGTGGCGGTATGCGCAAGAGGCCAGAATTGGAGGAGCGCAGAGATCTCGGAGGGTTGCAGGGTTGGAGGAGGTTGCTGAGATAGGGAGGGGCGAGGCCATGGAGGGATTTTTGAACCATTATATTCGCGGCATTGCCGGACGGGGAGTCAGTGAAGGTCAGCGAGCACAGGGCAGCTCCAGCCTCCAGCCCCGCTTTACAATAACTCACCCGGTGGTTGTTTTCCGACACAGCCTGAGATCGAAGAACCGGTCGTTGCCGAGCTCACCCAGACGGAGGTCTTCGAGCAGCAGTGCTGCTCCAGTGGTGCCCCAGGTGTTGCCAGCAGTGGGCAGTGCCACCCCGGTTAAGAAGTCGAAAGCCAAAGGCGGGAAGCGCAAGGAGAAGGAAAACAGCCCGAAGCGGAAGGAGGAAAAGCACGAGGAGCAGAAGGAGGAATCGAGGCCTTCATCAGCCAGTGGCCTGAAAAATAAGGAGACGACAGTCGAGGCTCCCGAGCCTGCTCATGGTAAGCGAATAGCCACCGACTGCTGACTCCTATCGCAATTAGCATTTTGTAATTAAAAAGGAACTGTGACGGCTGAACAATGAAAGATTTGCATTTATATAGCGTCTTTCGCGACAGAACGTTCCAAAGCATTTTACAGCTAATTAAGTACCTTTATAATGTGGGAAATGCGGCAGACAATTTGCACACAGCAAGCTCCATAAACAGCAACGTGATGATGATCAGATCATCTGTTTTAGGGATAAATATTGCCCAGGCCACAAAGGTGAACTTCACTAATCTTCTTTGAATAGTGCCTGGAGATCTTTTGTGTCAAACTGAGCAGGCAGACAGGGCCTCAGTTTAACATCTCATCCAAAAGACGGCACCTCTGACAGTGCAGCGCTCCTTCAGTACTGTGCTGGAGTGTCAGCCTGGGTTTTGTGCTCAATTCTCTGGTGTGGGACTTGAATCCACAACCTTCTGACTCAAAGACGAGAGTGCTACCCACTGAGCCATGCTGACATCGAGTGACACTGCTGAGCACTCAATGACTCTCCCAACAGCCTCTGCCATGGAGATTTCGGACACCGTTTCAAGACTGCAATCTTTCCCGTGCATTCACTTCATTGCTCTTTGTGCAATCCTGTCAGGTGCAAGATGGTTGCCAGATTTAGCTGCGTAGCAATCATCACTGTACTTCAAAATCATCCCTTGTGTGTGGCCCGCTTTGAGATGTGATAAAGTGCTGCATGAACACAAGTCTATAAAGGGGGTGCCAGTTGGACACTGGGCACTTCGCCACCGACCATACCTGTAGACAGCTGGTTGAAATGTAGACTTGGCACAGTGCTGGGAGTAGATTATATGCCAGTCCATCTGCTGCAGTGGAAATCGGAGTGAGGACCAAGGAGCAAAGACTTGATGTTGTATATTTGGATTTCCAAAAGGCATTCGATAATGTAATGTATGTATGCCTGGGTTTACCTGCCACCAGGGGGAGCAACCATCGGAGGTCATTGGGCCACAAACACATGTGCAGCCCTTGTATATAAAGAAAGCCTCCATGTTTAATCCTCACTTTGAGAGCTAATAAAGTAGTCAGGTCGCACCTGATTGAGTTCACAGTACTAAGCCTATTGGTTATTGCAAACGCAGCAGATAAGATGCCACATAAAACGTTATTGCACAAGATAAGGGCTTATTGGGTTGGGGGGAATATAGTAGCATGGATAGAGGATTGATTAATGAAAAGAAAACAGATAGACGGGTCTTTTTCAAGTTGGCAGGCTGTAACCAGTGTGGTGCCGCAAGGATCAGTGCTGGGGCCTCAGCTATTTACAATCTATATTAATGACCTAGATGAAGGGACCTAGTGTAATGTATCCAAGTTTGCTGATGATACAAAGTTAGGTGGGACAGTAAGCTGTGAGGAGAACACAGCTTATTGCAAAGGGGCATAGACAGGCTTAGTGAGCGGGCAATAAGGTGGCAGATAGAGTTTAATGAAGGGAAATGTGAGGTTATTCACTTTTGTAGGAAGAATAGAAAAGCAGAATATTTTTTAAATGGTGAGAAACTTTTAAATGTTGGTGTTCAGAGGTTTGGGTGTCTTTGTGCAAGAAACACAGAAAGCTAGCATGCAGGTACAGCAAGCAATAAGGAAGGCAAAAGGCATGTTGTCCTTTATTGCAAAGGGGTTGGAGTATAAGAGGAACAAAGTCTTGCTACAATTGTACAGGGCTTTGGTGAGACCACACCTGGAGTACTGTGCACAGTTTTGGTCTCTTTATCTAAGGAAGGATATACTTGCCTTGGAAGGATGCAACGGAGGTTCACTAGATTCATTCCTGGGATGAGAGGGCAGTTCTATGATGAGAGATTGCGTAGAATGGGCCGATACGCTCTGGAGTTTAGAAGAATGAGAGGCGATCGCATTGAAACATACAGGATCCTGAAGGGGGATTGACAGGGTAGATGCTGAGAGGATGTTTCCCCGGGCTGGAGTGTCTAGAACCAGGGGGCACAGTCTCAGGATAAGGAGCCGGCCATTTAAGACTGATGGGGAGGAATTTCTTCACTCAGAGGGCTGTGAATCTTTGGAATTCTCTGCCCCAGAGGGCTGTGGATGCTGAGTCTCTGAGTATATTCAAGGCTGAGATCGATAGACTTTACTCTAGGTGAATCAAGGGATATGGAGATCGAGCATGAAGGTGGAGTTGAGGTCGATGATCAGCCATGATCTTATTGAATGGCGGAGCAGGCTCGAGGGGCCATATGGTCTACAGCTGCTACTATTTCTTATGTTCTTATGAAGGGTGTCTCTATATGTAGTATAAATGGAAGGCTGTTTTGGGAACTGCTTCCTGCCTCTGTGCTTCTTAGGCGGTCCCTCGGAGCGAGGGTGACTTGCTTCCACACCAACAAGAGATGAGTTCACAGGTGTTTCAATGAAGGACCTAATATTCCGGATCCCGATCTTGAAGGGTGGAAGATGCCTGTGCATGGATTTTTTTAACATGGGGTGGCTGTTGCACACCAGTCACCACACGGGCTTGACAGAGCTAGGTCTTGGTCCAGTGGCAAGGATTACCCAGGGCGACTGGAGACCTGCTCTGCTGCACGGACCTAGTGCGCACATATATCTCAGTGTGGGCTGGCCCGTGCTGCCCCTGGGCCCACCCCTCTTCTGGGCCCCGAACTCATGCCTCACGTGGGCCCCGATCACATCGCTCTGCAATCTCTCGCTGCTCCTTCGCCCCCAACCTCGCCGCTCCTGCTGTACCTGCCCGCGATCCAATCAGCGACCTGGGTTATGGTGACGTCCAATCCTGTCGCCCTCTTCGCTGCCGTCTCCCTCCTGCATCAGCTCACGTTGCTACCTGGAGTGGTATGCTTCTTTTAAGGCCCCGACCTGCCGCAGGTGTTCCCTCGCAGGAAGGGGCCACCACGCTGCTCCCAGGCCGCCGCTCGCTGCTCCATATAAGGCACAATGCACAGTGGTAAAGGCATATACTAGTGTTGTAGAATAGATCAAGAACAAAAAATCCCCAGCTAAGGATGTTTAAAGGGGCAGCAGCTCCATGACAAATAGGTGACAAGCCATTATAGATTAGAGCTTTTTGTATTGGGGCAATGGCCTTTTAAAATGTAGAAATGCCAACTGGATCTTTATGGATTCTGCTTTCTCTTTGTCACTAAGTAGACATCCTATTCCATCATGTGGGCATGACGGAGGTTTGTCGATTCAGCTTTGCTGGGGTACCTATCGGGACATTGCACAATCCCAGCATCTGATTGTCCAACCGCTCTGCCCTCTCATTGGAGTAGCTGCCCTTCAATGAGTGTGGCACCAGAGGGTGATATTGAGGTCAATGGGCGGGGGGGGGGGGGGTCAAAGGTAAAACCCTCCAGTGGCTGGAGTCATGCCCACCAGAAGACAAGATGGTGTGGTTGCCTCATTTGCCTACATAACTACAGTGACTGCAATTCAAAAGTAATTGATTGGCTGTGAAGCATTTTAGCACATTGCAAGGGCTTCAGAGGTTGTATAAGTGCAAGTTGCTGCTTTTATGGCTCTGTAGCATGTACACGTTCTGTGTTTTAGGTTCACCTGCTGCTAAAACAATAGCAGGCACCACAGACCCAGAGGAGGCCGTGCGAGTCCTCACCGAGAAACGTCGACTGGCCCGAGAGCAGAGGGAGCGGGAAGAGCAGGAGAGGCAGGAGCAGGAAGAGAAGAAGAGGTGGGTGTCGGACTTACTGAGAGTGGGTCAACACTCTGGGGGTTAGTGGGTTAACAGACGATCCTGTAACACTGGGTGTGAGGTTTAGTGGGTTAATGCACGATCCTGTAACACTGGGTGTGGGGGTTAGTGGGTTAACACACGATCCTGTAACACTGGGTGTGGGGATTAGTGAGTCAACACACGATCCTGTAACACTGGGTGTGGGGGTTAGTAGGTTAACACACGATCCTGTAACACTGGGTGTGGGGGTTAGTGGGTTAATGCACAATCCTGTAACACTGGGTGTGGGGGTTAGTGGGTTAACACACGATCCTGTAACACTGGGTGTGGGGGTTAGTGGGTTAATGCACGATCCTGTAACACTGGGTGTGGGGGTTAGTGGGTTAACACACGATCCTGTAACACTGGGTGTGGGGGTTAGTGGGTTAATGCACAATCCTGTAACACTGGGTGTGGGGGTTAGTGGGTTAACACACGATCCTGTAACACTGGGTGTGGGGGTTAGTGGGTTAATGCACGATCCTGTAACACTGGGTGTGGGGGTTAGTGGGTTAACACACGATCCTGTAACACTCTGGGAATTAGTGGGTTAACACACGATCCTGTAACACTCTGGGACTTAGTGGGTTAACACGATATCCTGTAACACTGGGTGCGGGGGTTAGTGGGTTAACACACGATCCTGTAACACTCTGGGAATTAGTGGGTTAACACACGATCCTGTAACACTGGGTGTGGGGGTTAGTGAGTTAATCCACGATCCTGTAACACTGGGTGTGGGGGTTAGTGGGTTAACACACGATCCTGTAACACTCTGGGAATTAGTGGGTTAACACACGATCCTGTAACACTCTGGGACTTAGTGGGTTAACACGATATCCTGTAACACTGGGTGTGGGGATTAGTAGGTTAACACATGATCCTGTAACACTGGGTGTGGGGGTTAGTGGGTAAACACATGATCCTGTAACACTGGGTGTGGGGGTTAGTGGGTTAACACATGATCCTGTAACACTGGGTGTGGGGGTTAGTGGGTAAACACATGATCCTGTAACATTGGGTGTGGGGGTTAGTGGGTAAACACATGATCCTGTAACACTGGGTGTGGGGGTTAGTGGGTCAACACACGATCCTGTAACACTGGGTGTGGGGATTAGTGGGTCAACACACGATCCTGTAACACTGGGTTTGGGGGTAAGTGGGGTGTCACATTGCCTCTTCACACTCTGGGTTTGGGGGCAGTTAATAAACACTCTGCCCCTTCACACCGAGTCTGAGGATAAACATGGTGTCCCATCATCTTGGGACCTTGGCCTAGACTGATAGGATGAAGGTCCCCTCTCTGTTGGCTAAGGGTGTCAAGCAAAAATAGTTTAGGGAGATTGCACCCTAAATCCTAAACCCATAGCACAGAGCAGCCCATAGCCGGGTTGGAGTGTGGAGACAGAGCTTGTCTATAAGCAAAAAGGGCCACATTACAGCAAAATTTCTTGTAACACTCTGGGGATTAGTGGGTTAACACACGATCCTGTAACACTCTGGGTGTGGGGATTAGTGGGTTAACACACGATCCTGTAACACTCTGGGTGTGGGGGTTAGTGGGTTAAAGCACGATCCTGTAACACTGGGTGTGGGGGTTAGTGGGTTAACACACGACCCTGTAACACTGGGTGTGGGGATTAGTGGGTAAACACATGATCCTGTAACACTGGGTGTGGGGTTAGTGGGTCAACACACGATCCTGTAACACTGGGTGTGGGGATTAGTGGGTCAACACACGATCCTGTAACACTGGGTTTGGGGGTAAGTGGGGTGTCACATTGCCTCTTCACACTCTGGGTTTGGGGGCAGTTAATAAACACTCTGCCCCTTCACACCGAGTCTGAGGATAAACATGGTGTCCCATCATCTTGGGACCTTGGCCTAGACTGATAGGATGAAGGTCCCCTCTCTGTTGGCTGAGGTTGTCAAGCAAAAATAGTTTAAGGAGATTGCACCCTAAATCCTAAACCCATAGCACAGAGCAGCCCATAGCCGGGTTGGAGTGTGGAGACAGAGCTTGTCTATAAGCAAAAAGGGCCACATTACAGCAAAATTTCTTGTAACACTCTGGGGATTAGTGGGTTAACACACGATCCTGTAACACTCTGGGTGTGGGGATTAGTGGGTTAACACACGATCCTGTAACACTCTGGGTGTGGGGATTAGTGGGTTAACACACGATCCTGTAACACTCTGGGTGTGGGGGTTAGTGGGTTAATGCACGATCCTGTAACACTGGGTGTGGGGGTTAGCAGGTTAACACACGATCCTGTAACACTGGGTGTGGGGATTAGTGGGTAAACACATGATCCTGTAACACTGGGTGTGGGGTTAGTGGGTCAACACACGATCCTGTAACACTGGGTGTGGGGATTAGTGGGTCAACACACGATCCTGTAACACTGGGTTTGGGGGTAAGTGGGGTGTCACATTGCCTCTTCACACTCTGGGTTTGGGGGCAGTTAATAAACACTCTGCCCCTTCACACCGAGTCTGAGGATAAACATGGTGTCCCATCATCTTGGGACCTTGGCCTAGACTGATAGGATGAAGGTCCCCTCTCTGTTGGCTGAGGGTGTCAAGCAAAAATAGTTTAGGGAGATTGCACCCTAAATCCTAAACCCACAGCATAGAGCAGCCCATAGCCGGGTTGGTGTGTGGAGACAGAGCTTGTCTATAAGCAAAAAGGGCCACATTACAGCAAAATTTCTTGTAACACTCTGGGGATTAGTGGGTTAACACACGATCCTGTAACACTCTGGGTGTGGGGATTAGTGGGTTAACACACGATCCTGTAACACTATGGGTGTGGGGATTAGTGGGTTAACACACGATCCTGTAACACTGGGTGTGGGGGTTAGTGGGTTAACACACGATCCTGTAACACTCTGGGAGTTAGTGGGTTAACACACGATCCTGTCACACTCTGGGACTTAGTGGGTTAACACACTATCCTGTAACACTGGGTGTGGGGGTTAGTGGGTTAACACATGACCCTGTAACACTCTGGGAATTAGTGGGTTAACACACAATCCTGTAACACTCTGGGTGTGGGGAATAGTGGGTTAACACACGATCCTGTAACACTCTGGGTGTGGGGATTAGTGGGTTAACACATGATCCTGTAACATTGGGTGTGGGGGTTAGTGGGTAAACACATGATCCTGTAACACTGGGTGTGGGGATTAGTGGGTCAACACACGATCCTGTAACACTGGGTGTGGGGGTTAGTGGGTCAACACACGATCCTGTAACACTGGGTTTGGGGGTAAGTGGGGTGTCACATTGCCTCTTCACACTCTGGGTTTGGGGGCAGTTAATAAACACTCTGCCCCTTCACACTGAGTCTGAGGATAAACATGGTGTCCCATCATCTTGGGACCTTGGCCTAGACTGATAGGATGAAGGTCCCCTCTCTGTTGGCTGAGGGTGTCAAGCAAAAATAGTTTAGGGAGATTGCACCCTAAATCCTAAACCCACAGCACAGAGCAGCCCATAGTTGGGTTGGAGTGTGGAGACAGAGCTTGTCTATAAGCAAAAAGGGCCACATTACAGCTAAATTTCTTGTAACACTCTGGGGATTAGTGGGTTAACACACGATCCTGTAACACTCTGGGTGTGGGGATTAGTGGGTTAACACACGATCCTGTAACACTCTGGGTGTGGGGATTAGTGGGTTAACACACGATCCTGTAACACTGGGTGTGGGGGTTAGTGGGTCAACTCACGATCCTGTAACACTGGGTGTGGGGGTTAGTGGGTTAACACACGATCCTGTAACACTGGGTGTGGGGGTTAGTGGGTCAACACACGATCCTATAACACTGGGTGTGGGGGTTAGTGGGTTAACACATGATCCTGTAACACTGGGTGTGGGGGTTAGTGGGTCAACACACAATCCTGTAATACTGGGTGTGGGGGTTAGTGGGTAAACACACGATCCTGTAACACTGGGTGTGGGGATTAGTGGGTCAACACACGATCCTGTAACACTGGGTGTGGGGGTTAGTGGGTTAACACATGATCCTGTAACACTGGGTGTGGGGGTTAGTGGGTCAACACACGATCCTGTAACACTGGGTGTGGGGGTTAGTGGGTTAACACATAATCCTGTAACACTGGGTGTGGGGGTTAGTGGATTAACACATGATCCTGTAACACTGGGGGTGGGGGTTAGTGGGTCAACACACTATCCTGTAACACTGGGTGTGGGGGTTAGTGGGTTAACACATAATCCTGTAACACTGGGTGTGGGCGTTAGTGGGTTAACACATGATCCTGTAACACTGGGTGTGGGGGTTAGTGGGTGAACACACAATCCTGTAACACTGGGTGTGGGGGTTAGTGGGTCAACACACGATCCTGTAACACTGGGTGTGGGGGTTAGTGGGTTAACACATAATCCTGTAACACTGGGTGTGGGGGTTAGTGGATTAACACATGATCCTGTAACACTGGGGGTGGGGGTTAGTGGGTCAACACACGATCCTGTAACACTGGATGTGGGGGTTAGTGGGTTAACACATAATCCTGTAACACTGGGTGTGGGGGTTAGTGGGTTAACACATGATCCTGTAACACTGGGTGTGGGGGTTAGTGGGTGAACACACAATCCTGTAACACTGGGTGTGGGGGTTAGTGGGTAAACACACGATCCTGTAACACTGGGTGTGGGGATTAGTGGGTAAACACACGATCCTGTAACACTGGGTGTGGGGGTTAGTGGGTTAGCACATGATCCTGTAACACTGGGTGTGGGGGTTAGTGGGTCAACACACGATCCTGTAACACTGGGTGTGGGATTAGTGGGTGAACACACGATCCTGTAACACTGGGTTTGGGGGTAAGTGGGGTGTCACATTGCCTCTTCACGCTCTGGGTTTGGGGGTAGTTAATAAACACTCTGCCCCTTCACACCGAGTCTGAGGATAAACATGGTGTCCCATCATCTTGGGACCTTGGCCTAGACTGATGGGATGAAGGTCCCCTCTCTGTTGGCTGAGGTTGTCAAGCAAAACTAGTTTGGTGAGATTTCACCCTAAATCCTAAACCCACAGCACAGAGCAGCCCATAGTCGGGTTGGAGTGTGGAGACAGAGCTTGTCTATAAGCAAAAAGGGCCACATTACAGCAAAATTTCTTGTAACACTCTGGGGATTAGTGGGTTAACACACGATCCTGTAACACTCTGGGTGTGGGGATTAGTGGGTTAACACACGATCCTGTAACACTCTGGGAGTTAGTGGGTTAACACACGATCCTGTCACACTCTGGGACTTAGTGGGTTAACACACTATCCTGTAACACTGGGTGTGGGGGTTAGTGGGTTAACACATGACCCTGTAACACTCTGGGAATTAGTGGGTTAACACACAATCCTGTAACACTCTGGGTGTGGGGAATAGTGGGTTAACACACGATCCTGTAACACTCTGGGTGTGGGGATTAGTGGGTTAACACATGATCCTGTAACATTGGGTGTGGGGGTTAGTGGGTAAACACATGATCCTGTAACACTGGGTGTGGGGATTAGTGGGTCAACACACGATCCTGTAACACTGGGTGTGGGGGTTAGTGGGTCAACACACGATCCTGTAACACTGGGTTTGGGGGTAAGTGGGGTGTCACATTGCCTCTTCACACTCTGGGTTTGGGGGCAGTTAATAAACACTCTGCCCCTTCACACTGAGTCTGAGGATAAACATGGTGTCCCATCATCTTGGGACCTTGGCCTAGACTGATAGGATGAAGGTCCCCTCTCTGTTGGCTGAGGGTGTCAAGCAAAAATAGTTTAGGGAGATTGCACCCTAAATCCTAAACCCACAGCACAGAGCAGCCCATAGTTGGGTTGGAGTGTGGAGACAGAGCTTGTCTATAAGCAAAAAGGGCCACATTACAGCTAAATTTCTTGTAACACTCTGGGGATTAGTGGGTTAACACACGATCCTGTAACACTCTGGGTGTGGGGATTAGTGGGTTAACACACGATCCTGTAACACTCTGGGTGTGGGGATTAGTGGGTTAACACACGATCCTGTAACACTCTGGGTGTGGGGGTTAGTGGGTAAACACACGATCCTGTAACACTGGGTGTGGGGGTTAGTGGGTTAACACACGATCCTGTAACACTGGGTGTGGGGGTTAGTGGGTCAACTCACGATCCTGTAACACTGGGTGTGGGGGTTAGTTGGTTAACACACGATCCTGTAACACTGGGTGTGGGGGTTAGTGGGTCAACACACGATCCTATAACACTGGGTGTGGGGGTTAGTGGGTTAACACATGATCCTGTAACACTGGGTGTGGGGGTTAGTGGGTCAACACACAATCCTGTAATACTGGGTGTGGGGGTTAGTGGGTAAACACACGATCCTGTAACACTGGGTGTGGGGATTAGTGGGTCAACACACGATCCTGTAACACTGGGTGTGGGGGTTAGTGGGTTAACACATGATCCTGTAACACTGGGTGTGGGGGTTAGTGGGTCAACACACGATCCTGTAACACTGGGTGTGGGGGTTAGTGGGTTAACACATAATCCTGTAACACTGGGTGTGGGGGTTAGTGGATTAACACATGATCCTGTAACACTGGGGGTGGGGGTTAGTGGGTCAACACACGATCCTGTAACACTGGGTGTGGGGGTTAGTGGGTTAACACATAATCCTGTAACACTGGGTGTGGGGGTTAGTGGGTTAACACATGATCCTGTAACACTGGGTGTGGGGGTTAGTGGGTGAACACACAATCCTGTAACACTGGGTGTGGGGGTTAGTGGGTCAACACACGATCCTGTAACACTGGGTGTGGGGGTTAGTGGGTTAACACATAATCCTGTAACACTGGGTGTGGGGGTTAGTGGATTAACACATGATCCTGTAACACTGGGGGTGGGGGTTAGTGGGTCAACACACGATCCTGTAACACTGGATGTGGGGGTTAGTGGGTTAACACATAATCCTGTAACACTGGGTGTGGGGGTTAGTGGGTTAACACATGATCCTGTAACACTGGGTGTGGGGGTTAGTGGGTGAACACACAATCCTGTAACACTGGGTGTGGGGGTTAGTGGGTAAACACACGATCCTGTAACACTGGGTGTGGGGATTAGTGGGTAAACACACGATCCTGTAACACTGGGTGTGGGGGTTAGTGGGTTAGCACATGATCCTGTAACACTGGGTGTGGGGGTTAGTGGGTCAACACACGATCCTGTAACACTGGGTGTGGGATTAGTGGGTGAACACACGATCCTGTAACACTGGGTTTGGGGGTAAGTGGGGTGTCACATTGCCTCTTCACACTCTGGGTTTGGGGGTAGTTAATAAACACTCTGCCCCTTCACACCGAGTCTGAGGATAAACATGGTGTCCCATCATCTTGGGACCTTGGCCTAGACTGATGGGATGAAGGTCCCCTCTCTGTTGGCTGAGGTTGTCAAGCAAAACTAGTTTGGTGAGATTGCACCCTAAATCCTAAACCCACAGCACAGAGCAGCCCATAGTCGGGTTGGAGTGTGGAGACAGAGCTTGTCTATAAGCAAAAAGGGCCACATTACAGCAAAATTCTAAAGGGGCAAAGTGTGTTAGAAAGTCAAGCCTAAAGGCTCTGTGTCTCAACGCAAGGAGTATTCGGAATAAGGTGGACGAATTAACTGCGCAGATAACAGTTAATGGGTATGATGTAATTGGCATCACGGAGATGTGGCTCCAGGGTGACCAAGGCTGGGAACTCAACATCCAGGGGTAAACATAGAAACATAGAAAATAGGTGCAGAAGTAGGCCATTTGGACCTTCGAGCCTGCACCGCCATTCAATGAGTTCATGGCTGAACATGCAACTTCAGTACCCCATTCCTGGTTTCTCGCCATACCCCTTGATCCCCCTAGTAGTAAGGACTACATCCAACTCATTTTTGAATATATGTAGTGAATTGGCCTCAACAACTTTCTGTGGTAGAGAATTCCACAGGTTCACCACTCTCTGGGTGAAGAAGTTTCTCTTCATCTCGGTCCTAAATGGCTTACCCCTTATCCTTAGACTGTGACCCCTGGTTCTGGACTTCCCCAACATTGGGAACATTCTTCCTGCATCTAACCTGTCTAAACCCATCAGAATTTTAAACGTTTAGCAAGGATAGACAGAAAGGAAAAGGAGGCAGGGTGGCATTGCTGGTTAAAGAGGAAATTAATGCAATAGTAAGAAAGGACATTAGCTTGGATAATGTGGAATTGGTATGGGTGGAGCTACGGAATACCAAGGGGCAGTAAACATTAGTGGGAATTGTGTACAGACCACCAAACAGTAGTAGTAAGGTTGGGGACAGCATGAAACAAGAAATTAGGGATGCATACAGTAAAGGTACAGCAGTTATCATGGGTGACTTTAATCTACATATAGATTGGACTAACCAAATTGGTAACAATGCGGTGGAGGAGGATTTCCTAGAGGTTTCCTCGACCAATATGTTGAGGAACCAACTAGGGAGCTGGCCATCCTAGACTGGGTGATGTGTAATGAGAAAGGACTAATTAGCAATCTTGTTGTGCGAGACCCTTTGGGGAAGAGTGACCATAACATGGTAGAATTCTTTATTAAGATGGAGAGCGACACAGTTAATTCAGAAACTAGGGTCCTGAACTTAAGGAAAGGTAACTTCGATGGTTTGAGGCGTGAATTGGCTAGAATAGACTGGCAAATGATACTTAAAGAGTTGACGGTGGATAGAAACATAGAAACATAGAAAATAGGTGCAGGAGCAGGCCATTCAGCCCTTCTAGCCTGCACCGCCATTCAACGAGTTCATGGCTGAACATGAAACTTCAGTACCCACTTCCTGCTTTCACGCCATACCCCTTGATCCCCCGAGTAGTAAGGACTTCATCTAACTCCCTTTTGAATATATTTAGTGAATTGGCCTCAACTACTTCCCGTGGTAGAGAATTCCACAGGTTCACCACTCTCTGGGTGAAGAAGTTTCTCCTTATCTCGGTCCTAAATGGCTTACCCCTTATCCTTAGACTGTGACCCCTGGTTCTGGACTTCCCCAACATTGGGAACATTCTTCCTGCATCCAACCTGTCCAAACCCGTCAGAATTTTAAACGTTTCTATGAGGTCCCCTCTCACTCTTCTGAACTCCAGTGAATACAAGCCCAGTTGATTCAGTCTTTCTTGATAGGTCAGTCCCACCATCCCGGGAATCAGTCTAGTGAATCTTCGCTGCACTCCCTCAACAGCAAGTATGTCCTTCCTCAAGTTAGGAGACCAAAACTGTACACAATACTCCAGGTGTGGCCTCACCAAGGCCCTGTACAACTGTAGCAACACCTCCCTGCCCCTGTACTCAAATCCCCTCGCTATGAAGGCCAACATGCCATTTGCTTTCTTAACCGCCTGCTGTACCTGCATGCCAACCTTCAATGACTGATGTACCATGACACCCAGGTCTCGTTGCACCTTCCCTTTTCCTAATCTGTCACCATTCAGATAATAGTCTGTCTCTCTGTTTTTACCACCAAAGTGGATAACCTCACATTTATCCACATTATACTTCATCTGCCACGCATTTGCCCACTCACCTAACCTATCTAAGTCACTCTGTAGCCTCATAGCATCCTCCTCGCAGCTCACACTGCCACCCAACTTAGTGTCATCCGCAAATTTGGAGATACTACATTTAATCCCTTCGTCTAAATCATTAATGT
This sequence comes from Pristiophorus japonicus, assembly GCF_044704955.1. Taxonomy (NCBI): domain Eukaryota; kingdom Metazoa; phylum Chordata; class Chondrichthyes; family Pristiophoridae; genus Pristiophorus; species Pristiophorus japonicus. The sequence continues at coordinate 57,421,008 of NC_091990.1, read as the reverse complement.
ATAATGTAAACAGCTGGGGCCCCAGCACAGAACCCTGCGGTACCCCACTAGTCACTGCCTGCCATTCCGAAAAGTACCCATTTACTCCTACTCTTTGCTTCCTGTCTGACAACCAGTTCTCAATCCACGTCAGCACACTACCCCCAATCCCATGTGCTTTAACTTTGCACATTAATCTCCTGTGTGGGACCTTGTCGAAAGCCTTCTGAAAGTCCAAATATACCACATCAACTGGTACTCCTTTGTCCACTTTATTGGAAACATCCTCAAAAAATTCCAGAAGATTTGTCAAGCATGATCTCCCTTTTACAAATCTATGCTGACTTGGACCTATCATGTCACCATTTTCCAAATGCGCTGCTATGACATCCTTAATAATTGATTCCATCATTTTACCCACTACTGAGGTCAGGCTGACCGGTCTATAATTCCCTGCTTTCTCTCTCCCTCCTTTTTTAAAAAGTGGGGTTACATTGGCTACCCTCCACTCGATAGGAACTGATCCAGAGTCAATGGAATGTTGGAAAATGACTGTCAATGCATCCGCTATTTCCAAGGCCACCTCCTTAAGTACTCTGGGATGCAGTCCATCAGGCCCTGGGGATTTATCGGCCTTCAATCCCATCAATTTCCCCAACACAATTTCCCGACTAATAAAGATTTCCCTCAGTTCCTCCTCCTTAATAGACCCTCTGACCACTTTTATATCCGGAAGGTTGTTTGTGTCCTCCTTAGTGAATACTGAACCAAAGTACTTGTTCAATTGGTCTGCCATTTCTTTGTTCCCCGTTATGACTTCCCCTGATTCTGACTGCAGGGGACCTACGTTTGTCTTTACTAACCTCTTTCTCTTTACATATCTATAGAAACTTTTGCAATCCGCCTTAATGTTCCCTGCAAGCTTCTTCTCGTACTCCATTTTCCCTACCCTAATCAAACCCTTTGTCCTCCTCTGCTGAGTTCTAAATTTCTCCCAGTCCCCAGTTTCGCTGCTATTTCTGGCCAATTTGTATGCCACTTCCTTGGCTTTAATACTATCCCTGATTTCCCTAGATAGCCACGGTTGAGCCACCTTCCCTTTTTTATTTTTACGCCAGACAGGAATGTACAATTGTTGTAATTCATCCATGCGTTCTCTAAATGTCTGCCATTGCCCATCCACAGTCAACCCCTTAAGTATCATTAGCCAATCTATCTTAGCCAATTCATGCCTCATACCTTCAAAGGATAGGCAATGGCAAACATTTAAAGATCACATGGATGAACTTCAGCAATTGTACATCCCTGTCTGGAATAAAAATAAAACAGGGAAGGTGGCTCAACCATGACTAACAAGTGAAATTAAGGATAGTGTTAAATCCAAGGAAGAGGCATAGAAATTGGCCAGAAAAAGCAGCAAACCTGAGGACTGGGAGAAATTTAGAATTCAGCAGAGGAGGACAAAGGGTTTAATTAAGAGGGGGAAAATAGAGTACGAGAAGAAGCTTGCCGGGAACATAAAAACTGACTGCAAAAGCTTCCATAGATATGTGAGAAGAAAAAGATTAGTGAAGACAAACGTAGGTCCCTTGCAGTCGGATTCAGGTGAATTTATAATGGGGAACAATGAAATGGCAGACCAATTGAATAAATACTTTGGTTCTGTCTTCACAAATAACCTTCCGGAAGTACTAGGGGACCGAGGGTCTAGTGAGAAGGAGGAACTGAAGGAATCCTGATTAGGTGGGAAATTGTGTAAGGGAAATTGATGGGTTTGAAGGCCGATAAATCCCCGGGGCCTGATAGTCTGCATCCCAGAGTACTTAAGGAAGTGGCCCGAGAAATAGTGGATGCATTGGTGAGCATTTTCCAACAGTCTATTAACTTTGGGTCAGTTCCTATGGACTGGAGGGTAGTTAATGTAACACCACTTTTTAAAAAGGGAGGGAGAGAGAAAGTGGGTAATTATAGACCGGTTAGCCTGACATCAATAGTGGGGAAAATGTTGGAATCAATTATTAAGGATGAAATAGCGACGCATTTGGAAAGCAGTGATAGGATTGGTCCAAGTTAGCATGGATTTATGAAGGGGAAATCATGCTTGACGAATCTTCTGGAATTTTTTGAGGATGTAACTATAGAGTTTACAAGGGAGAACCAGTGGATGTGGTGTATTTGGACTTTCAAAAGGCTTTTGACAAGGTCCCACACAAGAGATTGGTATGTAAAATCAAAGCACATGGTATTGGGGGTGATATACTGACGTGGATAGAGAACTGGTTGGCAGACAGGAAGCAGAGAGTCCGGATAAACGGATCCTTTTCAGAATGGCAGGCAGTGACTAGTGGAGTGCCGCAGGGCTCAGTGCTGGGATCCCAGCTCTTTACAATATACATCAATGATTTAGATGAAGGAATTGAGAGTAATATCTCCAAGTTTGCAGATGACACTAAACTGGGTGGTGGTGTGAGCTGTGAGGGGGACGCTAAGAGGCTGCAGAGTAAGTGAGTGGGCAAATTCATGGCAGATGCAATATAATGTGGATAAATGTGAGGTTATCCACTTTGGGGGCAAAAACGCGAGGACAGAATATTATCTGAATGGCAGCAGATTAGGAAAAGGGGAGGTGCAACGAGACCTGGGTGTCATGGTTCATCAGTCATTGAAAGTTGGCATACAGGTACAGCAGGCGGTGAAGAAGGCAAACGGTATGTTGGCCTTTATAGCTAGGGGATTTGAGTATAGGAGCAGGGAGGTCTTACTGCAGTTGTACAGGCCCTTGGTGAGGCCTCAACTGAATATTGTGTTCAGTTTTGGTCTCCTAATCTGAGGAAGGACGTTCTTGCTATTGAGGGAGTGCAGCGAAAGTTCACCACACTGATTCCCGGGATGGCTGGACTGATATATGAGGAGAGATTGGATCAACTGGACCTTTATACATTGAAGTTCAGAAGGATGAGAGGGGATCTCATAGAAACATACAAGATTCTTGACAGGATGGGACAGGTTCGACGCAGGTAGAATGTTCCCGATGTTGGGGAAGTCCAGAACCACTGGACACAGTCTAAGGATAAGGGGTAAGCCATTTAGGACTGAGATGAGGAGAAACTTCTTCACTCAGAGAGTTGTTAACCTGTGGAATTCCCTGCCGCAGAGAGTTGTTGATGCCAGTTCATTGGATATATTCAAGAGGGAGTTAGATATGGCCCTTATAGCTGAAGGGATCAAGGGATATGTAGAGAAAGCAGGAAAGAGGTACTGAAGGAATGATCAGCCATGATCTTATTGAATGGTGGTGCAGGCTCGAAGGGCCGAATGGCCTACTCCTGCACCTATTTTCTATGTTTCTATGTTTCCCGGGGCCATTAGTGGACCAGGTTGCTGTGACCTTGTGTTGGTTGCTCGTGCCCTTCTAGCGAGTACTGCTGAATATAGTCCTGGGAAACCAGAAGGTCATCCCTTCACCTCAGCTCAAGAACATGAACTCTTTGCTCTGTGTTTCATTAAGGCTGATGAAAGAGGAAATGGCCCGCAGGAAGGCTGAAGAGAAAGCCCAGCGCTTAGCCGAGGCTCAACGCATAGAGGAGGAAAGCCGGCAAAAGGAAGAAGAACTGCGGCTGGAGGAAGAGGAGACCCAGCGGAGAGAGGCCGAAGCAGAGCGTGAAGAAATGGAGCGCCTGCAAAAACAGGTTGGGAGGAGTGAGATGGACTCGGGGTAAAACCTTCCAGGGGGCTGCCCATCCTTCACCCCTGTACATCCCATAATCGCCGGGTGATATGGTGCTGTTAATGCCAGGCAGAGAATTCAAAGTCAGAGTTCGTTTTGTTTGTGGCACAGCAGAAAGTCCTGACTGAGGCCCAAATGAGGGATTGCCTCAGGAACATGACTGCACTGGGAAGATGGATCATTGAGGTGAAGCAAGCCTGCTCCCCAATGGCTCAGGTTTCCCAAGCTTATAGCCACAACACAATGACCTACATTTAATTTTTTATCAATTTCCTTTGCTATGGTCGCCCTCATTGTCTCCCCTTCTCTCCTGAAGGACTGACTGATGGGGTACACATTCAGTAGGCACTGACTGCTTTTAGAACCTCGCTCAATTGGCCATTCTCGTGTGAATCCATAAAATGAGTGTTGAATCTGGTTAGTCAGTGGTCCGAGCCAAGCTCAGTCGTCACCCAATGGCCCCGATATCTATGAGGAGGGAGCAGGGCAGCGTGTTGCGAGGGAAGGGTGGTGGGGGGGGGGGGCGGCGGGTGGAACCGGGGAACACGGAGGCCCTGCTGAATTTAACGGGAGGACCTCATTCTAATTTTTTTAACTCTGTTCCATGCCTGGAAAAGCTGCAGTAGGAGGCCACAGGCTGGGATCGTTGGCGGTGGGTCCCAGCAACCGGGAAAGATCGAGGGGCGGGGGGTGGTCCCAGCAACCGGGAAAGATCGAGGGGCGGGGGGTGGTCCCAACAACCGGGAAAGATCGCGCTTCGGTGGTAGGTGGCGGGTATCGGATTGGTGGTCAAGAGGAAGGGGAGACCAGGGTAGATCAAGTGTTGATGCGGCCGTTGTCAGCAATCGAGAGGTGGGCGGCGGGGGGCGGGAGAGACTGGGCGAGGTGGTGGAGCAGGATGCGTGTTGGCAATGGGTGGGAGTGGCTGGCCAATCGCAGCAGAGAATTTGCTTGAGGGGCCGGGCGTAGCATTCCTGCTTCTCCTGCCTCACAAGCAGTCCTTTAAAAAGCAATTAACTGCTTGCTTTGGCTGCTCCCATCTCCATTTAGCCACTTTTTATTTTAATTAATGTATGGGATGTTAGCGTAGCTGACATGACCAGCATTTATTGCCCATCCCTAATTGCCCTTGAGAAGGTGGTGGTGAGCCACCTTCTTGAACCGCTGCAGTCCGTGTGGTGAAGGTACTCCCACAGTGCTGTTAGGGAGGGAGTTCCAGGATTTTGACCCAGCGACGATGAAGGAACGGCGATATATTTCCAAGTTAGGATGGTGTGTGACTTGGAGGGGAACGTGGAGGTGGTGGTGTTCCCATGCGCCTGCTGCCCTTGTCCTTCTAGGTGTTAGAGGTCGCGGGTTTGGGAGGTGCTGCCGGCGATTGGCTGCAGTGCATCTTGTAGATGGTACACACATGGACTGGGGCATAAGGCCGGGTGGGGTGATGAGGGAGTTAGGCTGCAATTGTGAGGAATTAAAAGAGGGCCGGGGGAAATTGAAGCAATTTCTTTCAGTGGAAATAACACAAGTGGAATCTTTGATCCTTCTCACAGAGAGAAGAGGTGGAGGCTCGATCTCGTGAGGAGGCAGAGAAACAACGATTGGAACGAGAAAGGCACTTCCAGAAAGAAGAGCATGAACGATCGGAGAGAAAGAAGGTAACCATGAGCATAGTCACTATGGCAACTGATACAAAGTTCCACCAAAGCAGATTCTGAAATTGAATTCAACAGATCTAATCATTTGTGGCTGGTAGCAGAAAAAAAGACCATTAAGGTTGCCCATCTTGTTGGAAGAACCCAACTGCTTCACTAATGTTCCTCATGAAAGAGATCTCGTAACACTGCCCAGTCTGGCCTTCCGGGGTCACTGTGCGATCGACACTTGATGCCCTCAGGGCAACTAGGAATAGGCAACAAATGCGGTCTTGCCAGTGTGGCCCACATCCCAAGTAATGTTCAGAATACTGCATGTCACTATGGCAGTACACATAGGCCAATTAAAAACAACTTTCATGTTTTATTTCTTTAAGTGTTTAGACAGGATTTTTATATTTTTTAAGTTGCCCACTATTATTTCAATGAGGCACAGTCAGTGTTGTGGAGATGGGATGTTGTGCAAGATGTTCATTGGACATTTTATGGTCAGCACTGTGGGAGTACCTTCACCACATGGAGTGCAGCGGTTCAAGAAGGCGGCTTACCACCACCTTCTCAAGGGTAATTAGGGATGGGCAATAAATGCTGGCCTTGCCAGCGACGCGCATATCCCATGAACGAATAAAACAAACCACAGCTGTACCTCAACGCTCCCTTCTCCTCCACTGTCGACGTAGAGTGATGAGCCTCCCTCTGACACCTTCTCTCACGCAGCATGGGCTGAGATAGGGCACTGTGTCCTCACTAGGCTAACGCCTCCTGGTGCAAGAGCAGGACATGTGAGGGGTCTAAGGCGTGGCAGATTTCCACCAGGGGGCGCAGTGGAGAAGAGCAAAGCACAAAATTCATTAGCATCAATGGAGCTCGGTAGGCCACATCGAGGAAGGTAGGGGAGACGCAGTTGGTCAGAAAGCAGAAATCACTGGTGGGAGCAGTTTATCGGCCCTCTATCAATAATCATATTGTTGGACATAGTGAGGAGAATGTAACACATTCTCCTCACTATGTCCAACAATAAACCTGGGGGACTTTAATTTTCATGTAGACTGGCCAAATCAAATTGGCAAAAGGAGCTGGGAGGACAAGTTAATGGAATACATTTGGGACAGTTTTCTAGAGCAATATGTTGAGGAATTAACTAGAGAACAGGCTATTTTAAATCTTGTATTGTGTAATGAGACAGGATTAATTAGTAATCTTATAGTAAAGGATCCTTTGGGGAAGAGTGATCATAATATGATAGAATTTTATGTTAAGTTTGAGAGTGATGTGCTTGAGTCTGAAGCTAGGGTCTTAAATTTAAACAAAACCAATTACAGAGATTTGAGGGGCGAATTAGCTGAGGTAGATTGGGAAAGTAGATTAAAAGATATGACTGTAGATTAGCAATGGCAAACATTTAAAGAAATAATACATAATTCTCAATGAGTATACATTCCCTTGAGGAATAGAAAAGCCACTGGAAAAGTGGTACAACCATGGCGAACTAGAGAAGGTAAGGATTGAAAGAAGATGCTTACAATGTTACCAAAAAGAGCAGGAAGCTGGAAGATTGAGAGGGTTTTAAAAATCAGCAAAGGATGACCAAGAAATTGATGAAGAGGGAGAAAGTAGAATATGAGAGTAAACCAGCAAGAAATATAAAAACAGATTGTAAGAGCCTTTACAAGAGGTACTGGATGCATTGGTTTTGATGTTCTAGAATTCCCTAGATTCTCAAACAGTCCCTGTGGATTGGAAAATAGCAAACATAACTCCGCTGTTCAAGAAAGGATGGAGAGAGAAAACAGGCCAGTTAGCCTGACATAGAAACATAGAAAATAGATGCAGGAATAGGCCATTCGGCCCTTCGAGCCTGCACCACCATTCAATAAGATGATTCACCTAAGTACCCCTTTCCTGCTTTCTCTCCATATCCCTTGATCCATTTAGCCGTAATGGCCATATCTAACTCCCTCTTGAATATATCCAATGAACTGGCATCAACAACTCTCTGCGGTAGGGAATTCCACAGGTTAACAACTCTCTGATTGAAGAAGTTTCTCCTCATCTCAGTCCTAAATGGACTTACCCCTTATTCTTAGACTGTGTTCCCTGGTTCTGGCCTTCCCCAACATCGGGAATATTCTTCCTGCATCTAACCTGTCCAGTCTCGTCGGAATTTTATATGTTTCTATGAGATCCCCTCTCATGCTTCTAAACTCGAGTGAACAAAGGCCCAGTCGATCCAGTCTCTCCTCATATGTCAGTCCAGCCATCCCAGGAATCAGTCTGGTGAACCTTCGCTGCACTCCCTCAATAATAAGAACGTCCTTCCTCAGATTAGGAGACCAAAACTGAACACAGTATTCCAGGTGAGGCCTCACCAAGGCCCGGTACAACTGCAGTAAGACCTCCCTGCTCCTATACTCAAATCCCCTAGCTATGAAGGCCAACATACCATTTGCCTTCTTCACTGCATGCTGTACCTGCATGCCAACTTTCAATGACTGATGACACCCAGGTCTCGTTGCACCTCCCCTTTTCCTAATCTGCCGCCATTCAGGTAATATTCTGCCTTCGTGTTTTTGCCCCCAAAGTGGATAACCTCACATTTTCCCACATTATACTGCATCTGCCATGCCTTTGCCCACTCACCTAACCTATCCAAATCAACCCTGCAGCCTTTTAGCGTTCTCCTTGCAGCTCACACCGTCACCCAGTTTAGTGTCCTCTGCAAACTTGGAAATATTACACTCAATTCCTTCATTTAAATCATTAATGTATATTGTAAATAGCTGGGGTCCCAGCACTGAGCCCTGCGGCACTCCACTAGTCACTGCCTGCCATTCTGAAAAGGAACCATTTATCCCGACTCTCTGCTTCCTGTCTGCCAACCAGTTCTCTATCCACGTCAGTACATTACCCCCAATACCATGTGCTTTAATTTTGCACACCAATCTCTTGCGTGGGACCTTGTCAAAAGCCTTTTGAAAGTCCAAATACACCACATCCACTGGTTCTCCCTTGTCCACTTTACTAGATACATCCTCAAAAAATTCCAGAAGATATGTCAAGCATGATTTCCCCTTCATAAATCCATGCTGACTTGGACCGATCCTCTCACTACTTTCCAAACGCGCTGTTATTTCATCTTTAATAATTGATTCCAATATTTTCCCCACTACTGATGTCGGGCTAACCGGTCAAATTTACCCGTTTTCTCTTTCCCTCCCTTTTTAAAAAGTGGTGTTACATTAGCTACCCTCCAGTCCATAGGAACTGATCCAGAGTCGATAGACTGTTGAAAAATGATCACCAATGTATCCACTATTTCTAGGGCCACTTCCTTAAGTATTCTGGGATGCAGACTATCAGGCCCCGGGGATTTATCTGCCTTCAAACCCATCAATTTCCCTAACACAATTTCCCGCCTAATAAGGATATCCTTCAGTTCCTCCTTCTCACTAGACCCTCTGTCCTCTAGTACTTCCGGAATTTTATTTGTGTCTTCCTTCCGTGAAGACAGAACCAAAGTATTTGTTCAACTGTCTGCCATTTCTTTGTTCCCCATTATAAATTCATCTGAATCTGACTGCAAAGGTCCTGCGTTTGTCTTCACTAATCTTTTTCTCTTCACATATCTATAGAAGCTTTTGCAGTCAGTTTTTATAATCCCAGCAAGCTTCTTCTTGTACTCTATTTTCCCCCTCTTAATTAAACCCTTTGTCCTCCTCTGCTGAATTCTAAATTTCTCCCAGTCCTCAGGTTTGCTGCTTTTTCTAGCCAATTTATATGCCTCTTCCTTGGATTTAACACTATTTTTAAGTTCACTTGTTAGCCACGGTTGAGCCACCTTCCCTGTTTTATTTTTATTCCAGACAGGGATGTACAATTGCTGAAGTTCATCCATGTGATCTTTAAATGTTTGCCATTGCCTATCCACCGTCAATCCTCTAAGTATCATTTGCCAGTCTATTCTAGCCAATTCACGTCTCATACCATTGAAGTTACCTTTCCTCAAGTTCAGGACCCTAGTCTCTGAATTAACTGTGTCACTCTCAATCTTAATAAGGAATTCTACCATATTGTGGTCACTCTTCCCCAAGGGGCCTCGCACAACAAGATTGCTAATTAGTCCTTTCTCATTACCCCACATCACCTAGTCTAGAATGCCCAGCCCTCTCGACATATTGGTGCAGAAAACCATCCCCAATACACTCCAGGAAATCCTCCTCCATCGTATTGCTACCAGTTTGGTTAGCCCAATCTATATGTAGATTAAAGTCGCCCATGATAACTGCTGTACTTTTATTGCATGCATCCCTAATTTCTTGTTTGATGCTGTCCCCAACTCCACTACTACTGTTTGGTGGTCTGTACACAACTCCCACTAGCGTTTTCTGCCCTTTGGTATTCCGTAGCTCCACCCATACAGATTCCACATCATCCAAGCTAATGTCCTTCCTTACTATTGCGTTAATCTCCTTTTTAACCAGCAACGCTACCCCACCTCCTTTTCCTTTCTGTCTATCCTTCCTGAATGTTGAATACCCCTGGATGCTGAGTTCCCAGCCTTGGTCACCCTGGAGCCATGTCTCCGTGATGCCAATTATATCATATTCATTAATTGCTGCCTGTGCAGTTAATTTGTCCACCTTATTATGAATACTCCTCGCATTGAGGCACAGAGCCTTCAGGCTTGTCTTTTTAATACACTTTGCCCTTTTAGAATTTTGCTGTAATGTGGCCCTTTTTGATTTTTGCCTTGGGTTTCTCTGCCCTCCACTTTTACTTTTCTTCTTTCTATCTTTTGCTTCTGCCCCTATTTTACTTCCCTCTGTCTCCCTGCATAGGTTCCCATCCCCCTGCCATATTAGTTTAACTCCTCCCCAACAGCACTAGCAAACACTCCCCCTCGGACATTGGTTCCGGGCCTGCCCAGGTGCAGACCGTCCAATTTGTACTAGTCCCACCTCCCCCAGAACCGGTTCCAATGACCCAGGAATTTGAATCCCTGCTTTCTGCACCACTCTTCAAGCCACGTATTCATCTGAGCTATCCTGCGATTCCTACTCTGACTAGCATGTGGCACTGGTAGCAATCCTGAGATTACTACCTTTGAGGTCCTTTTTTTTAATTTAACTCCTAGCTCCCTAAATTCAGCTTGTAGGACCTCATCTCATTTTTTAACTATATCGTTGGTACCTATATGCACCACGACAACTGGCTGTTCGCTATCCCTTTTCAAAATGTCCTGCACCCGCTCCGAGATATCCTTGACCCTTGCACCAGGGAGGCAATATGCCATCCTGGAGTCTCAATTGCGGCCGCAGAAACGTCTTATCTATTCCCCTTACAATAGTACTAGGGAAAATGCTAGAATCTATTATTAAGGACGTGGTAACAGAGCACTTGGAAAATAATAACAGGATTCGGCAAAGTCAACATTGTTTTATGAAAGGGTATTCGTGTTTGACAAATGTATTCAAGTTTTTTTGAGGATGTAACTTGCAGGATAAATAAAGGAAAACCAGTGGATATATTATTTTGGATCTTCAGAAGGCATTCGATAAGGTGCCACATGAGGTTGTTGCACAAGATTAGGACTCATGGGATTGGGGGTAATATATTAGCATGGATTGAGGATTGGTTAACGGACAGAACACAGAGAGCAGGAATAAACGGGTAATTTTCGGGATGGCAGGGTATAACTAGTGGGGTGCTGCACTGATCGGTGCTGGGGCCTCAGCTATTTACAATCTATATGAATGACTTCGATGAGGAAACTGAGTGTAATGTATCCAGGTTTGCTAACGATACAAAGCTAAGTGCGAAAGTAAGCTTTGAGGAGGATACAAAGGGACTGCAAAGGGATACAGACCGTATTGGGCAAGGAGTTGGCAGATGGAGTATAATTATGAGGAAGTGTGAAATTATCCACTTTGGGAGGAAGAATGAAAATGCAGAATATTTTTAAAAGAGTGATGGTAAATGTTGGTATTTAGAGAGATTTGGGAGTTCTCGTGCATGAAACACAGAAAGCTAGTATACAGATACAGCAAGCAATTAAGAAGGCAAATGGTATGTTAGCCTTTATTGCAAGGGGGTTGGAAAATAAGAGGAAGGAAGTCTTGCTGCAATTATATAGGGTTTTAGTGAGACCACACCTGGAGTACTGTGTACAGTTTTGGTCTCTTTACCTAAGGAAGGATATACTTGCCTTGGAGGAAGTGCAACAAAGGTTCACTAGATTGATTCCTGGGCTGTAAGGGTTGTCCTATGAGGAGAGATTGAGTAGGTTGGGCCTGGAAGAATGAGTGATGATCTCATGGAAACATATAAAATTCTTGACAGAGTAGATGCTTGAAGGCTGTTTCCTCTGGCTGGAGAATCTCGAACTAGAGGTCAGAGTCTCATGATAAGGAGTTGGTCATTTAGGACTAAGATGAGGAGAACTTTCTTCACTCAGAGGGTTGTGAATCTTTGGAATTCTCTGCCCCAGAGGGCTGTGGATGCTGAGTCCTTGAGTATATTCAAGGCTGAGATCGATAGATTTTGAGACTCTAGGGAAATCAAGGGATATGGAGATCGGGCAAGAATGTGGAGTTAAGATCAATGATCAGCCATGATCTTATTGAATGGCAGAGCAGGCACGAGGGGCCGCAGGGCCTACTCCTGCTCCCATTTCTTACGTCTCCTTAACTCCTGAGGCTGTATTTGAATCCAGGCCAGATTGATGGGATCACTCATGAATGAGTTGAAAGGACTGTGATGGGATATTATCAAGAGGCTGGATCCTGCGCAAATCACCCGGATGAAACTGTTGGGCTCCATTTAGGCCAGTAGGATAGATGGAATGGAAACTATTTAATCTTATTGAGCCGTTGTAACATTTTATCTCCTTTTATCTTTGCAGCGGCTGGAACAGATTATGAAAAGGACTCGGAGATCGGATTGTCTGGATAAGGTACATCTCACTCTAGTCCTTTTACACACGTCACTCATGAGCTTATTACCAGTAAATTAATGTTGCATGTGTGTTTGTAATCCTTTGAGTGTGTGGGCAAATGTATCTATCCTGACACAGCTGGCCTGGGATGGGGGTTTTGATTGGTTGGCTAACGTGCCTCTTAGGTTAGTTCCCAACCAATGAAATCCCCTATTTGCCATGAAGTCGGTCCTGACTCCTAAGGTGGAGAGTGAGAGCAGAGGGGTGTGAGAATTACTGGGACACAATGGGGAAACCACCAGACTTTACAGGTAAAGTTCATAAAAGAGGACGGGAGGGGGAAAAGAAAGGGCAGATGGAGTTTAATGTGGCAAAGTGAGGCCATCCAATTTGGATGTAAGAAAAATAGGTCAGAGTGTTTTCTAAATGGCGAGAAGCTAGGAACTGTGGAGGAGCGGAGAGATTTAGGGGTCCTAATACAGAAATCACTAAAAGCTTAGTGGACATGTACAGAAGGTAATTACAAAGGCTAATGGAATGCTAGCCTTTATCTCAAGCGGGCTGGGATACAAAGGGTTGGAGGTTATGTTACACTTGCACAAAGCTCTGGTTAGACCCCATCTGGAGTACTGTGTTCAGTTCTGGGCACTGCATCTCAGGAAGGATATATTAGCCTTGAGGCGGTGCAGTGCAGATTCTCCAGAATGATACCAGTTCTAAAAAGTTTAATTATGAGGACAAGTTGCATAGATTAGGCTTGTATTGCCTTGAATATAGAAGATTAAGGGGTGATTGATTGGAGATGCTAAAGATGATCAAACAAGTTGATAGGGTAGATAGACTATTTCTGGAACTCTCTCCCCGCCTCAAAATGCAGTTGAGGCTGGGGGCCAATTGAAAATGTGAAAACTGAGATTGATTGATTTTCCTTAGCCAAGGGTATTATGGTTACAGAACCAAGGCAGTTGGATGGATTTAAGATACAGATCATCCATAAGCTAAGTGAATGGCGGATAAAAGGTGGAGGGGCTGAATGGCCTACACATGTTCCTACAGTGAAATTTTGAACTCCGCTTTGGGCCAAGGTACTGCAGGTGTCACCCTTGGCTCAAGGATAGCACTATCGCCTCTGAGTCAGAAGTTCGTGGGCTCAAGCCCATGGGATTACCAGTGTAATAATGGGGGAAACACTGGGAGTGTCAGTGTAATAATGGGGGAGACACTGGGAGTGTCAAAATAATAATGGGGAAACACTGGGAGTGTCAGTGTAATAATGGAGGAAACACTGGGAGTGTTGGTGTGATAATGGGGGAAACACTAGGAGTGTCAGTGTAATAATGGGGGAAACACTGGGAGTGTCAGTGTAGTAATGGGGGACACACTGGGAGTGTCAGTGTAATAATGGGGGAAACACTAGGAGTGTCAGTGTAATAATGGAGGACACACTGGGAGTGTTGGTGTAATAATGCGGGAAACATTGGTAGTGTTGGTGTAATAATAGGGGAAACACTGGGAGTGTTGGTGTAATAATGGGGGAAACACTGGGAGTGTTGGTGTAATAATGGGTGACACACTGGGAGTGTCAGTGTAATAATGGGGGACACATTGGGAGTGTTGGTGTAATAATGGGGGAAACACTGGGAATGTTGGTGTAATAATGGGGGAAACACTGAGAGTGTTGGTGTAATAATGGGGGACACACTGGGAGTGTCAGTGTAATAATGGGGGAAACATAGAAACATAGAAAATAGGTGCATGAGTAGGCCATTCGGCCCTTAGAGCCTGCACCGCCATTCAATGAGTTCATGGCTGAACATGCAACTTCAGTACCCCATTCCTGATTTCTCGCCATACCCCTTGATCCCCCTAGTAGTAAGGACTACATCTAACTCCTTTTTCAATATATTTAGTGAATTGGCCTCAACAACTTTCTGTGGTAGAGAATTCCACAGGTTCCTCACTCTCTGGGTGAAGAAGTTTCTCCTCATCTCGGTCCTAAATGGCTTACCCCTTATCCTTAAGACTGTGACCCCTGGTTCTGGACTTCCTCAACATTGGGAACATTCTTCCTGCATCTAACCTGTCTAAACCCGTCAGAATTTTAAACGTTTCTATGAGATCCCCTCTCATTCTTCTGAACTACAGTGAATACAAGCCCAGTTGATCCAGTCTTTCTTGATATGTCAGTCCCGCCATCCCGGGAATCAGTCTGGTGAACCTTCGCTGCACTCCCTCAATAGCAAGAATGTCCTTCCTCAAGTTAGGAGATCAAAACTGTACACAATACTCCAGGTGTGGCCTCACCAAGGCCCTGTACAACTGTAGCAACACCTCCCTGCCCCTGTACTCAAATCCCCTCGCTATGAAGGCCAACATGCCATTTGCTTTCTTAACCGCCTGCTGTACCTGCATGCCAACCTTGAATGACTGATGTACCATGACACCCAGGTCTCGTTGCACCTCCCCTTTTCCTAATCTGTCACTGGGAGTGTCGGTGTAATAATGGGGGACACACTGGGAGTGTCAGTGTAATAATGGGGGAAACACTGGGGGTGTCAGTGTAATAATGGGGGACACACTGGGAGTGTCGGTGTAATAATGGGGGAGACACTGGGAGTGTCAGTGTAATAATGCGGGAAACACTGGGAGTGTCCGTGTAATAATGGTGGACACACTGGGAGTGTCAGTGTAATAATGGGGGAAACACTGGGAGTGTCAGTGTAATAATGGGGGACACAGTGGGAGTGTTGGTATAATAATGGGGGAAACACTGGGAGTGTCAGTGTAGTAATGGGGGACACACTGGGAGTGTCAGTGTAATAATGGGGGAAACACTGGGAGTGTCAGTGTAATAATGGGGGAAACACTGGGAGTGTCAGTGTAATAATGGGGGACACACTGGGAGTGTCAGTGTAATAATGGGGGAAACACTGGGAGTGTCAGTGTAATAATGGGGGAAACACTGGGAGTGTCGGTGTAATAATGGGGGAAACACTGGGAGTGTCAGTGTAGTAATGGGGGGACACTGGGAGTGTTGGTGTAATAATGGGGGACACACTGGGAGTGTTGGTGTAATAATGGGGGACACACTGGGAGTGTCTGTAATAATGGGGGAAACAAACTTTTGCTGAAATTTTATTACCTCAACTGAAGGATTGGTGTCACTTTTTTGCGCAATGGGTTGGTCTGATTGGTCTGTATGTGGTGGGCAGTGATGGTCAGTCCTGTCTTAATCATGATTGGTTTGTGTTGCTGGGTCCTGGTTAGCCGATGTTACCTCGTAGCCAGACGTTGATTGGTGCTCTCTTGGAGTTGGTTGGTCGATGGAACTCGACTTTGATAGGTATCTCTTCTCTGTCTGGAGTGGGTTGGCAGAGGTGTGTAACCATATGCCGATGGGTATTTCTGTAATAGCTTTGTCTGTTCCTTGGTAGAACTAGCTGCGGGTTACTGACACTGATTTCCTCGCTGGTGTTTGGCGGAGTCAGTTGCCGACAGCTAACGATGCTTTCCTCGCTGCTGTTTGGCGAAGCCACTTGCCGATGGCTATCGATGCTTTCCTCGCTGCTGTTTGGTGAAGCCAGTTGCCGACGGCTAACGATGTTTTCCTCGCTGCTGTTTGGTGAAGCCACTTGCCGATGGCTATCGATGCTTTCCTCGCTGCTATTTGGTGAAGCCACTTGTCGATGGCTATCGATGCTTTCCTTGCTGCTGTTTGGTGAAGCCAGTTGCCGAAGGCTATCGATGCTTTCTTCGCTGCTGTTTGGTGAAGCCACCTGCCGATGGCTATCGATGCTTTCCTTGCTGCTGTTTGGTGAAGCCAGTTGCCGAAGGCTATCGATGCTTTCCTCGATGCTGTTTGGTGGAGCCAGTTGCCGACGGCTATCGATGCTTTCCTCAACTCTGTTTGGTGAAGCCTGTTGCCAAAGGCTATCAATGCTCTCCTCGACTCTGTTTGGTGGAGCCAGCTGCCGACGGCCATCGATGCTTTCCTCGACTCCGTTTGGTGGAGCCAGTTGCCGAAGGCTATCGATGCTTTCCTTGATGCTGTTTGATGGAGCCAGTTGCCGACGGCTGTCAATGCTTTCCTCGCTGCTGTTTGGTGAAGTCAGTTGCCGAAGGCTATCGATGCTTTCCTCGACTCTGTTTGGTGAAGCCAGTTGCCAAAGGCTATCAATGCTCTCCTCGACTCTGTTTGGTGGAGCCAATTGCCGACGGCTATCAATGCTCTCCTCGACTCTGTTTGGTGAAGCCAATTGCCGAAGGCTATCGATGCTTTCCTCGCTGCTGTTTGGTGGAGCCAGTTGCCGACGGCTATTTATGCTTTCCTCACTAGTGTTTGGTGGAGCCAATTGCCGACGGTTCTCAATGCTTTCCTCGATGCTGTTTGGTGAAGCCAGTTGCCGACGGCTATTTATGCTTTCCTCGCTGCTGTTTGGTGGAGCCAGTTGCTGACGGCTATCGATGCTTTCCTCGATGCTATTTGGTGGAGCCAGTTGCCGACGGCTATTTATGCTTTCCTTGCTGCTGTTTGGTGGAGCCAGTTGCTGACGGCTATCGATGCTTTCCTCGATGCTGTTTGGTGGAGCCAGTTGCTGACGGCTATTTATGCTTTCCTCACTGCTGTTTGGTGAAGCCAGTTGCCGACGGCTATTGATGCTTTCCTCGCTGCTGTTTGGTGAAGCCAGTTGCCGACGGCTGTCGATGCTTTCCTCACTGCTGTTTGGTGAAGCCAGTTGCCGACGGCTATTGATGCTTTCCTCACTGCTGTTTGGTGAAGCCAGTTGCCGACGGCTATTTATGCTTTCCTCGCTGCTGTTTGGTGAAGCCAGTTGCCGATGGTTATCGAAGCTTTCCTTGATGCTGTTTGGTGAAACCAGTTGCCGACGGCTATCGATGCTTTCCTCACTAGTGTTTGGTAAAGCCAGTTGCCAACGGTTATCGATGCTTTCCTCACTGCTGTTTGGTGAAACCAGTTGCCGACGGCTAACGATGCTTTCCTCGCTGCTGTTTGGTGAAGCCAGTTGCCGATGGTTATCGATGCTTTCCTCGCTGCTGTTTGGTGAAGCCAGTTGCCGACGGCTACCGATGCTTTCCTCGCTGCTGTTTGATGAAGCCAGTTGCCGACGGTTATCGATGCTTTCCTCGCTGCTGTGTGATGAAGCCAGTTGCCGACGGATTTCGATGCTTTCCTCGCTGCTGTGTGATGAAGCCAGTTGCCGACGGTTATCGATGCTTTCCTCGCTGCTGTGTGATGAAGCCAGTTGCCGACGGTTATCGATGCTTTCCTCGCTGCTGTGTGATGAAGCCAGTTGCCGACGGTTATCAATGCTTTCCTTGCTGCTGTTTGGTGAAGCCAGTTGCCGACGGTTATCAATGCTTTCCTCACTGCTGTTTGGTGAAGCCAGTTGCCGACGGTTATCAATGCTTTCCTCGCTGCTGTGTGATGAAGCCAGTTGCCGACGGTTATCAATGCTTTCCTTGCTGCTGTTTGATGAAGCCAGTTGCCAACCCCAGCCTCTGCTCTCCTCACGGGTGATCGGTGTGGCCAGTTGCTGACAACTGGCATAGAAGTCTCGCCGGAGACTGATTGGTGGAGTCAGTTGCTGCCGGCTATCACTGCTGTCCATCTCGTGTCTGACTGGTGGAGCCAGTTGCCGAAGGCTTTCATTGAGCCATTTCTTGCGGCTGACTGGTGGAGCCAGATGCCGAAGGCTTTCAGTGATCCATTTCTTCCAGCTGATTGGTGGAGCCAGTTGCCGAAGGCTTTCAGTGATCCATTTCTTGCGGCTGATTGGTGGAGCCAGTTTCTGACTGCTCCCACTACTCGCTCGGCGGCGGCTGATTGGTGGAGTCAGTTTCTGACTGCTCCCGCTGCTCGCTCGGCGGCTGATTGGTGGAGTCAGTTTCTGACTGCTCCCACTACTCGCTCGGCGGCGGGTGATTGGTGGAGTCAGTTTCTGACTGCTCCCGCTGCTCGCTCGGCGGCTGATTGGTGGAGTCAGTTTCTGACTGCTCCCACTGCTCGCTCGGCGGCGGCTGATTGGTGGAGTCAGTTTCTGACTGCTCCCACTGCTCGCTCGGCGACGGCTGATTGGTGGAGTCAGTTTCTGACTGCTCCCGCTGCTCGCTCGGCGTCTGATTGGTGGAGTCAGTTTCTGACTGCTCCCACTGCTCGCTCGGCGGCTGATTGGTGGAGTCAGTTTCTGACTGCTCCCACTGCTCGCTCGGCGGCGGCTGATTGGTGGAGTCAGTTGCTGACGGCTATCACTGCTGTCCATCTCGTGTCTGACTGGTGGAGCCAGTTGCCAAAGGCTTTCAGTTAGCCATTTCTTGCGGCTGACTGGTGGAGCCAAATGCTGAAGGCTTTCAGTGATCCATTTCTTCCAGCTGATTGGTGGAGCCAGTTGCCGAAGGCTTTCAGTGATCCATTTCTTGCGGCTAATTGGTGGAGCCAGTTTCTGACTGCTCCCGCTGCTCGCTCGGCGGGTGATTGGTGGAGCCAGTTTCTGACTGCTCCCACTGCTCGCTCGGCGGCGGTTGATTGGTGGAGTCAGTTTCTGACTGCTCCCACTGCTCGCTCGGCGGCGGTTGATTGGTGGAGTCAGTTTCTGACTGCTCCCGCTGCTCGCTCGGCGGCGGTTGATTGGTGGAGTCAGTTTCTGACTGCTCCCACTGCTCGCTCGGCGGCGGTTGATTGGTGGAGTCAGTTTCTGACTGCTCCTGCTCCTCGCTCGGCGGCGGGTGATTGGTGGAGTCAGTTTCTGACTGCTCCCACTGCTCGCTCGGCGGCGGCTGATTGGTGGAGACATTTGCCGATGGCGATGGAGTTTGTATTGCTCTGTTTGACCCGACACAAATTGACGTATTTTCTTGTTCATTTTTTTCCCCTGCAGAATGACAAAAAATCAACTACTGATGGAGAGCCAGATGGCAAAGAGACGAAGGCAGAGGCACCTGGTAAGATGGGGAGGAGGGGCAGTGAAATTGAGAGTAACTGGGGTGGGGAATTGTAAGTAAGACAGCAGGGAAGATGGGGAGGAGAGTTGGGGGATCACGGGTAGGGGAGTTGGAAATACTATGCACTAAGTAAACAGTTTATAAACCTGAAGGACAAGCAGTTTCCTCAGCAATAAGCTTGTCGGGCAGTTGGATTGTTTAAGGGTCGTTTGCTGCTTTTTATTACTAGTCCCCATAGCTGTTCACTGCTGCTGCTGCATTGTGTAACTGGGCTCAAAGGAGAGGGCAGGACTTTCTGCTCAAAATATTCCTCACTGCCTGTCCAAAGATATATACAATATTCACACTCCAGCTCAGTCCTCTATAATCTTACCGTCTAGCTCAGTGGCAGTACTGGAGGTCCTCACACCGCACCTCTTACTTCCAGCAGTATGGCCCTCCTGCTCCAGGCGGAAAGGACTTCACATCCGAAACATTGGTCAGTAGAAACAGCTAGCGGGATAAAAGAGATAGCACTCTCTCGTGCTCAGGCTCCCTCATGCACTCTCTCTCTATATCTCTCTCTCTCTCTCTCACGTGCACCCTCTCCCACTCTCACCCGCCCTTTCTCTCTATCTCTCGCTCACACGTTTGCACCCTTTCTCCCTACCTCTATCTCTTACTCGTGTTTGCACCTTCCCATTGTCTTGTGCTCTCCCGCTCTTTCTGCCTCCATCTTTACACGCTGCTGTTCTCTCACGCTGTTTCACTCTCTCGCGTACTCTTTCTTTTTCGCAATCTCTTTTCCCCCTCGTGTCCTCTCTCTCTCTTAAGCTTGTGCTCTCTTTCTCTCGACTTCTCTTTTGCACGCTCTCCCTTGCGCACCCCTCTGCTCCCATTCCCTGTTGTACGCGTGCGCGCTCTCTCCGTCGTGCGCTCTAGCTGCACGCGCTCTGTCTCGTGTGCTCTATCTGAAGCTCGTGCCCTCTTGCCCCGATCTCTGTTCCCCACACGCACTCTCTTTGTCTTTCCCCGTGTGATCTCTCTTCCCGTGCATGCTCCCTCCCTCCGTCCACACGTTCCGTGTCTCGCTCTTTGACATGTTGCATCATCACACCACTGTAGCACGTGGAGTCTTTCTTGATCAGTCTTTTATAATGTGTTGTGTAGAAATTACACACAGAAGGAGTGCATGTTGGTGCTTGTCCTCCACAGGAGCCGTATCCCAAGCACCCATCCTGCTCCCGTATCCCAGTATCCCCCTTTTCCTTTAACCACCGATCTAACCCGTTCTTAAATGTTGACATGATCTCTGCTCCAATCACCAATTCATTCCCTCTGTTAAAATGTCTCCTGCTCCCCGCCCTAAATCTCTTAACTTTAACCTGGTGTCGATTTTCCCTCATTCTAGCACCTCCTCAGTCACCAGAAACAGTCTGTTTCTATCCATTCTGTACCATCCATTTGGAATTTTTAGCGCCTCTGTCAAATCACCCCGTAATCTCCGCTGTTCTAATGAAACAACCTCAATTTTTCTGGTCTCCCTTTCTAGCTCTCTTTCCTCATGCCATCCAGTATCCGTATACACTGCACCCTCCCTATTGCCTCAGCATGTGTGGAGCCTGAACTGTACACACTACTCCAACCGTGGTCTTACTGGGGTGATTGGCTATTTTCAGCTTCATAACTCATCCTCTCACCAATCAGGAAGCAAACAAATATAGGAAGTTAATCAGAAAGAGTAAAATTACAAGCACTACTTGGAGACATAAGCTGGCTTTATAGCTTGTTCATTCATTAATCATGATAAGGATCAGCAGCATGGGTTTAGAAGGGAAAGTCCTGCCTGGATAATTTATTTTGACTCCTCTTGCAATTCCCATTGTTCAGTTTATTTGAAGCCTCAGAAAGCTTTTGATAAAGTTCCACATGAAAGACTTCTAATTAAATTTAAATCCATGGGAATACAGGATAGAACATGGGACTGCATTATAAAGTTCAAAAATTAGAAAGCAAGGGATACTCAGGAGAGGGGTAGTGTAGACGGTACGGGGGTGGGTTTTAGTGCCATATACTGGGGAGGGGGTTACAGTCAGACTAGGTGAGAAGTTGTGTCAGACATGGAGAGGCTGCAGTATCAGATGGGTAAGGGGTTTGGTGAAGTTCTGCAGAAATCAATACATGAACCACCATTATTTTTCTAACTGAAAATGTAAATGATCTGGATGCTGGAAAGCAATCACAAGTTTGCTAAATTTGCTAATATTAAAATTGAAAGATCAAAAAGGCGGGCAAGTGCAGTTAATGTCTGACAGAATGAGCTGGGCACACAAGTGGCAAACTGAAATTCATCCTGATATGTATGCATAATGGTACCTTAGGCCTAATTTGTCCAGCCTAAGTATACTGAGAATGGGATGGAAATAGCCCAGAGAGATTTGGAAAAGGATGATAATGGACTGCTCACTCTCCATCGAGAGATGGTGTGCAGAACCACGTTAAAAAAAAGATTGAGATCCCAGCTTTGCCTGACTGGGCGGTGGTAACTTCCAAAAGGGAATTGGATAAATACTTGATAGGAGAAATTTTCAGGGCTGTGGGCAAAGAGCAGGGGAATGGGATGAATTGGATAGGTCTTTCAAATTCAAAGAGCCGGCACATGATGGGCCAAATGGCCACCTTCTGTGCTGTACCATTCTATGCTCAGTATAGTACAAGACTCTAGAGGCTATGGCTAGATCAATACTTGTTCAATTCTCATTAATGTGCTACAACTCGGAACAGATACACATTGGAGAGGATGCACATCAAAAGACCAGTGTCTTTTGGAGTATTGTATATGAGTAATTTGAGACATGACGTGTGGTGAGTGTAACATGTTTGGGAGGGACAACTGACTTTGGACCTGTGGTTCCCAAAGCTCTCCACCACTGAGATTTTCCTCACCTCGTTCCTGGGTCTGTTGTAGACTCACTGATAGAGACTCATCGCTGTGATTGGTCAACAATTCCACTATCATCGTATCCTGTAATTACCAGGCTGGAAGAAGGCGGACTCGAGGGACCTTGGTCTTTTCTCATTGAGCATTTCCTATGTTCCTAAGTACAAAGGGGTTGAGATACTAGGAAAGATGGGAGGAGACCAAGCTCTACAGTCTGGAGAGAAGGTCAAAGGGCATCTCAGCAATGCATTGAGCATATTAAATTATACAGATCTGGAATATTACTTCAAGTTAAACCAGAAAAGTAGGCTCAGAGGACATAAATTAATGACTGAAAGATAAATTTAAAAGCTCTCGGGAGGAATTTGTTAGCTTGGAGAGATAAATGTTTGGAGTAATTTGTCAGATGGACAATTGGAGGAGAAATACATTAGGAGATGTTGAAGATGGATGCTGGCCTGTCGAAGTTAGGGCAATGGGAGAGGAGCCGAATAACCCAAATACTCTTTACTTGTCCTTGACTGTTGTTATTTTGCGTGCCCAATTCCATGCGAATGTAACAGAATACATCAGGAACAGAAGCTGCTTCGATCTGGATTTGGCAGTGTCACTTTGAAGAAAGTTTGGCCCAATTTGAGTACAGACCCCACAAGCCCCTCTATAGATGGGCCCATTAGGGGAGGAGAGAGGCTTCGGTTGAGTTTTAACACTTCTCCTTGATAATAAAGTGCAGATACTGCTACATACCCATTCACGTATTCCCTGCGCTGCTTGCATTACGCGCATGCGTCCGCGATTAATGTGCATTTTTGAAAAGGTTCTTGTGGTTTTTGCAGAAGTCGGCCTCGATTGTGTGAAAACTGATGCCACTGAAGATCAGCAGGGGACACCAGTTGATAAGGAAGTTGCCGAGTCCTCGGTCAGTGCCACGGACTGCCCCTCAGAGGATCGTCCACTCCAAGAGTTGGGGTAAGTCCCAGAACAAAGGCATCATTTCCATTGGTGCATTTACATGGCAGAAGGAGAGATGGAGGCAGAGCACCGTCACAATGTACCAGACTTCATTCAACACACCTGTTCAACATTAAAGAGAAGTTTTGTGATTAGAAGGCCTTGTTAAAAAAAAATCAGAAAGAATTATCCTTCCCCACCCCGACCCACCTGTGATTCTGCTTGGGACAAGATGAGAAGGTCCGTCAATCCTATCTCTACCTTCCACAGGTCACGTATCAACTACCCTATCATGGATAGTTCTACCCTACCAATTTAACCTGACTGAAAGTTCTCCCTGTTTGCTGATTGATCCACGGATTGTGTTTGCTTACCTCGTCCTGGCGATCACAGTCTGTCAGTCAATTGAACACAGGACCTGAGCGGCGAGATCGGGGCGAAGGAGTGGCGAAAGACTGTAGAGGGAAGTGACCGGGGCCCAGGAGCGACGTGAGTTCGGGGCCCAGAAGAGGCGAAGGCCCAGGGGCAGCACGGGCCAGTCCACACTGCGATATATGTACACCCTAGGCCTGTGCAGCATAGCAGGTCTCCAGTCGTCTTGGTTAATCCTTGCTACTGGACCAAGACCTAGCTCTGTCAAGCCCGTGTGGTGGCTGGTGTGCAACGGCCACCACACGTTTAAAAAAATCCACGTACAGGCATCTTCCACCCTTCAAGATTTTGTTCGGACCTGGAATTTTAGGTCCATCACTGAAACACCCGTGAACTTTTTGACGTAGAAGCAAGTCATCCTCGGTTCGAGGGACTGCCTATGATGATGGTGATGGGACCTGAGACCAGAAGGTTTGGAGTGCAAGTTCTTGGTAACCTGTAGCTGCTCAGCAATGGAAATGTGGTTCAGTAATTGGGAGCTCCCTCTTGCCTATACATACTCTGAATCCTTTACCCCGAACTTTTCAATCCCATTTGTAACCAGATTTTCATTTAGGAGCTGCTAATTGACCCTACAATCCCTGCTTTGCCCAGTATCTTACACACAGAGAATTATATACAAAGGGCCGCATTTTCGGTTGTCTAACGTCTCATTTAGTGGCCAGAGGGAGCGTTAATGGGAGCGTAAGAGGTTACCAACCGGGAGTGCAGCATTTAGTGCCCCGACCGAAAATTCATTAGAGGCTCACCGGGGGTGCAAACCGTTAGTGTCTGGCTGCTGATGATCAGTGTGATCCTGACGTATTCCTGGTGCAGCGCCCACCCTTTCACGCCGGTCGGTAAATTCGGTGCGTGCGCCTCATTGAGCACCCGCCAATAACACCGTCTGGAAAATCAGTCGGTGCAGGCTTGCAGAGTCGTTAACTTAAAGGGAAGTGGCTACGTAAAGAGAAGTGCTTCCTTCGGAGGTCATGGTCAGTGCAACGTTTAGACATCGAGTTTGCAGCAGCAGACAGAAATAAGAGTTCAGCTTGAGAAAAAGTGATGTTGAAAATTTTAACGGGTGCATTACTATGCCGCGACTTTAAGACTTGGCTTTTCCCGGGATCTGAAGCGGAGTTCGGCGCATGCGCAATGGCTCAGCTAAATTTAATGCTGGCATTTTCGTTAGTGTCCCCCCCAGCTCTGGTATGCAAGGGCTGATTTAGTGCCCCTGTCAGCTCTTCGACCGATTCTGACCAATTTCTGGGCGGAAGGCGCAAACTTTTTCAAGGTGCTAAAATTACCGCTCAGCCTGGATTACCGCCCCAAATGAGACGCGACCGAATTTCACCCCCATAGAATTTACAGCACAGAAACAGGCCATTTGGCCCGACAGGACGATGCCGGTGTTTATGCTCCACACGAGCCTTTTCCCACCCCACTTCATCTCACCCCGTCAATATTCTGTTTCTTTCTCCCTCGAGTACTTACCCAACTTCCCCTTTAATGCATCTGTATTATTTGCCTCAGCCGCTCTGTGGTAGCAAGTTCCACGTTCTTACCACTCTCTGGATAAAGATATTTTTCCTGAATTCCCTATTTGATTTATTAGTGACTATCCTATATTGACGGCCCCTAGTTCTATTCTCCCCCACAAATCTTCTCTATGTCTACCCTCAAACCCCTTCATAAAGACCTCTATCAGGTCACCCCTCAGCCTTCTCTTTTCTACAAGGGAAAAGAGCCCCAGCCAGTTCAATCTCTCCTGATAAGTATATCCTCTGGTATCATCCGTGTAAATCTTTTTTGCACTTTCTCCAGTGCTTCCATATCCTTGTATTGTGGAGACCAGAAATGTTCGTAGTACTCCATGTGTGATCTAACCAAGGTTCTGTACAAGTTTAACATAACTTTCCAATTCTCTCCCTTAGTGATTTGTGTACCTGTCCCCCCGATCCCTCTGTTCTACCAGCCCACTTACACTCTTGTGTTCCAAGGAGTAGGTGGCCTCCTTATTCTTCCTATAAAATGCAGCACCTCACACTTACCAATATTAAAATTCATTTCCCATTTACACGCCCGTTCCGCAAGTTTCTTACCGCCTTCATCTATTTTGTGGTAGTCTTCCTCAGGTGGCTGATTCGCTATCACTCGTTTTACACGGTCGTTCCAGGTCAGAATTACCCCAGTGTATTCCCATTGTAGTGAGCGGGGTGCGAAGGCAGGAGAATGTGTCCCCGGGTATAATTCAGGCTTCCTAACCATCGAGGATCCCAGAGGACACTGGATACCTCCCCTCACACCCCCCTCCCCCACCTACCCCCTCACCGCCCAGCGCTTGTTCTTGACCCCCTAGCCTCAATATTGACATCACCCCTGAACATCTGGGGGCCGAAATTGCCCCCCTTCTTAGGGGCAGTAAGGCCTTTTCCGACCGGGGGCAGGCGGATGGTTCGACTAATGAGAAATTGCCCCCGAGCTGAGGGTAGAGGAAACGGGTTTCCGGCCCGCCCCGTAGGCCGTGCGACGACCCCTTACCGCCCGGCGACGACCCCTTTTCGCCCCGCGAGGGAAATTGTCCCACTAGAGCGGAGCGGCTGCCAGTCGGTGGCCCCGACAGCTTCGCGTGGCGGGAAGCTGCCAGTGACTGGGCAATGCTGGCAATACCGCCCACCTTCCGCCCCGCTCCTGACCCATTCCCACCCCGCTCCTGACCCACTCACGCCCCGGTCCTGACTCACTCCCATTCGTGACCCGCTCCTGACCCACTCATGCCCCACTCCTGACCCACTCATGCCCCACTCCTGACCCACTCATGCCCCACTCCTGACCCACTCCCGCCCCGCTCCTGACCCACTCCCGCCCCGCTCCTGACCCACTCCCGCCCCGCTCCTGACCCACTCATGCCCCGCTCCTGACCCATTCCCGCCCCGTTCGTGACCCGCTCCTGACCCACTCCCGACCCACTCCCGCCCCGCTCCTGACCCACTCATGCCCCACTCCTGACCCACTCATGCCCCACTCCTGACCCACTCATGCCCCACTCCTGACCCACTCCCGCCCCGCTCCTGACCCACTCCCGCCCCGCTCCTGACCCACTCCCGCCCCACTCCTGACCCACTCATGCCCCACTCCTGACCCACTCCCGTCCCGCTCCTGACCCACTCCCGCCCTGCTCCGCTCCCGCTCCTGACCCACTCCCGTCCCGCTCCTGACCCACTCCCGCTCCTGACCCACTCCCGCTCCCGCTCCTGACCCACTCCCGACCCGCTCCTGACCCACTCCCGTCCTGCTCCGCTCCTGCTCCTGACCCACTCCCGCCCTGCTCCGCTCCCGCTCCTGACCCACTCCCGCTCCTGACCCGCTCCTGACCCACTCCCGCTCTGCTCCGCTCCCGCTCCTGACCCACTCCCGCTCCCGCTCCTGACCCAGTCCTGACCCGCTCCTGACCCACTCCCGCCCTGCTCCGCTCCCGCTCCTGACCCACTCCCGCTCCCGCTTCTGACCCACTCCTGACCCGCTCCTGACCCACTCCCGCTCCTGACCCACTCCTGACCCGCTCCTGACCCACTCCTGACTCGCTCCCACCGCGCTCCTGACCCGCTCCGACCCACTCCCATCCCGCTCCTGACCCGCTCCTGACCCGCTCCTGACTCGCTCCCACCGCGCTCCGACCCACTCCCGTCCCGCTCCTGACCCGCTCCTGACTCACTCCCACCCTGCTCCTGACCCACTCCCGCCCTACTCCTGACTTACTCCCACCCCACTCCCGCCCCCGCTCCTGACCCACTTCTACCCCACAGCTGCCCGAAACATCACTCCGACGAAATCACGCACCAAAAGAGGGCAAAATCCCTCTGTTCTCCACCCCGAGGATTTGGCAGAGAATAATCGTTTAATTCAAATTATCTGCCCGTTTGGGGCGCAGGGCAATTTTCCCCCCTCTAACTATAATTTTAAGGTTAAGCCCCCTTTATCCCCCACCAAAGGAAATAGTTTCTCTTTATGTATCCTATCAAATCCTTTAATCACTTTAAGCACCTCAATTAGATCATGTTTAAATCTTCTATACATAGAATCATAGGCCCCAAGTTTCCACATGATTTGCTCCTGATTTTTTGGAGCAACTGGTGTAGAACGGAGTATCTTAGAAATCAGAATTCTCCACATTTAGTTTTCTACAGTTCTAGTCAGGTAGAACAGTTTTACTTTGGAACAGAATTTTTTTTTCAAAAGGGGGCGTGTCCAGCCACTGACGCCTGATTTCAAAGTTTCCACAGTGAAAACGTACTCCAAACTAACTTAGAATGGAGTAAGGGAAGATTTTTGTACGCTTGAAAAAACCTTGTCTACACATTAAAAAATCAGGCGCAGGTTACAAATTATGCGTCGGGAACGAGGGGGGGAGTGGGGGGAAGGGAAGTCATTAAATTCTACAATAAATCCTTAGTTATACTTATACAAATATTATACAAATAAATCCAACCTGAATAAAAATTTATAAGCAAAGAAAAGATTAAATAAGCCATGTTCCTACCTGTGTGAAAGTGCTTCAGGCAGGCCTTTCAGACAGCGGTTTGCTGTCGGGACCGAAGGCTGAACGGGCCAGGCCCGAGACTTTGGGCAGAGCCCGTCCCCAGCATCAGATTTACAGGTAGGTGGCGTTGGGTCGGGTCGGGTTGGGAGGTTCGGTTTGGGTCGGCGGGGGGGGGAGGGGGGGAGAGGGAGGGAGGGAGGGGGAGAGGGAGGGGGGGGGAGAGGGAAGTAGGGAGAGAGAGGGAGGGAGGGGGAGGGAGGTCAGGTCGGGGAGGGGGAGGTCAGGTCGGATCCAGTCCGGGGGCGGGGGCGGGAGTCGGGTCGGGTCGAGTCCAGTCGGGGGGCAGCGGGAGCGGCAGTCGGGCCAGGTCCAGTCGGGGGGCAGCGGGAGCGGCAGTCGGGCCAGGTCCAGTCGGGGGGAAACGGGAGCGGCAGTCGGGTCGGGTCCAGTCGGGGGGAAACGGGAGCGGCAGTCGGGTCGGGTCCAGTCGGGGGGGAACGGGAGCGGCAGTCGGGCCAGGTCCAGTCGGGGGGAAACGGGAGCGGCAGTCGGGTCGGGTCCAGTCGGGGGGGAACGGGAGCGGCAGTCGGGTCGGGTCGGGTCCAGTCGGGGGGGAACGAGAGCGGCAGTCGGGTCGGGTCAGGTCCAGTCGGGGGGAGTGGGAGCGGCAGTCGGGGGGGAGCGGCAGTCAGGTCGGGTCCAGTCGGGGGGGAGTGGAAGCGGGAGCGGCAGTCAGGTCGGGTCCAGTCGGGGGGGAGCGGGAGCGGGACCGGCAGTCGGGTCGGGTCGGGTCCAGTCGGGGGGGAGCGGGAGCGGGACCGGCAGTCGGGTCGGGTCCAGTCGGGGGGGAGCGGGAGCGGCAGTCAGGTCGGGTCCAGTCGGGGGGGAGCAGGACCGGCAGTCGGGTCGGGTCGGGTCCAGTCGGGGGGGAGCAGGACCGGCAGTCGGGTCGGGTCGGGTCCAGTCGGGGGGGAGCGGGAGCGGGAGCGGCAGTCAGGTCGGGTCCAGTCGGGGGGGAGCGGGAGCAGGAGCGGCAGTCGGGTCGGGTCGGGTCCAGTCGGGGGGGAGCGGGAGCAGGAGCGGCAGTCGGGTCGGGTCGGGTCCAGTCGGGGGGGAGCGGGAGCGGGACCGGCAGTCGGGTCGGGTCGGGTCCAGTCGGGGGGGAGCGGGAGCGGGACCGGCAGTCGGGTCGGGTCGGGTCCAGTCGGGGGGGAGCGGGAGCGGCAGTCAGGTCGGGTCCAGTCGGGGGGGAGCAGGACCGGCAGTCGGGTCGGGTCAGGTCCAGTCGGGGGGGAGCGGGAGCGGGAGCGGCAGTCAGGTCGGGTCCAGTCGGGGGGGAGCGGGAGCGGGAGCGGCAGTCAGGTCGGGTCCAGTCGGGGGGGAGCGGGAGCAGGAGCGGCAGTCGGGTCGGGTGCAGTCGGGGGGGAGCAGGAGCGGGAGTCGGGTCCGGTCCGGTCCGGGGGTGGGGGGGGGAGCAGGAGCGGGATTCAGGAGGAAGCAGGAGCTGGCCGTGGGAGGAACCTTATTCACACAGCCCCAGTGAGGCCATTCGGCCAGGGCTAGGGGCTGCGTGCTTCGGGCCCCTCCCACATAGTTCTGGGTGCCTGGAGCTACTGCACTTGCGTGCCCACTGTAGCGCGCATGTGCAGAGGTCCCGGCACTGTTTTCAGCGCAGGGACCTGGCTCCGCCCCCTACAGCTCCTGCTGCGCTGCGCCGAGGGCCAGAGGACCTGCAGAGAGGTGGAGAAAAGCGCGTTTTTTTTTCGGCGCGAAAAACGGGCGCCCAGCTCGGAGGGGCGCCTGTTTTGCGGCGTGTGGAAACTTGGGGCCACAGAGTGGTTATCCCACTTTCCAGCTCTAGGTCCGTAACCCTGCAGGTTACAGCACTTCAGGTGCACATCCAGGTACTTTTTAAATGTGGTGAGGGTTTCTGCCTCTACCACCCTTTCAGGCAGTGAGTTCCAGACCCCCACCACCCTCTGGGTGAAAACATTTCCCCTCAAATCCCCTCTAAACCTTCGACCAATTACTTTAAATTTATGCCCCCTGGTTGTTGACCCCTCTGCTAAGGGAAATAGGCC